>NC_092094.1:57811983-58111983 GCF_045679555.1 Salvelinus alpinus
AAAAAAAAAAAACGCATTTCTGTCTGTCTGTCTGTCTGTCTGTCTGTCTGTCTGGTCTGTCGCCAGGGAAAGGTTGGTGGTTGGGTGGGTGGGTGGGTGGGTGGGTGGGTGAGTGAGTGGGTGGGGAGGAGCCACCTTTTGCCAAACCGCCAAAGTCTGCCGAGACCCCCGGGTGCCCGGCGGGCGCAGGGGTCCATTTGTGGGTTATCGCTTCTCGGCCTTTTGGCTCAGATCAAGCTTGGTACCGAGGTGCCCCAGAGCTCGCTGAGTCAGAAGGTCGAAGTAGGAAGGCGATGAGGTCGGTGCGGTTTGGTATATATATTGAATAGGTGTTTTGGTTGTTACTAGAGGCTTCCTATTTTGGAGAGCAGTTTATTTTTTGGGTTTGACGTGGTTTTCCATTTGGAAATGGCGTTTTCAAATTCCAAGAAGTCGGTACCGGGAATAGGTTTGGCAAATGCTGTGAGATTTGCATGGAGGGAAAAAGAGAGAGAGCCTATGGGAAGAGAGGATTTTGGAAGGACGATACTGATGGGGATATTAAATTTGGAGGTAAAGGATGTTCTGTGTTTCCAAGACAACCCGATGGAGAGGGCTTTTGATGTGACTTTTCACAATGAAGGGAAACATCAGGAGATACTGAAGAAGGTAAAGGAAGGGAGTAAGGAAAGGCCGATGTGCCTGTATGAAGTGACTAACCTGGCGAAAAGTGGTTTTCGTGTGGTCACGGTGATCATGTATAACCCACATGTGACGGACAATGAAGTGAGGGCTTATCTGGGAAGATTCATGAGCAATGTTTCCTCAGCAAGGCTCCTCAGAGACTCTATGGGGTTCTGGACTGGCAAGAGAGGGTTTCAGGCCCTTCTCAGGGAGGACCCTGAAGGATTGGATGGTTACCTCCATCCTCCGGCTATGTTCTCCCTGGGGGCTGACAGGGGGACGTTGCATTACGCACGTCAGCCCCCGTTTTGCAGGCGTTGTATGGCCTACGGTCATACCCTCGCCTCGTGTAGAGGAGAAAGTGCAGGTTTTGTGGGTCTGTCGAGCACGAGGCGAGGGACTGTGCTGAGCCTAAGGCATGTCATGGGTGTGGCTCGGTGGCACACCTGTGGCGAGACTGCCCGGCTAGGAAGAGGTCATACGCGTCTGCAGCTGGGGGGGGAACGAGAGCGGGGGATGGGGGTAGAAGAGAAGAGGAGCGGGAAGAAGGTGGTGGCAGAGGAGGAGGAACTGTACCAAAGGAGCCAGAGAGAGAAGAGGAGAAAGAGAAGAAGAGGGCCGGGACAGAAGGAGTGGTGGCTGGGACAGAAGGAGTGGTGGCCGAGACAGAAGGAGTGGTGGACGGGACAGATGGAGTGGGGGCTGGGAGGGAAGGAGTGGTGTTTGAGATAGAAGGAGAGGTGGTTGGGATGGAAGGAGATGTGGTCGGGACGGAAGGATTGGTGGCTGGGAAAGAAGGAGAGGGAGAGGAGGCAAAAGGAGAGAAAAGGAAGGGGAAGGGGATAGAGGAGGGGGGTAGAGTGGAGAAATCAGTGGAGGTGAGGAAAGAGGAGGAAGAAAGAATATTCATTGGGAGGATGACAGAAAGGATAAGGGTGAGAGGGCAGTTAGCGGGATGGGAGAAAGGGGAAAATGAGTGGGCTAGGGCAGAATGCAGGAAGGCGATTGACGAGCTGGGGGAAGAGGAATTTGAGAGGGTGCTAAAAAAATATGATAAGGAATTTGGAAAGAAGTTGAGGGAGAGGGGTTTATACAGGGAGACTGATAAGGCAAGGGAAAGCAGCTCCTCTGTGCCGTTGTATAAGGATAAGAAGAAGAAGAAGGTGAAGGTTTTGGAAAGCGGGGGGGAGAGAGGGGGTGAGGGGAGGGAGGGAGAAGTGGCGGGACCTGTGTGGGCTCCCTCTCCTTCCTCTCCTTTGTTTTCTTTCTCACCTCCGGAGGAGCTGGCCCTCCCGGTTATGGCACTGGGTTGGGAAATGGAGGGGGGGACGGGTTATTTGTTTGGGGACGTGGGGTCACCGGCCAGTGGACCGGAGGAGGGCGGGGTGATGGACTTGGGTGTGGGGCAGGAGTGGGGAGATAGCCCTGAGAGAGGTTTAAGGCTACATAAGTAACTGCATGGAAAGATATATTTGGTTGTTATGGAAAGTTGTGAAGATTTGAGTTGTTTACTGAATGTTTGAATGTATGAAAGAATAAAAGCTTTGAATAATCTGTTCTTATCAGTTTAATATCTGATACGTCCCCCATCGGGGGACTACATATTAAATGGATTTTTCGAACAGGGAGTCGGAAATGGGGCTTGCTCCGTCCGCTCCACGCATCGACCCGGTATTGCAGTACCTCCGGGAACGGTGCAACACATTTCTCCCGTTGTCAAGGAAAGAAAATACACAAAGCTGTGTAAACAGCTGGCAGAAGAAGAAAAGGAAAGAAAAAAACATCCAAAGTGAAAGTAGGGCGAAGCGCTTTTCGTGGGTTCCCCCGTTTCCCGCCATTTTACTTAAAAAAAAAAAAAAAAAAAAAAAAAAAAAAAACGTTGGTCAGGATAGTGAGTGAGTGAGTCTGTCTGAGTCTGTCTGTGTCTGTCTGTCTGTCTGTCTGTCTGTCTGTCTGTCTGTCTGTCTGTCTGTGACTTTTTACCCACACAAAGTTGGCAGAGTGGGTTGGGTGACCGACCACCCACCCGCGAGGTCCCAGCCTAGTAGTGCACAGAGTGTGTCTCGGGCCCCGACCTCTGACTTCCATACGACTCTGGTTTCTCTTCATTACGCACAAGCCTTTCGCCTTTTACTAAAGACTTCCGTGGAGAGGAACACTTATGAGTTCCAAGTATTTTTGGAAGGGCTTTGCTTCTGGCAGAGCCCGGTATATCTTGTTTCAAGAGAAATTGACAGAGATGATGACGCCCACCCACCGCCGAGACTTTTTGCTCATGCGTTTGACTTCAATCGGACTGACTGACCGGTGTATTTTCCACTCCAAGTTGTCGCTAAGGGCAATTGAGTTCAAAGAGCTAGTGACTTAAAGACGCATTGGCGACTTAAAAAAAAAAAAAAACACCCGCATTTCTGTCTGTCTGTCTGTCTGTCTGTCTGTCTGTCTGTCTGTCTGTCTGTCTGTCGCCAGGGAAAGGTTGGTTGGTTGGGTGGGTGTGGGTGGGTGGGTGGGTGGGTGAGTGGGTGGGGAGGAGCCACCTTTTGCCAAACCGCCAAAGTCTGCCGAGACCCCCGGGTGCCCGGCGGGCGCAGGGGTCCATTTGTGGGTTATCGCTTCTCGGCCTTTTGGCTCAGATCAAGCTTGGTACCGCGGTGCCCCAGAGCTCGCTGAGTCAGAAGGTCGGAGATAGGAGGGCGATAAAGGCACTGGTTTTGGAGGGAATAATTTTTTTGGGTTCAAAAATTATTTTCTACTCGGTTTTCTTATTGTAGAGGGCCGGAGTACTACAGAGTGAGCCATTCTGGAGGAAGAGATGGCAAGAAAGGCAACATCCAAGTCGATCCCTGGGGTTGGAATTGCAAATACAGTGCGTTTTGCATGGAAGGAAAAGGGCATGGAGCCATTGGGCAGGGAGACTTTTGGGAGGACCCTGCTTATGGGGGTGCTTAAACTGACGGTAAAAGATGTTTTTTGCCTACAGGGAAACCCTTTGGAGGGGGCTTTTGATGTCACCTTTTTTACAGAGGAAAAGCATGAGGAGATCATGCGGAAAGCGAGAGAAGTTGAGAAGGCAAGGCCTATGAGTAACTATGAAGTTACAAGTTTGGCGAAGAACAATTTCAGGGTGGTGACTATTAATATGTATAACCCACATGTTAAGGACGAGGAGGTGAGGGCTTTTCTTGGCCGGTATATGGACAATATTTCATCAGTAAGGCACCTTAAAGACTCCCTTGGGTTTTGGAATGGGAGGAGAAGTTTTCAGGCACTCCTGAGGGAAGACTCAAAAGGCCTGGGAGAATACCTCCATCCCCCAGCTATGTTCTCCCTGGGGGCTGACAGGGGGACGTTATATTATGCCCGTCAGCCTCCATTCTGCAGGAGGTGTATGGCATACGGACATAACGTAGCCTCGTGTAGCACAAAAAAATGCAGATTCTGTGGATCAACTGAGCACGAGGCGGGGGAATGTGACGAGCCGAAGGTGTGTCACGGGTGTGGATCCTTAGCGCACCTGTGGCGTGATTGCCCGGCTCGTCAGCGGTCATATGCATCTGCAGCCGGTGGGGGAGCGGGGGATGGGGGAAGAAGACGAAGAGACCCAGACCCCAGCACAGGACCTGAGGGAAAGGCTAAAATGCAGAAGGAGGAGAGAGAAACGGCAGCAGGAAGAGACAAGGACAAGGATGGAGTGGGAGTAATGGAGCCGGAAGGAGCGGAGAGGCAGGAGGCTGAAGGAGGGGAGGTGCTGGAGATGGCAGAAGGGGAGGGAGAGAAGGTGGAGAAGAAGTTGGCAGCTGGAACTTTAGAAGAGGAGGAGGGGGGAGAAGGGGTAAAGGAGTGGGGAGAATGTGTAGTGGAGACCGATCTCGTGAGACACATGAGGGAAACGGCGGAGAAGGGGGGGGGGAGGGACGGTGGTGTCTCCCAGATTCCAGAAACATCAAAGAAGAGAGAGAAGAGGAAGGGACCCTCAGGGAACAGTGAGGAAGAGGGAGGGGAGAGGGAGGAGGGGGGGGGCAAGCGTCTGATGGGGGAGGGGGAAGTTTCTGTGTCCCCACGGTTTAACGTAGCCCCTCAAACCATGGAGGGTTTTGATTTCACTAACAGCCCACAGGGATGGCCGGATGGGGTGGAATCACAAGTCATGTATGGGGATACAGGGTCCCCGTTTTTTGGAGTGTTAACGTGCGGGGAGGGAGAAATGGAGGGTTGTGGTGGTGGATTCAGGATGCAGGACACTCGGGAGCCTATCACCATGCCTGCATCCGTGTTTGGAGTGATGGAGGGAGGGGGGACGTCAGGAGAGGAGAGGACGTCCCTGCCGGATTAAATGGAGCAGGGGAGCATCGGGTGAGTCTCCTGGTTTTTGTTTTTGGTTGTTTGGTTTGGTTTAATGGTTGAGATGTTGTTTTATTAATGAATATGTCTGTTAATTTATTTAGTTTAAATGTAAGGGGTTTGAGGGATTTTGTTAAGAGGAGGGCGGTTTTTAGTTTTTTGGAAGGGGTGGGTTTTGATGTTTGTTTTTTACAGGAGGTTCACCTGAGGGATGGAGGGGATGTTGATAGGTTTAGGAGGGAGTGGGATAAGGGGGAGTCAGTTTGGGGTATAGGTGGGGTTCATTCAACGGGGGTGGGGATTTTGTTTGGGAATAGGGAAGTAAAATTAGAGGGTAATTTTGTTGTGATTCAGGGGAGGGTGTTGGGGGTAGATATCACGTTTAGGGCTAGTAGGTATAGGTTAGTGGTGGTGTATGGGCCACAGGTGGCTGCAGACAGGAGGGAGATGGTGGACTGTCTAACGCCCCTGTGTGTTACAAATAGGCACTTGGTGATAGGGGGAGATTTTAATATAGATTTAGGGGTAGGAGGGGATAGCAGTGCAGGGGCCATCACCGGGCTAATGGCTTGCCATGGTCTGGTTGATGGTGGCCTGCACACTACTCCGACAATGGCCGGTCCTACATGGCGCAACTCCAGGGGAGTTGCGCGGAGGCTCGACTATATTTTTGTATCTAGGTCTTTGGGTCAGTTGTCTGGGCGGCTGGTGCCTGTTTTCTTTTCGGATCACGACGGGGTGCTCCTGCAGGTGGGGTCGCCAGTCTGCCTCTTCGGTAGGGGGTACTGGAAATTAGATCGTGATCTACTGGATGAGCAAGCTTTTGTCAATGCCGTTACAGGGGTGTTTCGGGGGCTTGAAGGCCTCCGGTCCATGTGCGAGGGGGTGTTAGAGTGGTGGGATGTAGTAAAGGTAAGGATTAGGGCCTTTATTATAGGATATAATAAGAGGAAAAAAAGGGAGGAAAGGAGGGAGGTGGATCGTATCCAAAGGTTAATCGAACTCGAGTACGAGGCAGGCAACCTCGGCGGGTCGATTGACTGGGAGAGATACACAGCCCTGAAGGCGCAGCTCAGGGAGCTGCAGGAGCAGAAGGCTCGAGCTTTCCTGGAGCGTGCACATAGTGGCTTTTTAGAACACAACGAGACTTGTTCCGCCATGTTCTTTAAGTCGGTTAAGGGCCAGACAGAGTAGGAAGGTAATGTATGGGGTTAGGGAAGAAAATGGGAGTGTAGTTAGATAAGCCAGAGGAGATGGTCAGGGTGACAACTGACCATTTCCGAGGGTTTTTTAAGGAAAGGGATAGTAGATGTAGAGCAGGGAAATGTGTTTTTAGAACACTTGTCCCGGCGATTGCCGGAGGACGTTAGAGAAGCGATGGAGGCTCAGATCTCCCTCGAAGAGGTTGAGAGCGCCCTCAGGAGGATGGGAAAAGGGAAGGTGCCTGGGATGGATGGGCTACCGGCCGAGTTTTACCTCAAGTTTTGGGGTATACTTGGACCGGTGGTCCTCGAAGTCTTGAAGGCCATCCTTGAGACGGGTGTCCCGGGGGGATCAATGGCAGTTGGTGTGCTGTCACTTCTTTACAAGAAGGGGGACGCAACTGACCTTGGCAACTGGCGGCCGTTGACCATGCTGTGTGTGGATTATAAGCTGCTTGCAAAGGTCTTAGCGGACCGTTTGCGCACAGCCCTTCCCTACGTCGTCCATGAGGATCAGACGTGCGGGGTAGAGGGACGCTCTATTAGATGGAACCTACAGTTGATCAGGGACTCCATCGCTTGGGTAGAAGATAGAGGTCTGCCATTAATGGTAGCAGCGCTTGATCAGGCGAAAGACTTTGATCGCGTGAATAGATCTTTTCTTTTCAGGGTGTTAGGTAGATTAGGATTTGGGGAGAAGTTTATAGGATGGATCCGTACATTATATGTCGGAGCGGGGTGCCGGGTAAGCGTAAACAGTCACATGGGTGACGTTTTTGACCTCTCGTCTGGGGTCAGGCAGGGGTGCCCGCTCTCGGCTCTCCTCTTCGTTCTGTACATGGAGCCTCTGGGGGCTGCCATTAGGGCAGACACAGGGGTGGAGGGCTTGTTGATCCCTGGAAGTGGCGGGCTGCGTGTTAAGATGACGCAGTATGCCGACGACACTTCCTTGCTGTTGTGCAAGGACTCGTGCCTGACAAGGTCCCTTGCCATTATTGGAGATTTCACCCGAGCGTCGGGGGCGGTTCTTAACCATGCAAAGTCTTCCGTTAAGTATTTCGGAAGATGGCGCAGTAGGACGGATGTGCCTGGGGGGTTGTCTCTCTGTAATGGGGCCCTGAAAATACTGGGGGTACATTTTGAGACCTCCGGCTCAGCGACGCTGAACTGGAACATGGGTATCGCAGTGGTACAGAGGAAGCTAGCGATGTGGAGGGCTAGGTCCTTGTCCTTTTATAGGCAAGGTCCTGGTTCTCAAGGTGGATGTATTGCCGTCTCTCTTGTATTTGGCGTACATCTACCCATTGCCGGCGTGTCTGAGGAGGCCTCTAGTGAGGCTTGTGTTTCAGTTCATGTGGGGTGGCAGGTACGAGTGGGTCGCAAGGGCACGCATGCTCTGTCCCATCGGGGAGGGAGGTAGGGGGGTACCGCATCTCCCCCTCAAGCTGGACGCAATTGTTTGTTTCTTTCTTGTTGACAGAGCTTGCTCATCCAGTGATACACCCGTCCGGTTACCTCCTGCGGGTGTTCTTCTCGTATCAGGCGAGAAGCGTAATGGTGTGGTCTAACACGGGTCCTCGGGCGGAACAGCTGCCGTGGCACTTTGGCCATGCGGCCAGGTGGTTGCGTGCGCACCCCGAGGTTGAAGTCGCCCGAGTAGGTTTAGACCACAGGCACCTGTACGAGGAGGTCAGACGGGCAGGGAGTCCGGCGCCTGTAGTGGGTATCTCGGAAGTGGTCTGGGAGGGAGTGCAGGCGCGGGGCCTGGACAACAGGCTCAAGGACCTGAATTGGTTGAGCCTCCATAAGTGCTTGCCGGTGCGTTCAATTATGTACCGGCATAGTTTGGCGCGATCCCCCACCTGTCCAAGATCTGCTTGTGGCAGGGAGGAGACTGTGCGTCATGCCTTTTGGGACTGTGCCTTTGCCGGAGTAGTGTGGGCTAGGGCACGGGTGTTGTTAGGAATGGTAAGAGGGGATTTTGTGTTGACTTGGGCTAGGTTAGAGAGAGGAGTAGGGAGAGCGAGGGGTACAGTTAGGGACGGGTTTCTGCTCTGGCTTCTCATGAGTCTCTTTAAGCGGGGGCTGTGGGAAGCCAGGCAGAATTTGGTCAAGACAGGGAGAGATTGGGGGGTGGAAGGGATAGTAAGGAGGGTGGAAGGAGATTTGAGGGGGAGGATGAAGAGGGAGGAGTTGAAGTGGGGGCAGCATGCTGCTCGGGAGAGGTGGAAAGGAGGTTTAGGGCTGGGAGTAATTTAGAGATGTAAGGGTATAGATTAGGGACAGGGAGATAGGGAAAGGTATTGGTTAGGTATGAAGGGGAGGGATGCTGCTCCCCTGAGGGTTTTTGTTTTGTTGATTAATTTTGTAAATAGATTTAAAATAATGAAATATTTGATTTTGATTGCTAAAATATGATTTTGTAAAAATGAAGGGTTTTGAAAGTAATAAATTATTTTTTTCTAAAAAAAAAAAAAAATCTGTTCTTATCAGTTTAATATCTGATACGTCCCCCATCGGGGGACTACATATTAAATGGATTTTTCGAACAGGGAGTCGGAAATGGGGCTTGCTCCGTCCGCTCCACGCATCGACCCGGTATTGCAGTACCTCCGGGAACGGTGCAACACATTTCTCCCGTTGTCAAGGAAAGAAAATACACAAAGCTGTGTAAACAGCTGGCAGAAGAAGAAAAGGAAAGGGAAAAAAACATCCAAAGTGAAAGTAGGGCGAAGCGCTTTTCGTGGGTTCCCCCGTTTCCCGCCATTTTACTTAAAAAAAAAAAAAAAAAAAAAAAAACGTTGGTCAGGATAGTGAGTGAGTGAGTGAGTGAGTGAGTGAGTTGGTCTGTCTGTCTGTCTGTCTGTCTGTCTGTGACTTTTTACCCACACAAAGTTGGCAGAGTGGGTTGGGTGACCGACCACCCACCCGCGAGGTCCCAGCCTAGTAGTGCACAGAGTGTGTCTCGGGCCCCGACCTCTGACTTCCATACGACTCTGGTTTCTCTTCATTACGCACAAGCCTTTCGCCTTTTACTAAAGACTTCCGTGGAGAGGAACACTTATGAGTTCCAAGTATTTTTGGAAGGGCTTTGCTTCTGGCAGAGCCCGGTATATCTTGTTTCAAGAGAAATTGACAGAGATGATGACGCCCACCCACCGCCGAGACTTTTTGCTCATGCGTTTGACTTCAATCGGACTGACCGGTGTATTTTTCCACTCCAAGTTGTCGCTAAGGGCAATTGAGTTCAAAGAGCTAGTGACTTAAAGACGCATTGGCGACTTAAAAAAAAAAAACAACGCCCGCATTTCTGTCTGTCTGTCTGTCTGTCTGTCTGTCTGTCTGTCTGTCTGTCTGTGTCTGTCGCCAGGGAAAGGTTGGTTGGGTGGGTGGGTGAGTGGGTGGGTGAGTGGGTGAGTGGGTGGGTGGGTGGGTGGGGAGGAGCCACCTTTTGCCAAACCGCCAAAGTCTGCCGAGACCCCCGGGTGCCCGGCGGGCGCAGGGGTCCATTTGTGGGTTATCGCTTCTCGGCCTTTTGGCTCAGATCAAGCTTGGTACCGAGGTGCCCCAGAGCTCGCTGAGTCAAAAGGTCGAAGTAGGAAGGCGATAGAGGTAGTGTCGGATTTTGTTCCGAGGTGTGGTCGGTGTTTGTTTAGTTTTTTTTTTTTTCGGGTTTGGAGAGCTTATCTTGATTTTTGATTGGATAGGTCTTTTGGTTTCAGTTTGGAGATGGCAAGTGGAGGAAAGGTACCGGGGGTTGGGCTGTCGAATACAGTGAGGTTTAAATGGATGAAGAAAGAGATTGAGCCATTGGGAAGAGAGACTTTTGGACGAATTATAGTGATGGGGATGCTTGATCTTGAGGTGAAGGATGTCCTATGCCTTCAAGATAACCCAAGGGAAGGAGCGTATGAAATGACGTTACACAAGGAAGAGAAGTATGAAGAGGTCCTGAAGAGGGCGAGAGAGAAGGAAAAGGCGATACCCTTGTGTCACTATGAGGTGACTAGTCTGGCTAAGAAGAATTTTAGGGTGATCACTGTAAACATTTACAACCCCCATGTAAAGGATGAGGATGTGAGGGCCTTTCTGGGGAGGTACGTTGAAAACGTTTCCTCAGTTAGGCACCTCAGGGACTCCCTGGGATTTTGGACTGGGAGGAGAGGTTTTCAGGCCCTCCTCAGGGAGGACCCGAAGGGGGAGGGCGGTTACCTCCATCCTCCTGCGATGTTCTCCCTGGGGGCTGACAGGGGGACGTTGCATTACGCACGTCAGCCCCCGTATTGCAGGCGTTGTATGGCCTATGGCCATACTCTCGCCTCGTGTGGAACTAGAAAGTGCAGGTTCTGTGGGTCTGGCGAGCACGAGGCGAGGGACTGTGCCGAGCCTAAGGCATGTCACGGGTGTGGCTCGGTGGAGCACCTGTGGCGAGACTGCCCGGCTCGGCGGAGGTCATACGCGTCTGCAGCTGGGGGGGGAGCGAGAGCGGGGGATGGGGGTAGAAGAGGAGAGGAGCGCGCAGAAGGTGGTGGCAGAGAGGAAGGAACTGTACCGAAGGAGTCAGAGAGAGAAGAGGAGGAAGAGGAGGAGAGGGCCGGGACAGAAGTGGCTGGGACAGAAGGAGGGGTGATCAGGACAGAAGGAGTGGTGGCCGGGACAGAAGGAGAGGGGGCCGGGACAGAAGGGAGTGGTGGCCGAGACAGAAGGAGTGGTGGACGGGACAGAAGGAGTGGTGGCTGGGACAGAAGGAGTGGTGGCCGGGACAGAAGGAGTGGAGGCCGGGACAGAAGGAGTGGAGGCCGGGACAGAAGGAGGGGAGGCCGGGACAGAAGGAGGGGTGGCCGGGTCAGAAGGAGTGGTGGACGGGACAGAAGGAGAAGAGAGGAAGGAAGCAGAAGTAGAGGATTTGGAAATGGAGGTAGAGACAGAGGGAGAGGAGAGGAAGGAAGAAGAAGGGGAGGATTTGGACATGGGAGGAAAAGATGAAGTCCTTCGAATGATAAGGGAGAGGATAGAGAAGAAGGGGCCGGTAAAGGGTTGGAGGGAGGGGGAATTTGAGAGGGTGAAGAGAGAATTTGAGAAGGTGGTTAGGGAAAAGTTTTTGTCTGGGGATCAGGAGGGTAGGGCAGGGACAGAAGGAGAGGTGGAGGGGGAAGAGGAAGGGAAAGGAGGGAAAAGGAAGGGGAAGGGGATAGAGGAAGGTAGGGTAGAAGAGAGGAGGGAGGAGGAGAGAAAAAGGGTAGTATTTGGGAGAATGAGAGAGATGGAGAGAGGGAGAAGTACGATAGAGAGTTGGGGGAAGAAGGAAACTAGTCGGAATTTGGAGAGGGGTAGGATGGAGGTTAGGATGATGGGGGAGAAGGAATTTAGGACAGAGCTTGATAGATATGATAGATTTTTTGAGGGAGAGCTGAGGGGACAGGGTTTGTATATGGAGAGGGATAGGGCAAGGGAGCAAAAGAAAAAGAAAAAGAAAAAGGGGGAGCCTGTGGGCAGTGGGAGGGGGAGAGATGGGGGGGAGGGGAGGGGGGAGGGAGAGGTGGCAGGACCTTCGGGTGTTTCCTCTTTCCTTTCTACCTTTTCCTCCTTACCACCTATGGAGGAGCAGGAGTGACAGTTGATATTGGGGGAGGTTAATGAAGGGAGGGAGGCAGGTGCCGGGGGATGGTCCTGGGAGACAGTTTTTGTTATGGTGGGTAGATGGGAGAGGGGAAGGGGAGGGAGGATGTTCCCCTAGATGTTTATTGATTTGGTTTTGGCTATTGTTTAAGTTTTTGAGGGTTTTTGTTAGAGAAATAGAGTTAGAAATTATGTAATTGGAAGGTTTTATGTTGGTTTATGAAGGTAATAAATATATTTTATAAAAAAAAAAAAAAATCTGTTCTTATCAGTTTAATATCTGATACGTCCCCCATCGGGGGACTACATATTAAATGGATTTTTCGAACAGGGAGTCGGAAATGGGGCTTGCTCCGTCCGCTCCACGCATCGACCCGGTATTGCAGTACCTCCGGGAACGGTGCAACACATTTCTCCCGTTGTCAAGGAAAGAAAATACACAAAGCTGTGTAAACAGCTGGCAGAAGAAGAAAAGAGAAATTGAAAAATGATGACATCCAACCACCGTCGAAACGTAGGGCTGAAGCGCTTGACTTCGATCGGGTTGACCGACCGGCGTATTTTCCACGCCAAGTTTTACTTAAAAACAATTGGGTTCAAGGAGCTAGTGACTGAAATGACGTTAGCGACTAAGGAAGAGAAGTATGACAGACGGTCTGTCTGACAGACGGGCTGAGAGTCAGACAGGCAGACAGGCTGACTACCTGTCTGTGTCTGTCACTAGTGAAAGGTTGACTAGGTCGGTGGCTAAGTAAGTAATTGGGTGAGTGAGTGGGTGGGAGGAGTCACCTTTGTCAAACCGCCAAGTTTACCAGACCCCCACGTACCCAACGGATGCAGGATGTGAGGGTTACCTTTCTGGCCTTTTGGCTCAGGTCACGCTTGATAACAGGTGCCTCAGAGCTCAGCTGAGTAGAGGGTCGAGGGAAGCCCGGAGGGAGGAATTTTGTTGTTTTGAAAATTTCTCGATTTTTGCTTTTTATAAATTTTTGGTTTTGTTTGGAGGAGAGCGGGAGGAGAGGAGAGGTTTTTTGAGCGCGTCATTCTCCTTGCGGAGATGGCGCAAAGTTCTGCCAATCGGCCGGTACCGGGGACAGGGCTAGCGAACACTCTTCGGTTTTCATGGAGGGAGAAAGAACTGGATCCTATTGGACGGGAGAGTTTTGGGAGAACAATCCTCATGGGAATACTAAAACTGTCTGTAAAAGACGTGTTTTGTCTACAGGGAAACTCTATGGAGGGAGTTTTCGATGTTGCTTTTTATACAGAAAGCAAACACGATGAAATATTAAAGAGGGTGAGAGTGGCGGGTGACACGAAGCCAATGTGTTACTATGAAGTTAAGAGTTTGGCAAGAAGCAACCTCAGGGTAGTAACAGTAAATATGTACAACCCATACGTAAAGGATGAAGAGGTGAGGGCCTTTTTGGGGCGATATATGGACGGAGTCTCATCGGCAAGGTACCTAAAGGATTCCATCGGTTTCTGGAATGGGAGGAGAGGGTTTCAGGCCCTCCTTAGAGAGGATCCCAAGGGATTTGGTGGGTACCTTCATCCCCCAGCTATGTTCTCCCTGGGGGCTGACAGGGGGACATTGTACTATGCACGTCAGCCCCCATTTTGCAGGCGCTGTATGGCCTATGGACACATCCTGGCCGCGTGCGGGACTAGAAGGTGCAGAATTTGTGGGTCTGGCGCGCACGAGGCCAGGGACTGTGACGAGCCGAAGGCTTGCCACGGGTGTGGATCAAAAGAGCACCTGTGAAGGGATTGCCCGGCTCGTCAGCGGTCATACGCGTCGGCGGCTGGAGGGGGAGCAAGAGCAGGGGATGGGGGTAGAAGAGGAGAGGAGAAGGAAGAAGGAGGTGGCAAAGGCGGGAAGACTGCACCGAAGGAAGGAGAGAGAGAGGGAAGAGAGGAGGAGAGGGCCGGGACAGAGGGAGAGGTGGCCGGGACAGAGGGAGAGGTGGCCGGGACAGAAGGAGAGGTGGTCGAAATGGAAGGAGAGGTGGTTGGGACAGAAAGAGAAGAGGTGATGGAAGTAGAAGAGGAGAAGGAGGGAAAGGAGGCAAAAGGAGAGAAAAGGAAGGAGAAGGGGATGGGGGAGGGGGGGGGGAGTGGAGGAAAGGGAGGAAAGAGACCCTTTGGGGTCGGGGTATGAAAAGAAGAGGAAGAAGAAGACGACGGTCAGTGGGAGGGAGAAAAGTGGGGAGGGGGGAGAGAGAGAGGGGGCGGGTTTTCCGGTGTCTCAAGAGAAACTAGTGATAGACACACTTTTTGAAAAAATGCCGGAGGAGAAGGACATCCAGGGTAGGACACTGGATCAGGCAGGGGAGGGAGGGACGGCAGACGTATATGGGGACGTGGGGTCACCAATAAGTAGTCTGGGGGAAGGAGATGGGGGGACAACAGGAGAGGAGAGGACGTCCCTGTCAGATGAGAGGGGGAGCAGCGGGTGAGTCTCCTGTTTTTTTTGGTTTGGGTTTTTGGTTTTGAGGAATATTTGATTAATGAATACTTCGGTTATTTTGTTTAGTTTAAATGTAAGGGGTTTGAGGGATTTTGTTAAGAGGAGGGCGGTGTTTAGTTTTTTGGAAGGGGTGGGTTTTGATGTTTGTTTTTTACAGGAGGTTCACCTGAGGGATGGAGGGGACGTTGATAGGTTTAGGAGGGAGTGGGATAAGGGGGAGTCAGTTTGGGGAATAGGTGGGGTTCATTCAACAGGGGTGGGGATTTTGTTCGGGAATAGGGAGTTTAAATTAGAGGGCATGTTTGTTGTGATACAGGGGAGGGTATTGGGGGTAGATATCACGTATAGGGCTAGTAGGTATAGGTTAGTGGTGGTGTATGGGCCACAGGGGGCGGCAGACAGGAGGGAGATGGTGGACTGTCTGACGCCCCTGTGTGTTACAAATAGGCACTTGGTGATAGGGGGAGATTTTAATATAGATTTAGGGGTAGGAGGGGATAGTAGTGCAGGGGCCATCACCGGGCTAATGGCTTGCCATGGTCTGGTTGATGGTGGCCTGCACACTACTCCGACAATGGCCGGTCCTACATGGCGCAACTCCAGGGGGGTTGCGCGGAGGCTCGACTATATTTTTGTATCCAGGTCTTTGGGTCAGTTGTCTGGGCGGCTGGTGCCTGTTTTCTTTTCAGATCACGACGGGGTGCTCCTGCAGGTGGGGTCGCCAGTCTGCCTCTTTGGTAGGGGGTACTGGAAGTTAGATCGGGATGTGCTGGAGGAGCAAGCTTTCGTTGACGCCTTTTTTTGTTTCTTTCGGGGGCTTGAAGGCCTCCGGTCCATGTGCGAGGGGGTGTTGGAGTGGTGGGATTTAGTCAAGGTGAGGATTAGGAATTTTATAATAGGATATTGTAAGAGGAAAAAAAGGGAGGAAAGGAGGGAGGTGGATGGTATCCAAAGGTTGCTCGAACTCGAGTACGAGGCAGGCAACCTCGGAGGGTCGATTGACTGGGAGAGATTCACAGCCCTGAAGGCGCAGCTCAGGGAGCTGCAGGAGTGGAAAGCTCGAGTTTTCCTCGAGCGGGTGCATAATGGCTTTTTAGAACATAATGAGACTTGTTCCGCTATGTTCTTTAAGTCGGTTAGGGCCAGACAGAGTAGGAAGGTAATGCATGGGGTTAGGGAAGAAAATGGCAGTATAGTTAGAAAGCCGGAGGAGATGGTCAGGGTGACAACTGACCATTTCCGAGGGTTTTTTAAGGAAAGGGTAATAGATGTAGAGCAGGGAAATGTGTTTTTAGAACACTTGTCCCGGAGATTGCCGGAGGGCATTAGAGACGTGATGGAGGCTCAGATCTCCCTAGAAGAGGTTGAGAGCGCCCTTAGGAGGATGGGAAAAGGGAAGGTGCCTGGGATGGATGGGCTGCCGGCTGAGTTTTACCTCAAGTTTTGGGGTATTCTTGGACCGGTGGTCCTCGAAGTCTTGAAGGCCATCCTTGAGACGGGGGTCCCGGGGGGATCAATGGCGGTTGGTGTGCTGTCACTTCTTTATAAGAAGGGGGAAGCAACTGACCTTGGCAACTGGCGGCCGTTGACCATGCTGTGTGTGGATTATAAGCTGCTAGCAAAGGTCTTAGCGGACCGTTTGCGCACAGCCCTTCCCTACGTCGTCCATGAGGATCAGACGTGCGGGGTAGAGGGACGCTCTATTAGATGGAACCTACAGTTGATCAGGGACTCCATCGCTTGGGTAGAAGATAGAGGTCTGCCTTTAATGGTAGCAGCGCTTGATCAGGCGAAAGCCTTTGATCGCGTGAATAGATCTTTTCTTTTCAGAGTGTTAGGTAGATTAGGTTTTGGGGAGAAGTTTATAGGATGGATCCGTACATTATATATCGGAGCGGGGTGCCGGGTAAGCGTAAACAGTCACATGGGTGATGTTTTTGACCTCTCTTCAGGGGTCAGGCAGGGGTGCCCGCTCTCGGCTCTCCTCTTCGTTCTGTACATGGAGCCTCTGGGGGCTGCCATAAGGGCAGACACAGGGGTGGAGGGCTTGTTGATCCCTGGAAGTGGCGGGCTGCGTGTTAAGATGACGCAGTACGCCGACGACACTTCCTTGCTGGTTTGCAAGGACTCGTGCCTGACAAGGTCCCTTGCCATAATTGGGGACTTCACCCGAGCGTCGGGAGCGGTTCTGAATCATGCAAAGTCTTCTGTTAAGTATTTCGGAAGATGGCGCGGTAGGACGGATGTGCCCGGGGGGTTATCTCTCTGTAACGGGGCCCTGAAGATTCTCGGGGTCCATTTTGAGACCTCAGGCTCAGCGACGCTGAACTGGAACATGGGTATCGCAGTGGTACAGAGGAAGCTAGCGATGTGGAGGGCTAGGTCCTTGTCTTTTATAGGCAAGGTCCTGGTTCTCAAGGTGGATGTATTGCCGTCTCTCTTGTATTTGGCGTACATCTACCCATTGCCGGCGTGTCTGAGGAGGCCTCTAGTGAGGCTTGTGTTTCAGTTCATGTGGGGTGGCAGGTACGAGTGGGTCGCAAGGGCACGCATGCTCTGTCCCATCGGGGAGGGAGGTAGGGGGGTACCGCATCTCCCCCTCAAGCTGGACGCAATTTTTGTTTCTTTTTTGTTGACAGAGCTTGCTCATCCAGTGATACACCCGTCCGGTTACCTCCTGCGGGTGTTCTTCTCGTATCAGGCGAGAAGCGTAATGGTGTGGTCTAACACGGGTCCTCGGGCGGAACAGCTGCCGTGGCACTTTGGCCATGCGGCCAAGTGGTTGCGTGCGCACCCCGAGGTTGAAGTCGCCCGAGTAGGTTTAGACCACAGGCACCTGTACGAGGAGGTCAGACGGGCAGGGAGTCCGGCGCCTGTAGTGGGTATCTCGGAAGTGGTCTGGGAGGGAGTGCAGGCGCGGGGCCTGGACAACAGGCTCAAGGACCTGAATTGGTTGAGCCTCCACAAGTGCTTGCCGGTGCGTGCTATTATGTACCGGCATAGTTTGGCGCGATCCCCCACCTGTCCAAGATCTGCTTGTGGCAGGGAGGAGACTGTGCGTCATGCCTTTTGGGACTGTGCCTTTGCCGGAGTAGTATGGGCTAGGGCACGGGTGTTGTTAGGAATGGTAAGAGGGGATTTTGTGTTGACTTGGGCAAGGTTAGAGAGAGGGGTAGGGAGAGCGAGGGGTACAGTTAGGGACGGGTTTCTGATCTGGCTTCTCATGAGTCTCTTTAAGCGGGGGCTGTGGGAAGCCAGGCAGAACTTGGTCAAGACAGGGAGAGATTGGGGGGTGGAAGGGATAGTAAGGAGGGTGGAAGGAGATTTGAGGGGGAGGATGAAGAGGGAGGAGTTGAAGTGGGGGCAGCATGCTGCTCGGGAGAGGTGGAAAGGAGGTTTAGGGCTGGGAGTAATTTAGAGATGTAAGGGTATAGATTAGGGACAGGGAGATAGGGAAAGGTATTGGTTAGGTATGAAGGGGAGGGATGCTGCTCCCCTGAGGGTTTTTGTTTTGTTGATTAATTTTGTAAATAGATTTAAAATAATGAAATATTTGATTTTGATTGCTAAAATATGATTTTGTAAAAATGAAGGGTTTTGAAAGTAATAAATTATTTTTTCAAAAAAAAAAAAAAAATCTGTTCTTATCAGTTTAATATCTGATACGTCCCCCATCGGGGGACTACATATTAAATGGATTTTTCGAACAGGGAGTCGGAAATGGGGCTTGCTCCGTCCGCTCCACGCATCGACCCGGTATTGCAGTACCTCCGGGAACGGTGCAACACATTTCTCCCGTTGTCAAGGAAAGAAAATACACAAAGCTGTGTAAACAGCTGGCAGAAGAAGAAAAGGAAAGAAAAAACATCCAAAGTGGAAGTAGGGCGAAGCGCTTTTCGTGGGTTCCCCCGTTTCCCGCCATTTTACTTAAAAAAAAAAAAAAAAAAAAAAAAAAAAGTTGGTCAGGATAGTGAGTGAGTGAGTGAGTGAGTGAGTCTGTCTCTGTCTGTCTGTCTGTCTGTCTGTCTGTCTGTCTGTCTGTCTGTCTGTCTGTGACTTTTTACCCACACAAAGTTGGCAGAGTGGGTTGGGTGACCGACCACCCACCCGCGAGGTCCCAGCCTAGTAGTGCACAGAGTGTGTCTCGGGCCCCGACCTCTGACTTCCATACGACTCTGGTTTCTCTTCATTACGCACAAGCCTTTCGCCTTTTACTAAAGACTTCCGTGGAGAGGAACACTTATGAGTTCCAAGTATTTTTGGAAGGGCTTTGCTTCTGGCAGAGCCCGGTATATCTTGTTTCAAGAGAAATTGACAGAGATGATGACGCCCACCCACCGCCGAGACTTTTTGCTCATGCGTTTGACTTCAATCGGACTGACTGACCGGTGTATTTTCCACTCCAAGTTGTCGCTAAGGGCAATTGAGTTCAAAGAGCTAGTGACTTAAAGACGCATTGGCGACTTAAAAAAAAAAAACAACGCCCGCATTTCTGTCTGTCTGTCTGTCTGTCTGTCTGTCTGTCTGTCTGTCTGTCTGTCTGTTGGGTTGGTTGGTGGTTGGTCGGTGGGTGGGGAGGAGGAGCCACCTTTTGCCAAACCGCCAAAGTCTGCCGAGACCCCCGGGTGCCCGGCGGGCGCAGGGGTCCATTTGTGGGTTATCGCTTCTCGGCCTTTTGGCTCAGATCAAGCTTGGTACCGAGGTGCCCCAGAGCTCGCTGAGTCAGAAGGTCGAAGTAGGAAGGCGATAAGGTAGTTTGAGAGGAAGGTATCCTTGTTTCAAGGCGGTATATTGGATTGATAGTAGCTTCCTTTGGGAGAGCGTTTTTGTTGTTGTTGGTTTAAAACGTGCATTTTATTTTTAGAAATGGCACGTAGTAATTTAAACAAGTCGGGACCAGGAATTGGTGTAGCTAATGCGATGAGGTTCGCATGGAGGGAGAAAGATATGGAGCCAATTGGGAGGGAAGCATTTGGAAGAACCATATTAATGCTTTTTCCCCTTCCCCTCCCCCTCCTTTCACTGGTGTTGGGTTTTAAAGGGAGTGGGCCTCCATCATGTCAGCAGCACAGGCTGGCATGAGGAGGCACCATGCAGTGCGCCTCCTTTTAAAGGAGAAGGGAGGAAAAACGATGGAGTTATCCCGATTGGATTTCTCCAGGAAATTCCTCCAAAAGGAACTCGGTTTCCATCCCGCGCAGGTAAACTGCATCCTAGCCCTCCCTTATGGGAAAGGCTTTGATGTCAGTTTTGCCAGCGGCAGCTTCCTGAGGGAGTTCTGGGGGAAACTCCAGAACGCCCTGAACACCCAGGGGTCCCTCACAGCAATGTTTGAGGTGACCAAGCTGACGGATAACAGCATTAAAACTGTTATTATCCGGATGTATAACGAAACCATACAACCGGAGGACGTTGCAGTATGGCTGGGCAGGTACTGCAACGTGAAGGGGCCCCTGGTCCAGGTGAAGGATCCCGATGGGATCTGGACAGGGGCCTGGAGGGTCACTGTCCAGCAGTGGGAGGACCCCGGGGGCTATGGTGGGTTGAAAGCCATCCCATCCACCATAGTCCTCGGAGAGAACAGGGGCCATGTTCACTACCAGGACCAGCCCAAGCTGTGCCGTAAGTGTGGTGAGCATGGCCACCTTGCAGAGGCCTGTAAAAAGGTCGTCTGCATGAAGTGCCGGGAGGTGGGCCATCGCTACGAGGAATGCACGAACGGAAGGTCGTGCAACCTCTGTGGCGAGCGGTCCCACCTCATCCGTGGCTGCCCCTACTCCTGGGCCAATAAGGTCAGGGCCGAAAGGAGGGAGGAGGCGGCCGCGGACCGGGCTTCCGAGCGTCAGGTGGTGGCCACCGTGGCAGTTGCCGAGGAGGTGGTTGCAGAGCAGGTGGTGGTGGTGGAGGAGACAGTGGTGGAGGCGGTGGCCGTAGTAGAGGGCGCGGAAGGTGCAGTGGTGGAAGAAGTGGGAGGAGAGGACAAAACCCTCCCCACCCCAATCCCCCTGCCCCAGACTAAGGTGACCCCTGAAGGAGAAAGGGCCGAGAAAGACGGCCCCGGAGAGGTTTTGAGTGAGAGCTCCCCAAGTGGGTCCGACAGCATGATGACAGTGTCGGAAACGACACTGCCAAGCGAGGAGGGTACGGGAGGGGGGGGAGAGGCCCTGGGCGAACACCTTCCCCCACGGAAGAGAAACGCTGAGGAGCTCTCCGACCCCGAACAGTGCGAGGAAAAAAAGGGCAAACTGGAGTGGGAGAGCTCCCAGGGGGAGGACGAGTCCAGGGTCTTCCCTCTCAACTCTCCTAACCAAGAATCGTTTTTAAACCCTGTTTTAACCTCCTCTCCCTACCACCCCCCCTTACCCCGTAGGGAGAGAGAGAAAGAACCTGAAAAATAACCCCCTTTAAACTGGTTTTAATGCCTTCTTTCCTTTTAGCACTGTTTTTATTCACCTCTTTCATGGCTTTTAACATCACCACCATAAATGTTAGGAGTGTGAAGACGGAAATAAGAGCACAATCGGTTTTATCCTTTTTAGAAAGTGTTAATTCAGATGTGTTTTTATTACAGGAGTGTGGCCTACCCTTTTTATCCTCTTACAGCAAATGGGAGGAAAAGTGGCAGCGCGGGCCCTCCATTTGGAGCGGATCCAATTTTAATAAAAACGATGGTGTTGCCATTTTATTCAAGAACCCACAGGTGGTGGTGAGGGGGAGCACAGTGGTGGTTGGGGGGCGTGCTCTTTTAGCCAACTGTACTTTTATGGGGAGAAATTTTAACGTGCTAAATGTATATGGTTTTAACAACAAGCATGACCGTTGCACACTTTTAGAAGACCTGCAGTCCCACATGCTGGGGAGGGATCCTCTAGTGGTGGGTGGGGATTTTAATTGTGTTTTAAGTAGAGCAGACAGGAGAGGGGCAGGAGAGGATTTTAAGGTAGATAGGTCAAGCGTTTTATTGCAAGGGTTGTGCAGGGATTTTAAACTAACTGACTGTTTTAAAACCCTGCATCCAAGAGAGGAGGGCTTCACCTGGACCAGTGGTGACGGCACCAGAGCCTCTCGCATTGACTATCTGTTTACTCGGGACTGTCCCCCAACTGATGCTAGAATAACCCCTGCTTTCTTCTCAGATCACGTAATGCTGACGTGCACCCTTTCACTAACTTCGGGTGTGACTGTAGGACGAGGGCCCTGGAAACTGAACTGCTCCCTTTTAGAAGATGATAGAGTAGTTAGTCAGTACAGGGAGCAGTTCTGCCAGTGGCAGACGCTACAGGACTTCTTCGATACACGAGCACAGTGGTGGGAAATGGTGAAGGGTAAGACGAGGACCTTCTTCAGGGAGATAGGAAAGAGAGAAAGTAAGAAACAAGATAGACGCATGTTGGGACTGCAGAAGAGACTGGAACGGTATTTTAACCTATGCCAACAGGGCTTTGATTTTAACCAAGAAATCAAAGAAGTAAAGAAAGAAATGGCATTTTTAGCAGAACATAAGAGCAAGGGGGTTATTTTAAGAAGCAAGGAAAGGGAATTAGAAGAGGGGGAGAAGTGTACTAGATACTTTTTTAAGAAGATAGTTAGCAAGGGTAGGTCAATGACGGGGTTAAAAGATAAAGATGGGGTTTTAAAAACAGACACAGAAGGAATTAAAGGAGTAGTCGAGGATTTTTATGGGGAACTGTTCGGGGTAAAAGATGTATGTGAGGAGATTATGGAGGACGTTTTAACATACATTGACAGGACCATACCCAGCACGGACGACCTAACAAAAGACCTGACAATGACTGAACTCGACGAAGGACTGGGACATTTTAAGAGGGGTAAATCACCGGGGGAGGACGGCCTCCCCTTGGAGTTTTATCTAACCTTTTGGGATGTTTTAGCCGACGAACTTTTGACTGTTTTTACTGACTTCGAACAACTTGACAGACTACCTGACAGTTTTAGAGTAGGAATCGTGACCCTTTTACACAAGAAAAATGACAGGACTGACCTGACAAACTGGAGACCGATCACCCTTTTAAATTTTGATTGTAAACTTTTTACCAAGGTTTTAACACTCAGAATGTCTTCTGTTTTAGGGGAGGTGATCCACCCGGATCAAGCCTGTGCCATTCCGGGAAGGAAGATCACGGACAGCCTAGTACTGATCAGAGATGCCATCTGTTATGCGAGAGACAGAAACATGCGGCTTATAGTCCTAAATTTAGATTTTGAGAAAGCCTTTGATCGGGTCTCGCACCAGTACCTCTTCAAGGTACTGCAAAAAATGGGGTTCCCGGAAAGGTTTCTAGCTTGGGTGGGATTGCTGTATGGGGACATCACCAGCAGAATCCTGGTAAATGGGCATTTGTCAAGAGCAGTGGGAGTACACTGTGGCGTCCGTCAGGGCTGTCCATTATCTCCCCTCCTGTTTGTTGCGTGCATTGAGCCACTGGCACAGGTCTTGAGAAGGGACCAACGGATCAGTGGGGTGGGTATCCCGGGGAGTGGGGGGATGACTGCCAAGTGTGTTTTTTATATGGACGACGTCAATATTTTATGCACCGACCTTTTATCTGTTGACAGGACCCTGGACAGGACTGACTGGTACGGACAAGCCTCTGGGGCGAGACTGAATAGGAACAAGACAGAGGCCCAATTCTTCGGACCGTGGGCAGACTCAGACTTGACCAGACTACCACTGACAGTTAAAATGACGGACATAAGGGTTCTGGGGGTAAAATTTGACAGGGAGGGAGGAGGTAGTGGCAATTGGACCGGGATTTTAGGGACTGTAAGACAGAGACTGGGTTTTTGGGGACTGAGACGACTGACATTTGAGGGCAAGGTTTTAATCATCAAGGCTGTGATTTTACCTGTTCTTTTATTAATCAGTTCTGTTTTTATCCCCCCACGAACAACTCTTTTAGCTCTGGACCGGATGCTGTTTTATTTCCTGTGGGGAAGCAAGTGGGAGAGGCTGAGGAGGGAGGTGGTAAAGAGGCCCAGGTCCAAGGGGGGGAAAGGCTTGCCTGACCTCTACTTGTTCCTGGGCAGCCGCTATACAGCGCTACATCTGACTCTTGCCACCTCCCCGGTCACCAACAAGACCCAGGCCCTCGCACGGTTCTGGCTGGGATCTTACCTCAGGACTCTGGGGCTGATCCCAGTCGACCTGCGAGCCCCAGTCTCTTTCCTGCTCCCCACTCACTACGCCCAGCTCCAGAAATTTTTAAGACATTTTAAACTGGAAAAAGAAGCAGTCACGGTTTTAACTAAACACCGCTCTCTTCTCTCTCTTGTGCAGGATCGGGAACCAGTGTGTCCAGTACGCGGGCTTGCTATAGGCGAGCCCACAACGGTTTGGCGTAATGTGGCCCATCCTGCTCTCCTGAATCGGCACCGGGACCTGTCCTGGATGGTCGCCCACGAGATCCTCCCGGTCAGGGCCGTTATGCACTCACGGGGCATGGCGAGAACATCCGCGTGCCCCCGACCAGGCTGCGGCCAAGAGGAGTCGGTGAGGCACCTGCTCTGTGAGTGCAGAGCCGCCAGGGACCTGTGGAAGGAAGCAGGCCCCCTGATCACTCCGTGTCTACCAGCAGGGGAGGACCTAACGCCTCAGCTCGTGCTGTACGGGGTGGGCCGAAGGCCTATCCCATCGAAGGCCTTCACCAAGCTCTGGCCCACCCTCACGTGCCTGAAGGACGCTCTGTGGTCCTCCCGTAACCTGCTGGTAGCGAAAAGCATAGAGACCACCCCCCAGGCAGTGGCCATGATAGCCACGGAAGCCCTGGGGTGGTACAGAAGGAAGGGGGCCTCGACCCCAAGCGAAGGGTCCCCCACAACACCCTAGGTCCCGGCGGCCACGGCCTGACAGCGCTGCGGCGCCTAGGGCGAAGCGCCTAGGGGAGGGATCTCCTCTGGGCCCCGAAGGACGGGACGGTGGCTTATTCAGAGGAGCAGGATGAGGCAAGTTTGATAAGGACTCACCCCGCTCCCGTACAGGGGACTGAGGACAGCTTTTTAACAAAGTGACTTTTTAACATGTTTTCCATGTCTTAAAAATGTTTTACTTTTGTTAAAATCATTCGTACACATTTTAAATGGCTTTACAGATTCGATGTTTTTACAAGGAAAGTACTTTTATTCATGGTTGTTTTCATTGGTTTTAACAACATGTACTTTTTAACAAATTTAAATGTAATGTAATGTCCATGCTGTGTTTTATGCCTTATTGCCGTTTTTATGTGTATGAAATGATGTTAAAAAATGTATGAGCTGTTTTTAAAGGAAATGTGCTAATAAAACTTTTCCAAAAGAAAAAAAAATCTGTTCTTATCAGTTTAATATCTGATACGTCCCCCATCGGGGGACTACATATTAAATGGATTTTTCGAACAGGGAGTCGGAAATGGGGCTTGCTCCGTCCGCTCCACGCATCGACCCGGTATTGCAGTACCTCCGGGAACGGTGCAACACATTTCTCCCGTTGTCAAGGAAAGAAAATACACAAAGCTGTGTAAACAGCTGGCAGAAGAAGAAAAGGAAAGAAAAAAACATCCAAAGTGAAAGTAGGGCGAAGCGCTTTTCGTGGGTTCCCCCGTTTCCCGCCATTTTACTTAAAAAAAAAAAAAAAAAAAAAAAACGTTGGTCAGGATAGTGAGTGAGTGAGTGAGTGAGTGAGTGAGTGAGTTGGTTGGTCTGTCTGTCTGTCTGTCTGTCTGTCTGTCTGTCTGTGACTTTTTACCCACACAAAGTTGGCAGAGTGGGTTGGGTGACCGACCACCCACCCGCGAGGTCCCAGCCTAGTAGTGCACAGAGTGTGTCTCGGGCCCCGACCTCTGACTTCCATACGACTCTGGTTTCTCTTCATTACGCACAAGCCTTTCGCCTTTTACTAAAGACTTCCGTGGAGAGGAACACTTATGAGTTCCAAGTATTTTTGGAAGGGCTTTGCTTCTGGCAGAGCCCGGTATATCTTGTTTCAAGAGAAATTGACAGAGATGATGACGCCCACCCACCGCCGAGACTTTTTGCTCATGCGTTTGACTTCAATCGGACTGACCGGTGTATTTTTCCACTCCAAGTTGTCGCTAAGGGCAATTGAGTTCAAAGAGCTAGTGACTTAAAGACGCATTGGCGACTTTATAAAAATTTAAAAAAAACACCCGCATTCTGTCTGTCTGTCTGTCTGTCTGTCTGTCTGTCTGTCTGTCTGTCGCCAGGGAAAGGTCGGTGGGTGGGTGGGTGGGTGGGTGGGGAGGAGGAGCCACCTTTTGCCAAACCGCCAAAGTCTGCCGAGACCCCCGGGTGCCCGGCGGGCGCAGGGGTCCATTTGTGGGTTATCGCTTCTCGGCCTTTTGGCTAAAATCAAGTGTGTGGCATGACCGCAGTTTGATCAGCGAAAGGAAAGAGAAGGTGATGGCGACGGGAGACTTTACGTCGGCCCCTGCGGCGCGACTTTTGAACACAATCCGGTTTGTCGGGAAAGAAATGGATGGAATACAATTCGTTATTGGAAGAAGGAGTTTTGCAAAGGAAGTCATTTTTGAATTTTTGGGAGTGACGACGGAACGAATCTACTGCTACAGGGATTTTCCTGCACGGAATGCTTTCGAGGTCACCTTCACGGGGGATTACCTGTGTCAAGAAGCTTGGAACAAGTGCCTGGAACACAAGGACGAAACACCGATCTCCAACTTCAATGTGGAGCCTCTGTTCGCAAGTCGGGTAAGGACCATAACAGTCTGCATGCAAAATCCGTATGTGAAAGAGCAGGATATTCGATCCTTCCTAAGTAAATACTGTGATGTTTTGGGGGATGGAACAAAAGAAATGGATTATGATGGTATGTGGAATGGGAAGAGAAAATACGCTGTCCGATTTAGAACACGGGCGGGAGGATTTGAACATCCCCCAGCGTCCTTCTACATTGGCGGTGTAAAGGGGTACCTTTACTTTTATGGACAGCCCAAAACATGTAGAAGATGCGGAGAAGAGGGCCACATTGCAGCGCTGTGCCCGAACACTTTCTGTAGAAACTGCTCGGAGACGGATCATCAGGCAAGGGATTGTAAAAAACCCAAATCGTGCAATCTGTGCGATTCATTTGAGCACATGTTCAAGGACTGCCCTGACAGACACAAAACCTACGCGGAATCACTGCGAAACATCGAGGTGGTAATGGAAGAGATCTCAAGAGACCATGCACCCGCACCTGAGAACCTCCCGAGGCCTCTTCTGGAGGCTTCTCCGGGAATGGTCCCGGGGGATGTGGCGGAGCCCTACGTTTTAGAGAATCCGGTGGCAGGAACTTCGGCTCAACCAGAACAGGTGGCAACAGAGGAGTCGTCACAGGGGATAATAATATCAGATAACCCGGTGGAGAGGAGAGTACAGTGGGGTGAAACAGAAGTGGATAAAGAGATGGATTGGAAAGAGGGGAAGAGAACAGCAAAAAGGAAAGTACCAGGGAAGAGGCTGGACAAAGAGGCAAAAAAACAAATAATAGAGACATCCAACAGGTTCCACGTTCTGGAGAACAAGGAGCCGGGAGAGCAAGGAGCTCCAGGTCCTGAGTCGCCCTCAGCGGGAGAGCCTCCACCAGTGCCGGTGGTCGTACCTTTTGAGGAGGATAGCGAGGGCAGCAGGGATTTCCAGCTAGATTTCCTGAGTGGCTCTATGGTGGAAAGCTTGACGTCAACAACAATGTTTCGGACCAAGGGGCAAAGGGACGAAACATAAAAGAAAACGATGTTTAATGTCCTGTCAGTTAACGCCAGGGGATTGAGAGACACTGTCAAGAGGACATCTTTGTTTTTTTCATTAAAGGCACTGGACTTCCAAGTGTGTTTCCTTCAGGAGTGTCACCTAAAGAACGAAGAGGACATCAAAAGGTTCAGCAAGGAATGGAAGGCAGGTGCTTCAGTATGGAGCATAGGTAATGTGCACTCAGATGGGGTAGGGATAATATTTAAAAACACTGAGTTTGTAATTGAGGAGGTAATAAGTGTAATTCCAGGGAGGCTCGTATATATAGATGGCAGGCTGAACAACAACAAGCTGCGCCTAGTAAATGTGTACGCTCCTGCAGTAAAAGGGGAAAGGTTAGATTTCTTCAAGCACTTACCAAATGTTCTGTGCACAAACCGCATGGTGATAATGGGGGGGGATTGTAACACAGACCTAGACGGGGAATATGATTTTACTGCACAATATTTAAAAAATGTTTTGTGTGATTACAACTTGGCAGATACATATAGGAGACACAATAAGAAAGGTATAGGGCATACATGGAGAAACTCAAGAGGAGCAAGTAAAAGATTAGATTATCTGTTTGTATCCAAGACCACCCAAAGTTTGAGCTTCTCCATATATCCAAATTGGTTTTCAGATCATGACACAATTGGGGTTTCTTGCGAAATTAAAGGGGTGGAGATAGGAAGAGGATTTTGGAAGTTAAACACGAAGGTGCTAGAAGGCATGGATTTTAGGGCCGAGTTTACGTCCTTTTATAATTCATGGAGGGACATGAAATGGGCATTTAAAAACACAGCTGAATGGTGGGAGGCGGTAAAAATCAAAATAAAGTATTTTTGCCAAATTTATAGCAAAAGGAAAAAACAGGAAGAAAGGCATCTTGATAAAGAACTGCAAGAAGAATTACAGGCCATACATTCTGAAATAAATGAGGGTAAACAGGTGTGTGGGGAGGAATACAGAAACATCCAAAAGAAAATAGAACACAACATTGAAACAAGGGTCAAGAACTTTACGTTTTTGGCCAAAATAACAGAAAAAGAGCAAGATGAAAAATGTTCAAAGTTTTTTTTCCAGAGTATTAAAGAAAAACAAAGAAAGTCTGTAATTACCGAATTAGAAACAGGTAGAGGGAAAGTTACAAAAAAAGAAGATTTAATGGCGCACGCTCAGGAATTCTACCAAGTTTTGTTTAAGAAGGGAGAAGTGGAAAAAGCAAGAATGGAGGAATTATTAAATAGTATAAGCAAAAAACTAAACAATGAAGAAAGGACACATTTAGAAAGGGAGGTATCCAAAAAGGAAATAGAGGAGGCAATGAAATCTCTGAAGGCCGATAAAACACCAGGGAGTGATGGATTACCAAAATAATTTTATTGTTGTTTCTGGGGTATCCTAGGTGAGGATTTACTGGAGGTGTACAAAGAGATCTTGGTCGAGGGGTTGATGCCGGAATCTATGAGGTCCGGCGTAATAAGCTTAATTTACAAGAAGGGAGAAAAAGAGCTTTTAAAAAATTGGAGGCCCATTACCTTGCTAAATGTGGACAATAAAATTTTGGGGAAAGTAATAACAAATAGGATGAAAGAGGTAATGCCAAGCCTGGTTAATGAGGACCAGACATGCGGGGTTAGGAATAGGTCTGCAACATATAACCTACAGTTAACCAGAGATGTGATCGTTTGGGCCAAGGACAGAAACCTACCGTTGTGTGTGTTGAACGTCGATCAGGAGAAGGCGTTCGACAGGGTCAGTCATGAGTTCCTGTTCTCAATTCTAGAAAGAATGAATTGTGGCACGACTTTGGTTAAGTGGGTTAAGACAATGTACAATAAGGCATACAGTAGAGTACAAATTAACGGGTTTCTCAGCAAACCAGTACTACAAGAAGGTGGGGTGAGACAGGGGTGCCCATTGTCGCCACTACTGTACGTGTTATTTGCTGAACCGCTAGCAAATTTGATGAGGAATGATACAGGTATAGACGGGGTGCATATCCCAGGGAGTAACGGAGAAAGGGTGAAAATTGCCCAGTATGCAGACGACACCACTTTGTTTTTATGTTCTGACCGAGCGATAGATAGGGCGATTGTACTGTTGAAAACTTATGGAGAAGCAGTGGGGTCAAAAGTTAATTTGGGGAAGTCCTCTATGATGTACTGCGGTGCCTGGGAAGGGAGAACAGAGGGCAAGGGAGGTATAACTGTCTGCAAAGATGGTCTAAAAATATTAGGGGTGTACTTCTTTCAAGAGGATGGGATAAAGGAAAATTGGGAAGGAAAGATTGAAAAAGTAAAGGTAAAACTCAATATGTGGAAAAGCAGAAGGTTAACGATTAGCGGAAAGATTATGGTAATAAAAACAGATATATTACCAACCTTAATCTACCTGGCACTGGTATTCCCAATCAATGCCAGGAGCAAAATCGTTGTGACAAGGTTGATATTTTCATTTATATGGGGCGGCTCATACGAAAGTGTAAAGAGAGAGATGATGTATGGGAAAGTATCAAAGGGAGGAAGGGACATCCCATGCCTGTCGGTGAAACTGGATTGTCTTTTCCTCAATCAGATGTGTAAAACCGTGTTGAAAGGGACACAACATAAATCATTTTTTTTTGTTAGGTTGTGGTTCGGGTCGACTTTAAGAGGGATGTTACCTTGGGACAACAGGGTTCCGAATGCAGAGGTAAAACCTAAGTATTACGCACAGGCCATATCATTTCTGAAAATACACATAAAGGAAATTGAAAGAGAGGTCTTATTGGACCATAGGAAAATGTATGAAATTATAAGGGAAAACTGGGAGCAGAGATATGAGGCTGATCTGAAAGTAGTTAATTGGGAGGGGATACAACCAAAATGGATGGATAATGAGTGCAAGGATTTGGGATGGCTGTGTGCTTTAAATAGGTTGGCCGTAAAGGAGAGGATGTATAGGCACAACTGCGCAGTGAACGCAGAGTGCCCCAGGTGTAAAAAATGTGAAACAGTGATGCATGTATTCTGGGAGTGTGGTTTTGCAAGAGATTTCTGGGGAAAGTGTGAGCCTGTTATTAATAAGGTCTGTAACAAGATTGTTTTGAATGGGAAGAATATAGTGTATGGAGAGGAAATTCTAAAACTGCCAAAGGAACAGTTTAGAGCCGTATGGCGTATTATTAGTTTAGGGAAGCTGGTACTGTGGGAAAAAAGGAATGTTTGCATTAAAAAGGAGAAAGACAAAACGGTACCAGCAGATGCCTTCTATTTGTTTGTATGGAAGTTAAGAAATGTGATTGAAATGGAAAAATATGTGTACGGGGAAGAATTTTGTAAGGGAATTTGGGGAAGTGTAAAATTTGTATAACAATGGAAAAGTGTTGATTGAAAAAGAATGTCACAGTAAATTGTAAATTTTTGTAATAAAAAAAAAAAAAAAAAAAAAAATCTGTTCTTATCAGTTTAATATCTGATACGTCCCCCATCGGGGGACTACATATTAAATGGATTTTTCGAACAGGGAGTCGGAAATGGGGCTTGCTCCGTCCGCTCCACGCATCGACCCGGTATTGCAGTACCTCCGGGAACGGTGCAACACATTTCTCCCGTTGTCAAGGAAAGAAAATACACAAAGCTGTGTAAACAGCTGGCAGAAGAAGAAAAGGAAAGAAAAAAACATCCAAAGTGAAAGTAGGGCGAAGCGCTTTTCGTGGGTTCCCCCGTTTCCCGCCATTTTACTTAAAAAAAAAAAAAAAAAAAAAAAAAAAACGTTGGTCAGGATAGTGAGTGAGTGAGTGAGTGAGTGAGTGAGTTGGTTGGTCTGTCTGTCTGTCTGTCTGTCTGTCTGTCTGTCTGTGACTTTTTACCCACACAAAGTTGGCAGAGTGGGTTGGGTGACCGACCACCCACCCGCGAGGTCCCAGCCTAGTAGTGCACAGAGTGTGTCTCGGGCCCCGACCTCTGACTTCCATACGACTCTGGTTTCTCTTCATTACGCACAAGCCTTTCGCCTTTTACTAAAGACTTCCGTGGAGAGGAACACTTATGAGTTCCAAGTATTTTTGGAAGGGCTTTGCTTCTGGCAGAGCCCGGTATATCTTGTTTCAAGAGAAATTGACAGAGATGATGACGCCCACCCACCGCCGAGACTTTTTGCTCATGCGTTTGACTTCAATCGGACTGACCGGTGTATTTTTCCACTCCAAGTTGTCGCTAAGGGCAATTGAGTTCAAAGAGCTAGTGACTTAAAGACGCATTGGCGACTTAAAAAAAAAAAAAAACACCCGCATGTCTGTCTGTCTGTCTGTCTGTCTGTCTGTCTGTCTGTCTGTCTGTCTGTCTGTCTGTCGCCAGGGAAAGGTGGTTGGTGGGTGGGTGGGTGGGGAGGAGGAGCCACCTTTTGCCAAACCGCCAAAGTCTGCCGAGACCCCCGGGTGCCCGGCGGGCGCAGGGGTCCATTTGTGGGTTATCGCTTCTCGGCCTTTTGGCTCAGATCAAGTGTAGTTACCTTGTCAGTGCTGCACTTGATCGGAGAAGCGATCGCAGGCCGGAGGGCGCCCGGGAAATTGTGCTTTTTATATTGTTTAAAATCATTATTATTGTTGTTTTGTCTCACCTTTGTCTGTTCTTTTGTCCTGGGTTAGGTGGTGGTTTTGGTGGTGGGCTACAGGTGCACCAGCACCTGTAGGGTGAGTTTAAAGGCCCTCTGGTCTTTTTCTTTCTTATTTAATTAAATTTCATTTTCCCCCCTGTTTTGTCCTGTTTTGCATCTCTCCACCCCCTTGTATCCTACCCTCCCCCCCCTTTAGCTCTTCCTACTGTTTTTGAGTTTCGTGTTGTCTGCTAGCCGAGTGGCTTGTGGGCCTGCTAGCTTAGCTTGGCTTGGCCTGCTAGCCCCCTGGCCCTCTTAGGTGTGGCAGGCTTTGTTTGTTTTTGTCTTGACTGTAGTTTCCTTGTTCCCCTCGTATCTTTGGGTTATCCCCCAAATTGCCTTTTGTTTTAGTCCCTTGTTGTTTTGTGTTGTCAGCTGGGGGACTTCTTGCTGGCTGGCCTGCTAGCTGGTTAGCCTAGCCTGGCCTGCTGGTGAGGCCTGCCAGCCTGTTCGTTCCTCAAGTTTGGCAGGTGTTGTTAGTTAGCGTGCCCCTTGTTGTTTCCCCCCCTTTTTCCCAATAATTTGTTCCCCTCCCCCCTCTTTTTGGTTTGTGTGCTTGTTTGGTTCTGTTGTAAGGCCTCTTGGCTTGTGGGCTGCTAGCTGGTAGGCTTAGCCTGGCCTGCTGGTAAGACCTGCTAGCCTCCTGGCCTTTGTTTGGTGTGTGTGGTTCAAATTTTTGTCTTTCCCCTTTGTGTCCTTCCCTTTACAAAAAAGTATTATTTCAAAAAAAATTCCCCCCCCCCCCCCCCCCCTAAGTGTTCCTTTCCCCTTGTTCACAAGATTAGTTTGGTGCTGTGCTAGATAGGTTGTTGTGTGTCCCGTGGTGCTGGTAGGCCCTGGTTAGCTTAGCCTAGCTGAGCCTGCTAGCATCCTCGTCTGTCTCACACCCCTCCCCCTTTCTTCCAACCCTCTTTCCCAACCCCCTCTCCCTTCCCCCGCCCCCTTTTCCTTCCCCCGCCCCTTGTTTCCCCTTCCCCTCCCCCTCTTTTCACTGGTGTTGGGTTTTAAAGGGAGTGGGCCTCCATCATGTCAGCAGCACAGGCTGGCATGAGGAGGCACCATGCAGTGCGCCTCCTTTTAAAGGAGAAGGGAGGAAAAACAATGGAGTTATCCCGATTGGATTTCTCCAGGAAATTCCTCCAAAAGGAACTCGGTTTCCATCCCGCGCAGGTAAACTGCATCCTAGCCCTCCCTTATGGGAAAGGCTTTGATGTCAGTTTTGCCAGCGGCAGCTTCCTGAGGGAGTTCTGGGGGAAACTCCAGAACGCCCTGAACACCCAGGGGTCCCTCACAGCAATGTTTGAGGTGACCAAGCTGACGGATAATAGCATTAAAACTGTTATTATCCGTATGTACAACGAAACCGTACAGCCGGAGGACGTTGCAGTATGGCTGGGCAGGTACTGCAACGTGAAGGGGCCCCTGGTCCAGGTGAAGGATCCCGACGGGATCTGGACAGGGGCCTGGAGGGTCACTGTCCAGCAGAGGGAGGACCCCGGGGGCTATGGTGGGTTGAAAGCCATCCCATCCACCATAGTCCTCGGAGAGAATAGGGGCCATGTTCACTACCAGGACCAGCCCAAGCTGTGCCGTAAGTGTGGTGAACATGGCCACCTTGCAGAGGCCTGTAAAAAGGTCGTCTGCATGAAGTGCCGGGAGGTGGGCCACCGCTACGAGGAATGCACGAACGGAAGGTCGTGCAACCTCTGTGGCGAGCGGTCCCACCTCATCCGCGGCTGCCCCTTCTCCTGGGCCAACAAGGTCAGGGCCGAAAGGAGGGAGGAGGCGGCCGCGGACCGGGCTTCCGAGCGTCAGGTGGTGGCCACCGAGGCAGTTGCCGAGGACGTGGTTGTAGAGCAGGTGGTGGTGGTGGAGGAGACAGTGGTGGAGGCGGTGGCCGTAGTAGAGGGCGCGGAAGGTGCAGTGGTGGAAGAAGTGGGAGGAGAGGACAAAACCCTCCCCACCCCAATCCCCCTGCCCCAGACTAAGGTGACCCCTGAAGGAGAAAGGGCCGAGAAAGACGGCCCCGGAGAGGTTTTGAGTGAGAGCTCCCCAAGTGGGTCAGACAGTATGGAGACGGTGTCGGAAAAGCTTTTAGAGACAGCGTCAGGAGACACGGGAGAGGGAGGGGAGATTCTGGAGGAACACCTCCCCCCACGAAAAAGAAATGCAGAGGAGCTCTCTGACCCCGAACAGGGTGAGGAGAAAAAAGGAAAGGTGGAATGGGAGAGCTCCCAGGGGGAGGAAGAACCCAGAACCTTCCCTTCCAACTCCCCCAATCAAATCTCCTTTTTAAGTCCGGTTTTAACCTCCTCTCCCTGCCACCCCCCCTTGCCCCGGAGGGAGAGAGAGAATTCCCTGGGAAAGTAGCCCCCTTTTAACTGTTCAATGCCTTCTTTTCTTTTAGCACTGTTTTTACTCACCCCTTTTATGGCTTTTAAAATCACCACAATAAATGTGAGGAGCGTGAAAACAGCAGCCAGAGCACAGTCGGTTTTATCCTTTTTAGAAAGGTTTAACTCTGATGTGTTTTTATTACAGGAGTGTGGTCTACCCTTTTTATCCTCTTACAGTAAATGGGAGGATAAGTGGCAGCACGGGCCCTCCATTTGGAGTGGTTCCAATTTTAACAAGAACGACGGTGTTGCCATTTTAATCAAGACCCCACAGGTGGTGGTGAGGGGGAGCACGGTGGTGGTAGGCGGGCGCGCTCTTTTAGCCAATTGTACTTTTATGGGGAGGGATTTTAATGTGCTAAATGTGTATGGTTTTAATGACAAACAAGACCGGTGCGCACTTTTAGAAGACCTGCAGTCCCACATGCTAGGGAGGGATCCTCTAGTGGTGGGTGGGGATTTTAATTGTGTTTTAAGTAGAGCAGATAGGAGAGGGGCAGGAGAGGATTTTAAGGTAGACAGGTCAAGTGTTTTATTGCAAGGGTTGTGCAGGGATTTTAAACTGACTGACTGTTTTAAAACCCTGCATCCAAGAGAGGAGGGCTTCACCTGGACCAGTGGTGACGGCACCAGAGCCTCTCGCATTGACTATCTGTTTACCCGGGACTGTCCCCCAACTGATGCTAGAATAACCCCTGCTTTCTTCTCAGATCACGTAATGCTGACGTGCACCCTTTCACTAACATCGGGTGTGACTGTGGGAAGAGGGCCCTGGAAATTGAACTGCTCCCTTTTAGAGGATGATAGAGTAGTTAGTCAGTACCGGGAGCAGTTCAGCCAGTGGCAGACGCTACAGGACTTCTTTGACACACGAGCACAGTGGTGGGAAATGGTGAAGGGAAGGACGAGGACCTTCTTTAGAGAGATAGGAAAGAAAAAAAGCAGAGAAAAAGATAGACGCATGGTGGGACTGCAAAAGCGACTGGAAAGGTATTTTAACTTATGCCAACAGGGCCTTGATTTTAACCAAGAAATCCAAGAAGTAAAGAAGGAAATGGCATTTTTAGCAGAACAGAAAAGTAAGGGGGTTATTTTAAGAAGCAAAGAAAGGGAACTAGAAGAGGGGGAGAAGTGCACTAGGTACTTTTTTAAGAAAATAGTTAGTAAGGGTAGGACAATAACAGGGTTAAAAAACAAGGATGGGGTTTTAAAAACAGACACAGAAGAAATAAAGGAAGTGGTCGAGGATTTTTATGGGGAACTGTTCGGGGTAAAAGAAGTATGTGAAGAAACGATGGGGGACCTTTTAACATACATTGACAAGACCTTACCCAACACAGACGACCTGATAAAAGACCTGACGAGGACAGAAATTGACCAAGGACTGAAACATTTTAAGAGGGGTAAATCACCGGGGGAGGACGGCCTCCCTTTGGAGTTTTATCTGACCTTTTGGGATGTTTTAGCCGACGAACTTCTGACTGTTTTTACGGACTTTGAACACCTTGACAGACTACCTGACAGTTTTAGAGTGGGGATTGTGACTCTTTTATATAAGAAAAACGACAGGACGGACCTGAAGAACTGGAGACCGATTACCCTTTTAAACTTTGACTGTAAACTTTTTACCAAGGTTTTAACACTCAGAATGTCTTCTGTTTTAGGGGAGGTGATCCACCCGGACCAAACCTGTGCCATCCCCGGAAGGAAGATCACGGACAGCCTGATACTGATCCGAGATGCCATCTGTTATGCGAGAGACAGAAACATGCGGCTTGTAGTCCTAAATTTAGATTTTGAAAAAGCCTTTGATCGGGTCTCGCACCAGTACCTCTTTAAGGTACTGCAAAAAATGGGTTTCCCGGACAGGTTTTTAGCTTGGGTGGGACTGCTGTACGGGGACATTACCAGCAAAATCCTCGTAAATGGGCATCTGTCAAAAGCGGTGGGAGTACACTGCGGCGTCCGTCAGGGCTGTCCATTATCTCCCCTTCTGTTCGTGGCCTGCATTGAACCACTGGCACAGGTCTTGAGAAGGGACCAACGGATCAGTGGGGTGGGTATCCCGGGGAGTGGGGGGATGACCGCCAAGTGCGTTTTTTACATGGACGACGTCAACATTTTATGTACCGACCTTTTATCCATCGACAGGACCCTGGACAGGACCGACTGGTACGGACGAGCCTCTGGGGCGAGACTGAACAGAGACAAGACCGAGGCCCAATTTTTTGGACCATGGGCAGACCCAGACTTGACCAGACTACCACTGACGGTCAAAACAACGGACATAAGGGTACTGGGGGTAAAATTTGACAGGGAGGGAGGAGGTAGTGGCAACTGGACCGGGATTTTAGGGACAGTAAGACAGAGACTGGGTTTTTGGGGACTACGACAGCTGACTTTTGAGGGCAAGGTTTTAATCATTAAAGCTGTGATTTTACCTGTGCTTTTATTAATCAGTTCTGTTTTTATCCCCCCACGAAGGAGTCTTTTAGCCCTGGAGCGGATGCTGTTCTACTTCCTGTGGGGAAGCAAGTGGGAGAGGCTGAGGAGGGAGGTGGTCAAGAGGCCCAGGTCCAAGGGGGGGAAAGGCTTGCCTGACCTCTACTTGTTCCTGGGCAGCCGCTACACAGCGTTACATCTCACTCTTGCCACCTCCCCGGTCAACAACAAGACCCAGGCCCTCGCACGGTTCTGGCTGGGATCTTACCTCAGGACCCTGAGGCTGATCCCAGTCGACCTGCGAGCCCCAGTCTCTTTCCTGCTCCCCACTCACTACGTCCAGCTCCAGAAATTTTTAAGACATTTTAAACTGGAAAAAGAAGCAGTCACGGTTTTAACTAAACACCGCTCTCTTCTCTCTCTTGTGCAGGATCGGGAACCAGTGTGTCCAGTACGCGGGCTTGCTATAGGCGAGCCCACAACGGTTTGGCGTAATGTGGCCCATCCTGCTCTCCTGAATCGGCACCGGGACCTGTCCTGGATGGTCGCCCACGAGATCCTCCCGGTCAGGGCCGTCATGCACTCACGGGGCATGGCGAGAACATCCGTGTGCCCCCGACCAGGCTGCGGCCAAGAGGAGTCGGTGAGGCACCTGCTCTGTGAGTGCAGAGCCGCCAGGGACCTGTGGAAGGAAGCAGGCCCCCTGATCACTCCGTGTCTGCCAGCAGGGGAGGACCTAACGCCTCAGCTCGTGCTGTACGGGGTGGGCCGAAGGCCCATTCCATCGAAGGCCTTCACCAAGCTCTGGCCCACCCTCACGTGCCTGAAGGACGCCCTGTGGTCCTCCCGTAACCTGCTGGTAGCGAAGAACGTAGAGACCACCCCCCAGGCAGTGGCTATGGTAGCCACGGAAGCCCTGGGGTGGTACAAAAGGAAGGGGGCCTCGACCCCATACGAAGGGTCCCCCACAACACCCTAGGTCCCGGCGGCCACGGCCTGACAGCGCTGCGGCGCCTAGGGCGATGCGCCTAGGGGAGGGATCTCCTCTGGGCCCCGAAGGACGGGACGGTGGCTTATTCAGAGGAGCAGGATGAGGCAAGTTTGATAAGGACTCACCCCGCTCCTGTACAAGGGACCGAAGACAGCTTTTTAACAAAGTGACTTTTTAACATGTTTTCCATGTCTTAAAAATGTTTTACTTTTGTTAAATCATTCGTACACATTTTAAATGGCTTTACAGATTTGATGTTTTTACAAGGAAAGTACTTTTATTCATGGTTGTTTTCATTGGTTTTAACAACATGTACTTTTTAACAAATTTAAATGTAATGTCCAAATGCTGTGTTTTATGCCTTATTGCCGTTTTTATGTGTATGAAATGATGTTAAAAAAATGTATGAGCTGTTTTAAAGGAAATGTGTTAATAAAACTTTTCCAAAAGAAAAAAAAATCTGTTCTTATCAGTTTAATATCTGATACGTCCCCCATCGGGGGACTACATATTAAATGGATTTTTCGAACAGGGAGTCGGAAATGGGGCTTGCTCCGTCCGCTCCACGCATCGACCCGGTATTGCAGTACCTCCGGGAACGGTGCAACACATTTCTCCCGTTGTCAAGGACAAAAAAAGACAAACTATCTAAACAGCTAGCAGCAGAAGGAAAGGAAGAAAAATAAGAAACACCCAAAGTGAAAGTAGGGCGAAGCGCTCTTCGTGGGTTCCCCCGTTTCCCGCCATTTTACTTAAATAAAAAGTTGGTCAGGATAGTGAGTGAGTGAAGTGAGTCTGTCTGACTTTTTACTCACACACAGCCCTGGAAAAGTTGGCAGAGTGGGTTCGGTGACCACCCACCCGCGAGATGCCAGCCTAGTAGTGCACAGAGTGTGTCTCGGGCCCCGACCTCTGACTTCCATACGACTCTGGTTTCTCTTCATTACGCACAAGCCTTTCGCCTTTTACTAAAGACTTCCGTGGAGAGGAACACTTACGAGTTCAAAGTATTTTTGGAAGGGCTTTGCTTATGGCAGAGCCCGGTATATCTTGTTTCAAGAGAAATGGACAGAGATGACACCCACCGCCGACACTTTTTGCTCAGGCGTTTGACTTCAATCGGGCCGACCGATCGATCGACCGTTGTATTTTTCCACTCAAAGTAGTCGCTCGGGCAATTGAGTTCAAGCCCGACGACGACGACTGGCGTATTTGCAGGGCTTTGAACAAATAGTCGCACCAGGCGTAAAGAGCTAGTGACTTAAAGCCGCATTGGCGACTTTTTAAACAAAACACCTTCCTGCCTGTCACCAGGGAAACGTTGGGTGGGGAGGAGCCAACTTTTGCCAAACCATTGAGGTCTGCCGAGACCCCCGGGTGCCCGGCGGGCGCAGGGGTCAATTTGTGGGTTATTGCTTCTCTGCCTTTTGGCTCAGTTCAAGCTTGGTACCGAGGTGCCCCAAAGCCCGCTGAGTCAGGAGGTCGAAGCAAGACAGGAGGGAGGAGAAAATTTATTACGAGGATTTGAAATTATTTTTCTTTTTTTCTTTTTTGTTGTTCTTTGGCTTCTTGGGAAGAGAGCTTTTTTTGGTTTAAAAAAATGGAGCAGCAAAGAACGAGCAGGACGGTACCAGGGATTGGATTGGCAAACACGGTGAGGTTTTCATGGATTGACAAGGAGATGGAGCCGTGGGGAAGAGAGACATTTGGGAGGACCGTACTGATGGGATACCTGAAACTGCAGGTAAAAGATGTTTTGTGCCTTCAGGGCAACCCGATGGAGAAGGCGTACGATGTGACGTTTCACTCAGAAGAGAAGCACGATGGGATTATGAAGACGGTGAGGGAAGGGAAAGGAGAGAGACCCCTGTGCCATTACGCGGTGACCAGCCTGGCAAGGAACAATTTCAGGGTGGTCACCGTAAACATGTACAATCCGCATGTGAAGGATGAGGAGGTGAGGGCCTTTCTGGGGAGATATGTAGACAACGTATCCTCAGTGAGGCACCTCAGGGACTCCCTGGGTTTCTCTACCTCCATCCTCCAGCGATGTTCTCCCTGGGGGCTGACAGGGGGACATTATTTTATGCCCGTCAGCCTCCGTTCTGTAGGCGTTGTATGGCCTACGGACATATACTGGCCTCGTGCAATACCCGAAAGTGCAGGTTCTGTGGGTCGGGAGAGCACGAGGCCAAGGATTGTGACGAGCCCAAGGCTTGCGTGATTGCCCGGCTCGTCAAAGGTCGTACGCGTCTGCAGCTGGAGGGGGAACGGGGGATGGGGGGAGAAGAGAAAGGAAGGATGCGGATGACAGTAATGGCACAGGGGAAAAGACGGCACGGGAAGAGGATGGAAGGAAGAAGGCTACGAAAGGAGAGAGGAGAAGAGAAGAGAAGGCGAAGGAGGTGGAAGGTGCGGAGGCGGAAGGAGGTGACGGAGCGAAGAAGAAGAAGGCGGGGACAGTGGAGAAAGAGGAGGTGGAGGACGGAACGGTGAAGGAGTGGGGGAGCACCCTGGTGGAAGAGATGGTGGGGATGGGGGACGAAGTCACACCTTTGCCGTCATCTCCGAAGAGGACAGGGAAGAGGAGAGTGAGCTTGGAGGACAAAGAGGGGGGGGGGGGGGCTAAGCGAGGGACGGGGGAGGGAAGAAGATTTTCGATGGTCTCGCTGTTTTCCTCAGCCCCTAATAATTTTGGTGGAGGGTATTTCACAGGGTGAGGATCGGGGTTGTCTATCTGGGGGGATCTCAACTCCTGTTTGGGGAGATGGGGTCCCCTATTCTCAGCCCAGAGGCCTACAGGGAGGGAGGGTTGGAGGGTGTTGGTGGGGAACCCAGGATGCAGGGCACTCCAATGCCTAACACCATGCCTGCATCCTGGATTGGAGTCATGGAGGACGGGGGGACGTCAGGAGAGGAGAGGACGTCCCTGCCGGATGAAATGGAGCAGGGGAGCATCGGATGAGTCTCCTGTTTTTTGTTGGTTTGGGTTTATTTGTTGAGGGTTTGTTTTTTAATTATTAATGAATATTTCTGTTAAGTTGTTTAGTTTAAATGTAAGGGGTTTGAGGGATTATGTTAAGAGGGCGGTTTTTTGTTTTTTGGAGGGAGTGGGTTTTGATGTTTGTTTTTTACAGGAGGTTCACCTGAGGGATGGTGGGGATGTGTGTAGATTTAGGAGGGAGTGGGACAAGGGGGAGTCATTTGAGTATAGGGGGGGTGCAATCGACAGGGGTAGGGATTTTGTTTCGGAATAGGGAGGTGAAGGTAGAGAGCACTTTTGTTGTAATGCAGGGGAGGGTTTTGGGGGTAGACGTCACTTTGAGGGATATTAGATATAGGTTATTTGGGGTGTATGGGCCACAGGTGGCGGCAGATGGTGGACTGTCTGGCGCCCCTGTGTGTTACAAATAGGCACTTGGTGATAGGTGATTTTAATATAGATTTAGGGGTAGGAGGGGATAGCAGTGCAGGGGCCATCACCGGGCTAATGGCTTGCCATGGTTGAAGATAGAGGTCTGCCTGTCTCTCGGACATTCGTTTTCCGTTTGATAAAATGTTGGTAATTTTTCCGCTGTCCCGGTAAATTCCACCAGATGGTTAATGGGATCTTATTGCAAATATACAAAACATCAATCACAACATGGCCATTTCTCCTAAACGGAAAAGACTTCGAAGATGAAACTTGGTGAGCATAGGATTGGACTAATGGGCTGTTAGCCCAGAAACAAGATGGCGTCGAGAACTCATCGCTTTTTGAGTTTTGGGCGGCCAGTTTTCTGGGATCAAAGGTCAAAAATGAAAATAGAGCGCTAATTTGACCGCTTCACGTCAAAGTACATGAACCTATGGTGTCAGGAAAAAAAGAACCAGCCCTTTATTTATCGTAATTTAAGAGAAATCGTACAATTGGTGATGCTCAAAGAAATGTGTTTTCCCCCCAAAAAAGTTAGATCCAATTGCGCCGTGTTCTGACGAATCCGTTAAGGTGGGTTTCAGAGCTCTGCGAGATTTCTGTGATTTTCTGAAATAACACACACTCATTCAACCCTCTGTAAATCAGTAATTTCGTCACAAAGACTTAACTCAATATTCTGTAAGAATCTACCCCAAGGAGGATATGTATTCACTTTCAGCTTCCTGTGTCAACCGGAAGTGCCTTAAATTGAGGTCATAGGCGCTGTTTCGAAGGGTTAGTCTAAAATGTTTTTTTTTTTTGATAAGGTGTGTTTATCGGGGGATCAGGAAGACCTGTGAGGGCCCCAATTCAAATTATAAGCTGAGGGAAAATTGTGCCTCAAAGGTCAAGAGGGTGATGCAATTTTTGAACTCCATGGCGAAGAATGAGACCTACCAGTCCTCTCTAATTTTTCTGACAGACCATGACAAAATAAGGAAGTAAGCAGAGTTCTTTCTTTCTCTTTAGTCTCACAAGCATTAATTAACAATACAGTATTTGATTGTGTGTGTGTTTTAGATGGGTTCAATTCCATCACCACAGTCAACCACTACACCTTGACTATTGGCGCATTTCTTAAATATACCGAGGAGACCCCTCCAGCCACCTGCCGGCTGACCGTAAACCAATGGAAGGGGATCAACCAGTTTATGAAGGGCATTAAACGACCAGTTTCCCTTCACCAGGTAAAGGTGAAAGACAACAAGGAAGGCAAGGTGGTGTCCAAAAAGAGCCTGCTGGAGTGCCAGTCTCTTGCCAAGGCAAAAATACCTCAAGTGCTGAGTAAGTTTTTCTCAATCTGTGATGTCACTGTTTATACACACTTATAGATGTCAGAGATGTATAGAGTGCATTATGGAGTGGGATTATGAAGCTGCCTTTTTATATTTTCATGTTCCCACAGAAACATTGGAAAAAAACAAGGACACAGGAATCAGTAATGGTTTTATGGGTACCTGTGTGCCTACATATACGGCCACAGACTAGGCCTGTATAAAAACATGTTGGTGAAAGAGGCGGAGGAGGCAAAACGTGACCAGTCTGGGGTGTAACTGATCAATGTCAGTCTATAAAATACAGCTGGCTGTGTTTATTGGTTGGTTATTTTTGGAAACAATTGCAGTCGCCGGAGCGTAATGTGTATTTTTGTGTTTTTTTTTCTGTTCAATTTCTATTAGGTGGGGGAACACACAACTAATCGAGAGTATGGCATGGTCCAGATGTCGCTGACGAAGGAGGAGTACAGTTGGTTTTCAGACTTCCTGAAATTCAAGCACTGTCTCTCAGGGGGAAAGAAGGCCCAGCACTTGTTTTTCAATTCCACAAACACTCAGCTGAAGAACCTGCCTGCCTACCTGAGGGAGGTGTGGAAGGAGATGGGTCTGTCCGAAAGTCCTTCCTTCACTGACCTGCGGACCTCCATTGTCACTCATGTAGGTCAGATTAGATAGGAATCTAATTATTGTATGGTCCTATTCTACTGTTGTCTGAAGTAATATCAATAAAATGATGTGTGTGTGTGTGTGTGGGTCTTACAGGTAAAAAAACATGCTCCCGAAGATTGACAGGGAAAGGGTGGCCAACTTCATGTGCTACAACATCCAGACGGCAGACTAAGTTTATGCCATCAATTTAAATCCATCCTAAGCCAATGAAACCAGGGCACTCTTTGAGGCTGCACTGAATGGGGAAGACACCACAGTCGCCGCAGAGAACCAGCCCTCCACCTCAGGAAAAAGAAAGCGGAAGGTGAGAGGACGCCTCCCTCTCCGAGGGGAGCACCACCCCTGAAGAGACCAAGGTGATGTACCAGGAGCCTGGCACGTCCGCCGGGGACTCGGAGGAGGAAGGTGAGGAACAGACGGCCAGACAACCTCCAGTAAGATCAGCTATTCTGACAGGACACATTCAATTATCAAAATGTACTTGTAAACTATGTAACAGTCAAGTGTGAATTTTGAAATATCTAATTTCTTGTTTGCTCTGTCAGAAGACACCCTCCAAGGTGACCAATCCTCAGGTGGAGATGGAACTTGCCCCAAAGAGGAAGCAGACGATCTTCAGGCACCGCATGGTGGTCGCCATCAGCCCCATGCTAGTCTCACCCCTCAAAGTGAAGATCAAGTCGCACCACCACTCCCCCATTGAAAGGTATGCACCAACTTAACTCAAATATAGTCAGACTAAAAAATGCCATTGCCTCAAGGAGGTTAAAGCTGCAGGAGAAGGTGCAAAAGGAAGGAGGGTAGCCCTGATGCAGCTCGAAGGAAGGGGAGCCGACCAACAACAGGACTTCCTCGTCTGAATACTCACATTTACGCTGTTCTGATTTTGTTTGGTGTGCTTGTTTAGATTTTTGTTCAATTTTCTATTTTGGTGTGATTCTTTATAATGTAAAGGTTTGTTCTGTTTTATTAAATAACTATTTGAGTAATTATTTGTGTTGTGCTTTTTTAAGGTTTGTATTTAGTTTGTCACTTAATTTGTAAGTGTTGAACTTTCACTGCCTTGTGTTATTGTCTGTGAAGGTTGGAAAAAATATTTTGGCTTTATTGGCATGGGAATCATATGTTAACATTGCCAAAGCAAATGAAGTAGATAATAAACAAAAGTGAAATAAACAATAAAGTCCTGCTGTAGACTGTAGTACTGCTGTTCAGGAAGCACAATTTGTACTAGAAACTTAGACACACTGAAAAATAACTAATGGCATCACCGTAATCTCTAGGCCGTGCAGAGTTCAACAAGACGCCCCTCTTGACCGTAGCTTGCTCTGAGCACAGCGACCGTGAAAAAAAGCAGGCCCAAAATGAAGCCTGTCCCTAATTTCAGGTGCTTTTGGGGGACAGCGGTGTAACCGTTAGAGTTAGAAGGACAATTCAACCACAGGAATGTTCCTAAGGTCCTCCCGATTTGCAAACCTTGACCGTGTGGCATTAACCCTTAACAGTGAAAACAGGGTTTTTTCATCTCACAATGACATCTCTCCCCCAAAATTCAACCTGAAGCCTTTGTGGGTTATGAATGCCATATCAAACTGTCTCAGATGACAATCCATCCGGCCACCTGTGTTGATTCTAAGCTTCCGGGAGCAACCGGAAGTGGTTAAAATCACCCTAAAAGTATTTTGCCATACTCAACCTGCAGTTTGTGAGAAAGAGTGCATTCAACCCTGTGTAAATAGGTCAGTTAAGGTAAAGACTTAAAACTCAGGATTCTGTAAAATCCTTCCCCAATGAGGATATGTGTTTACTTTCAACTTCCTGTGCCAACCGGAAGTGCCTTAAATTGGGGTCATAGGGGCTGTTTCGAAGGGTTAAAAAGGTCAGATCTTTACAAAACTTCATGTGTGTGATTAGGAAACCCTCATGAACTGTAAATCAGTAATTTCTCCCCCAAAAATGTAAAAGAATAAAGTTACACAGTGCAGGGCTTAAAGACACACAGAGCCTGCAATGGAATTACCATAATCTCAAGGCCGTGCTGAGTTCAACGAGATGCCCCGTTTGACCGTAGCTCGCCCGTAAAAAAAAGTAGGCCCAAAATTAAGCCTGGCCCTAAATTTCAGGTGCTTTTGGGTGACAGCAGGGGAACCATTAAGGTTAGAAGCACAATTCAACCTCAGGAACGTTCCTGAGGTCCTCCCGATCTATGCAAGCCTAACCTTGACTGTGTGGCATTAACCCTTAACAGTTAAAATAAGGTGTTTACATCAAACAGTTTTCAATGACTTCTCTCCCCATAGGAATACATTGCCTTCTCCCCTAAATTCAACCTGAAGCCTATGTGGGTTATGAATGCCTTATGAACCTGTCTTCAATGACAATCCATCAGGCCACTATGGGGTCTACCTGTGTCGATTCTAAGCTTCTCGGAGCAACCGGAAGTGGTTAAATATAACCAACCTGCAGTTTGTGAAAATCACTGCATTCAACCATGTGTAAATCAGTAAGTTCTTAACGTAAAGACGTTAAGAACTGGATTCTGTAAAAGCCTACCCCAATGAGGATATGTGTTTACTTTAAGCTTCCTGTGCTAACCGGAAGTGCCTTTAAAATTGGGGTCACAGGGCCTGTTTTGAAGGGTAAAAAAGTCACATCTTTCCAAAACGGTGAGTTATGTAGCTCTAGAAGGTTCTCAGAACGAGAAACAGCCTCGTACATTTGCAATAACTAGAATTAATTTTGACCATCACGAAAATTATGACATTTAGAAAAGTCCCAGAGTCACAAGACTAGGTGCATTGAAACCGCCTCTGCCCATAGAGACGGACCCCAACTTTTGCCCGTTTTTTTTAGACGTTTAAAAAAAAAAAATGTAATAAAAACAACCGTCCCACTTCTCCCTCATCATACATGACAAATAGACAATCTAGGTTGATTCATGGCTTAACATAGTGATATATTTAATTTGAGCAGTATAAATGCCATTTGGACATGGTTCACTGACTTTTGGGTTCGGAAACCAACTTCCTATGATCGTACATGGTAAATGGACATAACATCCTGAATTGGGCACTTTCAATACTTTCATATTGCATTTGGCAATGGTTCACTGACTTTTGACTTCCTTTGAAATCATATTGCAAATGGACAAAACATATGCCTTATGGACAAGTTAAAAAAAATATGACAAAAGTATGTTCATACAGTTCTTATACATGTATAATTGACGAAATAATTTTGAAAAACGGTCCAGAAAGCACTTTAACTTCTTTGGGGTAGGGGGCAGTATTTTCTCGTCCGGATGAAAAGCATGCCCAGAGTAAACGGCCTGCTACAAACCCATAAAAGCTAGAAAATGCATATTATTAGTAGATTTGGATAGAAAACACTGAAGTTTCTAAAACTGTTTGAATGATATCTGAGTATAACAGAACTCATCAGGCAGACAAAAACCTGAGAAAAAAATCCAACCAGGAAGTGGGAAATCTGAGGTTGGTCAAATGTCAACTCAGCTCCTATTGAAGATACAGTGGGATATTGGTGATGTTGCACTTCCTAAGGCTTCCACTAGATGTCAACAGTCGTTAGAACCTTGTCTGATGCCTCGACTGTTTAGTGGGGCCGAAGGAGAGAGGAATGAGTAAGGTCTATCATGCCCTGACCATGCGCGTTCACGTGAAAGCGAGCTCTGTTCCATCGCACTTCTGAAGACACAGGAATACTCCGGTTGGAACATTATTGAAGAATTATGTTAAAAACATCCTAAAGATTGATTCAATACTTCGTTTGTCATGTTTTTACGGACTGTAATATAACTTTTTAAACTTTTCGTCCGTACTTTCCGCTGGACCTGCCCGCGCGACGTGAGTTTGGAAAGTGTACTGAATGCTAGAACAACAAGGAGGAATTTGGACATAAATGATGGACATTATCGAACAAAACAAACATTTATTGTGGAACTGGGATTCCTGGGAGTGCATTCTGATGAAGATCATCAAAGGTAAGTGAATGTTTATAATGTTACTTCTGACTTCTGTTAACTGCATAATTTGGCGGTTATATTTGTGTCTTGATTGGGCTCTGAGCGCCGACCTCAAGTAATTGCACGGTTTGCTTTTTTTAATTCTTACACAGTGGTTGCAGTAAGGAGAAGTGCATCAAATTCCATGTATAACACTTGTATTTTTTAGCAATGTTTATTATGAGTATTTCTGGAAATTCATGTGGCTCTCTGCAAAATCACCGGATGTTTTGTAACTACTGAACATAACGCGCCAATGTAAACTCAGATTTTTGGATATATATATGAACTTTACCGAACAAAACATACATGTATTGTGTAACATGAAGTCCTATGAGTGTCATCTGATGGAGTTCATCAAAGGTTAGTGATTAATTTTATCTATATTTCTGCTTTTTGTGACTCCTCTTTGGCTGAAAAATGGCTTAATTTTTCTGTGACTTGGCTCTGACCTAACAATCGCTTGGTTTGCTTTCGTCGTAAAGCCTTTTTGAAATCGGACACTGTGGCTGGATTTACAACAAGTGTATCTTTAAAATGGTGTAAAATACATGTATGTTTGAGGAATTTTAATTATGGGATTTCTGTTGTTTTGAATTTGGCGCCCTGCAGTTTCACTGGCTGTTGACGAGGTGGGACGCTACCGCCCCACATACCCTAGTGAGGTTAAAGTGTGCCGAATTTGTATTCAGCCTGGCCACGTAGTCCGGGACTGCCATGATTTTTTTATGTTGGCGATGCAGAATACAAGGGCATTATGCGGGAGTGCGTCGCGAAAGCAGGAAGATCTTGCAATGGCTGTGGTGAGAGTGGCATCCACTGCACGTGTACTGGGCCGACAAATTGTGATGACATGGAACAACAGGAGGAGGTGGTAGAAGAGTGTGACGGAGAGGACGGGATGGAGAAAAAGGAGGCCAGGATGGTAAAGGAAAAGAGGGTGATGATTCTACTGTGGCAGATGGGGATGGAATCGTGTCTAGCATGGACGGAGAGTTCTTGGACGGCGTCATCAAAGATGGAAAGGAGCCTGAGGGTGGAGGAGGAGTATCGTCCACGGATCGTCTGAAGGTGCAGGGGGTGCTGATCATGAAGGTTTTATATCTGACACTAATCCGGAAAATATGGAGGTGAAGGGTGTATCCTCGAAGAAGGACTCTGTGGGTGACGTGTCCTTGGATGAAGTCCAAAGGTCGAGAAAAGAAGCGAAGGAAAGGAGGCAGGTCAAGAAGAAGAAAAAGACTGGGTCTTGATGATGGAAATAATAAACATCATACTCCTACTCATGGTGAGTCATATGTCTGTCAATATTAATGGACTAAGACATATGGAAAAGTTAGACCAGACAGAAAGCCTACTTCAGGCTGATATTTTATGCCTTCAAGAGACACTGGACTGACAGTATGATGGATAGAATAAGAAAGCGGTGGATGAATTTGCTTTATTTTAATAATGGTAGTGAGAGAACATGTGGGGTTGCAATTTGAATTGAGCGGGATAGTGTACAGAATATTAGGGAAGTGCACAGTTGAGTGTAAGCTTTTAAGTGTTACATTTTTAGAACGTTTATGCACCCAATAATTAGATTGACCGAGCCGTGTTTGTTCAGTCACTTGAGCAAAATTGTGTGGCTAACTATATACGTTGGGGGTTTTTAACGTTCGTTTGACTAAACATGCATTGTTGCAGTGCATTGTTGCGCTCTGATCCGTCTAAGCTAGTCTTGCTGGGGGTAATGAGGGATCATTGAGTGATGTATGTCGGGGTATGCATCCAGGTGAGAGCTTTCTCGAGGAGGCAGGTTGTTTTAAACGGTCTCAGGCAAAGCCACATTGATTAATGTTTAGCGGCTATAAATGTGGTGCAATATGTTCACAAGATTAGGTATGATTTAAATGTAAGTGATCATGCCTCTCTTGGGTTCCTGCTGGGTCATGGTGTGCCTACTAGAGGGCGTGGTGTATGGTGTTTGAATGCTGAGCTACTAAAAGAATAAAAATTTATTGATATGATTGCCGATTGTATTAAACAGAGAAATGTTGAGTGATTTTAAATGTGTTAATATTGGATTGCGGTGGGAGGGTCTAAAAGAGAAGATTAGAGGGTTGAGTGTTGACTATGCAAGACAGAGGATTTTTCTTTGAAAGAGGGAGCATATAGCTTTGAATAAACGACTTAACATTGAGCTGGAAAAAGTTGATGAGGGTTAGGATGAGGCAGGCTTTATGGAAGCTCATGCTGCTGTACATAACTTTGAAAAGAGTGCATGTATGGGGCAATGGGGGGTGGCGATCAAGGCTGTAGTGAGGTGAGGTTTTATTGATGCTAAAATATCTGATGCTGAACGAAAAATGTATGACATAGATATGACAGTTAAGGAGATACGGGAGGCTATCTTGGCCAGTAATAGGGAAAAAAGTCCGGGATCAGATGGGCTGAAAAGTTAGTTTTATCATCAATGTGGATATTTTACCACCTGCATTGTTGAAACAGGCACAGGTAGTTCCAGAAAATATGAAGCAGGGAGAAGCTGGAACATTTTAGGCCTTTAAGTTTACGGAATACTGGTAAGATTTTGGCAAGGGTTTTAGCTAACCGTGTTCATAAAGTGATGGGGAGTATCATATCTGAGTCAGACGTACAGTGTTCCTGGGAGGGATATTATGGATATTACTTGTACAATAAGGGATGTTGTTCGACATATGACTGTTGAGGGAGGCATAGTGCTTAGTCTAGATTTGAACAAGATAACTATCTTGTGAAGTGTGAAAGTAGGCACGTGAGGGATGTAATGGAGATGCATGAATGAAGGTAACATTTGTGTAAGTGTTAAAGGTGCACCTAATCAAAAACGATCAACCAGATCATAAAACAAAATAGTGCTTGTGGAGAGAGAGAAAGAGGCAGGACTGGGCTCCAGGACCTTTTATCACCTAGTTGATCCCAAACCCAGGTGCAACTTGTCACCTTAACGACCCAATCAGCTCCACCTGTCCCCAATCTGCAAATATAAACAGAGGCAGGGAAACCGAGGGAGTGTAACAACCCAATGAAAATCAGGAACTAACAAAGACCTGAAAACAAAACCCACAACCACACAAATACACCAATACAACTGATCAAAAACCATAACTAATAATGGTTCAGACACAAAATATTATACAAACCATAAAGGTAAGATGCCCGCCGGATGCCCATGATACCAACCCAACCAAATCACCAGACCCCATCCGACCTCAGCAACCGTGGTGCCTGGAAGCAATTTAAAATAATTTAAGATAAAGAAATGGAGACCAAGCGACAGGAGAGCAGAAGCCAGAGCAACAGGAAGGACAAAATAAACCCTGTACAAACCACCAACCGAAAATAAAAACAAAAAACGAAGGCGTCCGAAGGTCGACTAATTTGGTGCATCAGCCACCACATTATTCAGACTTTTTAAATGTCGTATATCGAAATGGAACACCTGCAGGAACAAACACCAGTGCATAATAATGCGATTTGGGCAAAGCATGGTGTGCAGGAAAGTAAGGGGGTTGTGGTCAGTGTAAACCACAATAGGGACCACACATATACCTCAAAATACTGCAACGCCCTCTTTCTTCCCCACTGAATAATTCAACGGATAGTTATTTCTCCCGAAAGTTTAACAGCTAACAGGATGTTCAACACCCCATCTGCTTGAAGCAACACTACACCTGCCCCAAAGTTACTGGTATCCACATATAGGCTGAAGGCAGTTCCAATCATGGGGCAGCCAACACAGGGTGAGAGCTAAAAATAAGTTTCACATTTTCAAAAGCACTCTGACAGCAGGATGACCAGATTAAATCAGCCCTCTCCTTCAACAGATCAGTCAGAGGTGCTACAACCGTGGAGAAGTTGAAGCAAAACCCCCGATAATACCCAACCATACCTCGGAAGCGTTGCAGCTCCTTCTTGGTGGTGGGCGGTGGAAACAGATCGATGGCGGCTACTTTAGCCCGCACCGGGAGAACACGACCCTCCCCGACCACTCTGCCGAGGTAGGTCACTGTTGGCTAAGTTCACAGTGAGACAGGCCTCAGTCAAACGTTCAAACAGAGTCCGTATCTGCACCAGATAGCACTCCCAAGTGTCACTATAAAATAACCACATCATCTAGATAAACAGGCCAGAGATCACCCTATTCATAAGACGCTGAAACGTAGCAGGAGCGTTGCGTAGGCCTAAACTCCTGACCGTATAGGAGAAAAGACCTGAAGGAATAATAAAAGCAGATATTTCACGAGCTCTTGATGACAAAGGGACCTGCCAGTAAACCTTCAGCAAATCAAACTTGCTGAAAAAACGGGCAGCATCAACCTGGTAAACACAATCTTCCATCTGTGGGAGTGTGTCACACTAATCTTCCGGTAGTCAGTGCAAAATCTAAGAGATCCATCTGGCTTGCTCACCAAGAGACACGGGGAGGCCCAACTGGAGAATGATGGTACAGCAATATCATTAACCAGCATGTAAACCTTCTTAAGGCTAAGTGTCCCGCTGAAACTGAAGGGCTCACAATTCAAATAAATAATCTTAAAAAGTATGGATATTAAACATTTAGGTACATACAAGTGTTTTATATTGGTTGAAAGCTTAAATTCTTGTTAATCTAACTGCACTGTCCGATTGACAGTAGGCTTTACAGCAAAAGCATGCCATGCGATTGTTTGAGGACGGTGTCCCACATCAACATATTTTTCCACCATCATAAAATCACAAATAGCGATTAAATATTAACTTTTTGAAAATCTTCCTCTGATTTGTCATCCAAAGGGTCCCAGCTATAACATAATGTCGTGTCATTCTGTTAGATAATATCCTTCTTCATAAAGTCGATTTAGTTGGTGCCATCGATTTCACTAATCCACTCGTTCAACATGCAGAGAAAGGAATCCGAAAATCTACGCCTAAACAATTTTTCAACAAGTCAAAATATGTTGTTTCAATTTAATCCTCAGGTACCCTACAATGTAATTAAACTATAATATTTCATACGGAAAGAAGAATGTTCAATAGGAAAGCAATATTAGCAGGTGCGCGTCCTCTTCATCGCACGTGCAAACACGGATTTCCAAACTGGTGTCGCTGTACTAAAACTCAAATGTATTACTCGTTATTCACAAGTTACAAGCCTGAAGCCTTGAACAAAGACTGTTAATTCCTAGTGGAAGCCATAGGAATTGCAATATGGGAGCTGGAATTGGATATGCCCCTATGCTTTCCATTGTAAGAGCATTGGCTCTCAAAAACAAAATATATTCAGGTTTGTTTTGTGGGGGATTTTCTCCTACCATATCTATGTGTCAGCAAAACAAGACTGAAAATCAGTGATCAAATCAGTTAACTCTGCTTGACAATCAGACAGGTGAACCAACAAACTCTCCAAGTTTGCAAGGGACTCTGAATTCAATCTACCCTGCAAAATACCACCATCAGGGCCCGGCACCCCCTGTTCATCACACTGCATGTGAAGGTGGCTGACCTCAGATCAACGGATTCCACTAAAAGAACAGGACTAACCACGTCAGTTTTAGCACATAGTTCTGATTTAGTCAATTCAGAAGACAAACGAGCACAATAGGGCTTTAACAAATTGACATGGCAGAGCTAATTTGCCTTTCTGCACTCAGGGGTAGCAATCAGATAGTTCAGATCGGACATTTGGGGAACCACAGTGTATGGGCCGCTGAATTTGGCCTGAAAAGGAGAACCAACAATGGGCAGCAGAGCCAGAACCTGGACCTCTGGACTAAATTGTCGCGGCTCAGCCCGCCGGTCAAACAACCTTTTCATCCTCACCTGAGAGGAAGCTAGTTTTTCTTTAGGCATTTCACAAGCTACATACAACCGGTGTCAGAAACACTAACATATGACAACAAATTTGGGGGAGGCTCAACCACCTTCCAATCCTCCTTTAATACAGCAAGAAGACCATGTACACTATTACCAAAAACAAGGTCATTAGGACTGAAACCAGTGCTCTCGTGATACTTCTTTAACAGCGAGTAGCAACCAGCGTAACCTCTCTTCCCAGTCACATTTTAATTCAGTGCAGTACGCACGTAACAGTGACTTCCAAGTCTGATAAATGCTCAAGGGCCCCTTGACTCTGCACATGATAAGCACTGGCCTGATTATGTTTTAAACACAATTGTCACGAGATTTGTACAAATATGTGCAAAGTGAAGTTGGAACCCTGATGGCTCTGAATCAACTGAGGTATTCCAAAAATGTAGAGAAAGGTGACAAAGCTTTCACAACAGATTTAGTGGTAATGTTGCGAATTGGATAGGCAGCAGGAGCTCGTAGCCTGACACATCACAGTTAACATGTAGGTGCTACCAGCTTTAGAACGGGGTAAGGGTCCAACACAATCAATAAGCAAATGCTCAAATGGCTGGCCTGTAACAGTAATAGGTTGTAGCGGGATGAGCCTTAACATCTGATTAGGCTTCCCAGTCAGCTGACAAACATGACATGTTTTGATGTAAGCGGAAATGTCTTTAAACGAGGCCAATAAAAATGACGCACAATTCGATCATATTATTTACTGACCCCCTAAGTGATCAGAAACGTCATGAGATGTTTTCAAAACTAGATCACAAAGCTTAGAAGGAACCGCGATCTGAACAATAGCATCACCCACAACTTTTGCTGTGAGGCGTCCATTTCCTCATCAACAACTGATCTTGAACGTTGTAACCCTGGTCAGCACTACTTACCTCAACCGGAAGTACTTGATCAAATAAACTGCTCCGTCACAAGATCACTACAGGACATAGGCAAAGGTAAATCATTTAATGAATTATCTAACTGTTCGGATATGTGTTGTGTAAATTCCGTTTTGACCGTAGTATCAGAATGCTCATAACACGATTCACAGTGCATGCAGAGAATACCTCCAGGAATCTCTGTACGTTTTCATCGATAATCCCTACATGGGATGGGGTATGAGAAACCACCAGAGGAGGTACATCACGCCAGACACGACTACAGGATAGGTTGTTATCAAAATCACATGAACACCATTAATGGTCAGAAAGGGACACACCCCAAGGGACACTTCACCTTGCACTAGGTCAGATATAAGTCTGACTTTGTGCAAGGGTACAGACAATGTATTCAAAACTATCCCTTGAATCAGGACACTGGTTCCTGTGTCTGTCTACAAAGAGAAAGGCAGAACAGACTCCAAAACAAACAATTCAGAGGCACCAGTGTCTCACAGAATATTTACTAGCACATCACTTCCCAATAGTGAAACAACCTTCTGTGACAAATGGCGAATAATCAGTACTAAAAGGTTTGGACAATTTGAGTTTACGCAACAGGATAAACACGAGGAACAGGCCCAGCTAACGCAACAGGTTTTACATTTGTGCTGGCCAATCTGCTGACCTTTTACCAAGAACAGGACATTCATTCTTCCAGTGGCCTTTACCTTGACAATAATTACAGATTTTACTTACATCATTCTGTCCACATGAACCATGTTCGGATCTAGATGGAAATGCGTCATTACCAGAACCAAAGGAATTTGCTGACCGAAATCCACTTGAACTGTTCCTCTGCCCCCAATCTCGCATACGGGATCCTTCAAAACTGCCTTTGTGGGTCAATACGTACAGTCGGAACTTTACATTCACTGGAGTCATTGAAACTCGTTTTTCAACCATTCCACAAATGTCTTGTTAGCAAACTATAGTTTTGGCTAGTCAGTTAGGACATCTACTTTGTCCATGACTCAAGTCATTTTTCCAACAATAGTTTACAGACAGATTATTTCACTGTATCACAATTCCAGTAGATCAGAAGTTTACATACACTACGTTGACTGTGCCTTTAAACGACCTGGAAAAATATGTCATGGCTTTAGAAGCTTCTGATAGGGTAATTGACATCGTTTGAGTCAATTGGTGGTGTACCTGTGGATGTATTTCAATGCTTACCTTCAAACTCAGTGACTCCTTGCTTGACATCATGGGAAAATCAAAAGAAATCAGCCAAGACCTAAGAAAACAATTGTAGACCTCCACAAGTCTGGTTCATTCTTGGGAGCAATTTCCAAATGCCTGAAGGTACCACGTTCATCTGTATAAACACCATGGGACAACGCAGCCGTCATATCGCTCAGGAAGGAGACGCCTTCTGTCTCCTAGAGATGAACGTACTTTGGTGCGAAAAGTGCAAATCAATCCCAGAACATCAGCAAAGGTCCTTGTGAGGTTGCTGGAGGAAACAGGAACAAAATTATCTATATCCACAGTAAAACCAGTCCTATATCAACATAACCTGAAAGGCCGCTCAGCAAGGAAGAAGCTACCGCTCCAAAACCGGCATAAAAAAGCTAGACTACAGTTGGCAACTGCACATGGGGACAAAGATCATACTTTTTGGAGAATTGTCCTCTGGTCTGACGAAACAAAAATAGAACAGTTTGGCCATAATGACCATTGTTATGTTTGGAGGAAAATGGGGAGGCTTGCAAGCCGAAGAATACCATCCCAACCGTGATGCACGGGGGTGGCAGCATCATGTGGTGGGGGTGCTTTGCTGCTGGAGGAACTGGTGCACTTCACAAAATAGATGGCATCATGAGGCGGAAAATTATGTGGATATATTGAAGCAACATCTGAAGACATCAGTCAGGAAGTTAAAGCTTGGTCACAAATGGGTCTTCCAAATGGACAATGACCCCAAGTATACTTCCAAAGTTGTGGCAAAATGGCTTAACCCTCCCATTGTCCTCATATTCTGTATACACCCCGTGTGCTCCGATTCAAACTGACCGGCCTAAACCCCCAATTAGCACATGTGTGACAGTATGCATGTGCACAGCCTTTGCAGATACATTTCTTACACCTGCAGCACACAGTATGTGTTTTACAGTCCTTCTTTGGTCGGGAGATCTGACAACTCTTCCTCTTATTTGCCACAGCTGGTGCAGTGGCAGTGGCTGGGGCATGGCTGGGGCAGTGACTGAGGCAGTGACTAGTGGCTCCTCAGGTTGATCATGAGATCTAGCCCTCTTACAAACGTCTTACGGCTGCGGATCGATATGACAACAGCCAGTGAAAGTGCAGGGCGCCAAATTCAAAACAACAGAAATCCCATAATTAAATTCCTCAAACATACAAGTATTTCACACCATTTTAAAGATACACTTCTTGTTAATCCCACCACAGTGTCCGATTTCAAATAGGCTTTACAGCGAAAGCACCACAAACAATTATGTTAGGTCAGAGCCAAATCACAGAAAAACACAGCCATTTTTCCAGCCAAAGAGAGGAGTCACAGAAATCAGAAATAGAGATAGAATTAATCACTAACCATTGATGATCTTCATCAGATGACATTCATTGGACTTCATGTTACACAATACATGTATGTTTTGTTCGATAAAGTTCATATTTATATAAAAAAAAGTCAGTATACATTGGCGCGTTATGTTCAGTAGTTCCAAAAACATCCCGTGATTTTGCAGAGAGCCACATCAATTTACAGAAATACTCATCATAAATGTTGATGAAAATACAAGTGTTATACATGGAACTTTAGATAAACTTCTCCTTAATGCAACCGCCGTGTCAAATTTCAGAAAAGCTTTACGGAAAAAGCAAACCTTGCAATAATCTGAGTACGTGCTCAGAGCCCAAACAAGCCAAAAAGATATCCGCCATATTGTGCAGTCAACATAACTCAGAAAAAATCTAACATTCACTTTGATGGTCTTCATCAGAATGCACTCCCAGGAATCCCAGTTCCACAATAACTGTTTGTTTTGTTCGATAATGTCCATAATTTATGTCCAAATAGCTCCTTTTGTTAGCGCATTTGGTAAATAGATCCAATCTCACGAAGCGCGTTCACTAGGAGCAGACAAAGTCAAAAATATTCCCGTTACAGTCCGTAGAAACATGTCAAACGAAGTATAGAATCCATCTTTAGGATGTTTTTAACATAAATCTTCAATAATGTTCCAACCGGAGAATTCCTTTGTCTTCAGAAATGCAATGGAACGCAAGCTAACTCTCTTACGTGAACGCTCATGGCTCTCTGGCAGACCTCTGACTCATTCCCCTCTCATTCGGCCCCCCTTCACAGTAGAAGCATCAAACAAGGTTATAAAGACTGTTGACATCTAGTGGAAGCCTTAGGAAGTGCAACATGACCAATATCCCACTGTATCTTCGATAGGGAATGAGTTGAAAAACGACCATCCTCAGATTTCCCACTTCCTGGATGGATTTCTTATCAGGTTTTTGCCTGCCATATGTGTTATGTTATACTCACAGACATCCTTCAAACAGTTTTAGAAACTTCAGAGTGTTTTCTATCCAAATATACTAATAATATGCATATATTAGCAACTGGGACTGAGTAGCAGGCAGTTTACTCTGGGAACCTCTGGGCACCTTATTCATCCAAGCTACTCAATACTGCCCCCAGCCATAAGAAGTTAACAGCTTTCAAAACTGCTGCAGATACGTCTGTGCGGGGGGAGATGCTCCCTTCTTTCGATGTACAATACAATTCCAACAACAACTTTCTGGACGACGACGAGATTTACGACGATGAGGTTTACGACGACGAGGTTCATGCTGAGGAGGATGCGAGACAAAAACAGCAGATGCAACACAAGCTTAATTGGTCACTATTGAACAGATCATGGCTTTCATTTTTGGAATGGCTGGGTGAGCGCTGGTGGGGCTCGGTCTCTGAAGAGCAGATTAGCTCTTTCATGGATACACCTAAGATTCGCGCTGGAGATATTGTCATCGCAGCACACTTTGGTGACACGCCCGGAGGAGTGTGTTCCGTTAAGGTGAAGACCAATTACGCAGTCGTGACATTTGCTGTGTTCATCTGTCGAGGCAGTTACATATGTAACGACTTGGTACAAGGTGAATTTTCAAATCCTATTGACATTATAAGAGATCTCGTTTGTAAACTGGGAGAAGGGCACTTGCTGCCTAGACGGAGGAAAATACCTCATAACCCTGACTACTTTTCTGTGACACATATAGTGGAAGAGATGTGTTACATGATAAAGGTGCTGAAAGGTGCATGGTGTGGAGCTTCATACGGCAGTTCCGAAAGGTCACCCGAGCACCGTGAAGTGATACAGCATCTACGAATGAAGGAAAAACTGTACGCCAATCCGGGTGCAGCAATGTAGTCATCAATGTCCATATCAATATGTGGATAAAGACAAAGTATTTCTGAAACCGAATGATCATTAACGGTTAATGACAGAGTACATTACAAGCATTCACTTTGTCAATAAATCCATACCCAAACTGTCACTGTCCACATCCAGGGAAGCATTAATTTCCAAAGAATATAAACTTTATTGAGCCCAGAAAGGAATAAAACGGGTTCTTCTCCTTAGTCCTCACTACATTGGAACATCGTCATCCCCCTGCCCTTCCTCATCATCGGCCATGTACTTGAGAGAAAGACAAATAATCACATTACCAAGAGGCCATACACACAGGCAAAGTGTCATCACCTTATACATTTCCAGATGTACTATGTCATCTTCTGCATTGTTCAGCTGGGGAAGAGGAGGCAATGCTGGTTGAGGTTGTGCATGGTTGAGGACCTCCGGGGGCAACAGTGGACACTTGTTGTACCACAGGGTTTTCAGGTCCCTCTCCGTCAGAGGATAGTATGTAATCACTCTCCTGAGATGTGTATTATATGCATGTGATCGAAATATCAAATAAACATGGTATAACAGTGCATGAAACGTAAGGGGAGGAATAGTCATGCACAGTCATGCACAATCTATCTGTGTACCTACACAGATAGGCTCAGGGTTATGGTATATGCCTGTGGAGTGGAGATTAGCGTCAGAACCGTACAAGATAAAAGATTACGATTAGCATGTTGTATAAACAAGGTGTGTGTAATGTACGATATAATCATGTGTATCCTACCGGGCTGAGCTTGCTGTTGTCAGTTTCTATACCACTCTCCTCATTACAAGTGTGAAATGAACAATGAGTTGAGTTCAAGAGATACAGGTCTACAATACAGGTCTACATCCTCATCAAAAAAGCTGACTAGCATAGCCTAACGCGACAGGGATATCATATAATTTTCATGAAATCACAAGTCCAATACAGCAAATGAAAGATAAACATCTTGTGAATCCAGCCATCATTTCCGATTTTTAAAATGTTTTACAGCGAAAACACAATATGTATTTCTATTAGCTAACCACATTAGCAAAAGACTCAACCGCATATTTTCACAATTTTTCTACCGCATAGGTAGCTATCACAAAACCGACCAAATATAGATATAATTAGTCACTAACCAAGAAACAACTTCATCAGATGACAGTCTTATAACGTTATACAATAAATTTATGTTTTGTTCGAAAATGTGCATATTTGAGGTATAAATCATAGTTTTACATTGCAGCTACCATCAAAAATATCACCAAAGCAGCCAGAATAATTACAGAGAGCAACATGAAATACCTAAATACTCATCATAAAACATTTATGAAAAATACATGGTGTACAGCAAATGAAAGATAAACATCTTGTGAATCCAGCCAATATTTCCGATTTTTTTAAGTGTTTTACAGCGAAAACACAATATAGCATTATATTAGCTTACCACAATAGCCAAACACACAACCGCATTCATTCACCGCAAAGATAGCATTCGCAAAAACCAGCAAAAGATATAAAATTAATCACTAACCTTGACCAACTTCATCAGATGACAGTCTTATAACATCAGGTTATACAATACACTTATGTTTTGTTTGAAAATGTGCATATTTAGAGCTGCAAACCGTGGTTATACATTGTGAATATGTAGCATCGATTCACCAAATTGTCCGGAGCTATTTTGGACACTCACCTAATCTGACCAAAGAACTCATCATAAACTTTACTAAAAAATACATGTTGGACAGCAAATGAAAGATACACTAGTTCTTAATGCAACCGCCGTGTTAGATTTTTAAAAATAACTTTACCATAACAAACAGCTTACGTTATAGCGAGACAGCGCCCGCCAAAACGCGAATAATAGGACTCAACATTTTCCACAGAAATACGAAATAACATCATAAATTGTTCTTACTTTTGCTTCCATCAGAATCTTGTACAAGGAGTCCTTTGTCCAGAATAAATCGTTGTTTGGTTTTAGAATGTCCTTCTCTCCTGTCGAATTCGCTCCACAAGGCTCCAGTCCCTCAGGCCTGTCTATCGAATGGCCTCAAGCGGTTGAGTAATGCGTACCTGAATGGGGTGGTACCGAGGGGCAGTTACGGTCGTTTCTTGAGGATGAACTGAGCGAGCCGGCACTTTTTCCTGCGAATGAAAAGCAATGTATTCCGAGACGAAGCGAATGGAAAAGCTGTTTTTCATGGCACTGTGCGGGACCGATTATAACATAGTTCCGATGGGACTGGGAATTAAGAGATAGACAGGAGTGGTAACCAACTACAAGTCCTTTTCCTCTTGGTGCCAAGAGCTGAAGAGTCTACTCTGGTGCGTCGGCGGCGCTTCTTCTTAGGACTGTGACTATTACAACATGGGTATGAGGCTGGCCGGTTTCACAAAGGTCCCAGCAAAGATCCGTTCTAAGTACTGGTTAGAGGTGAATTGCGGATTAATGGCCAAGACCATGAAATACGTCTGCGAACTGTGGAACCTGAAGAGACCGAGACCCGGATCCGAGTACGGGTTCTCTGTGCGTGACAGTGTAGTCCGCTTTGACTGTGACGACTCACTGTCGACACCACCTATGAAATGTAATGTGCGGTGACGAATGGGATCTTGATGTCAATGACGTCTATATAGAAGGCAAGGCTACGAATGCACCAGTTCTACATACAGTGTGTGTTGTGTACAATAAACTCTATCACCTGGACTGTCTCTGAGAGTGTTTTCTGCGCCATAATGTTTCCACGAATTGTTATTTTCAACTCGATGAGTTATAAGGCTTGTTATTTCATCCCGTCTTGGAACCTCATGAGGGCCCTTGTCCCATATCTTCAGTGTGCAACTAGGGTCCTCGTGAGGACCAGAACAATGTTTGTATTGAACAACTTTTTCTACTTGCAATAACAAAACATACTTTCAAGTGTATGTGCGATGCCTTTTGGTATATCCTTCAAGCTCATTTACACACACATTGAAAGCCAAAAATCTCAAATTTGGACCTATCAGACCAAAGGACAGATTTACACCAGTCTAACGGTCCATTGCTCGTGTTTCTTGGCCCAAGCAAGTCTCTTCTTATCACTGGTGTCCATCCTTTAGTAGTGGTTTCAATGGAGCAATTCGACCGTGAAGGCCTGATTCACGCAGTCTCCTCTGAACAGTGCATGTTAAGATGTGTGTGTTTCTTGAACTCTGTGAAGCATTTATTTGGGCTCCAATCTGAGGTGCAGTTAACTCTACTGAACTTATCCTCTGCAGCAGAGGTAACTCTGGGTCTTCCTTTCCTGTGGCAGTCCTCATGAGCCAATTTTCCATATTGACTGACCTTCATGTCTTAAGTAACGATGGACTGTTTCTCTTTGCTTATTTGAGCTGTTCTTGGCATAATATGGACTTGGTCTTTTACCAAATAGGGCTATCTTCTGTAAACCATCCCCACCTTGTCACAACACAACCAATTGGCTAAAATGCATTAAGAAGGAAAGAAATTCCACAAATGAACTTTTAAGAAGGTACACCTGTTAATTGAAATGCATTCCAGGTGACTACCTCATGAAAAGGTTTGAGAGAATGCCAAGATTGTGCAAAGATGTCATCAAGGAAAAGGATGATTACTTCAAAGAATCTCAAATATAAAATATTTTTTTATTTGTTTAACATTTTTTTGCTTACTACATGATTCCAATTGTGCTATTTCATAGTTTTGATGTGTTCACTATTATTCTAAAATGTAAAAATAAAGAAAAACCGGTGTGTCCAGACTTTTGACTGGTACTGTATATATTATGATATTGCAAATATGGTACAATCCAGGGGTGCAAAGCTCTTGGAGGCTTACCCAGAAAGACTCACAGCCAAAGGTGACTCTAACATGTATTGTGAATACTTATGTAAATTAGATATTTCTGTATTTAATTTTCAATACATTTGAGAAAAAAATTAAAAACAGATTTTCACTTTGTCATTGTGGTATTGTCTGTAGCTGGGTAAAATGATAAAAAATATATAATTTAATCCATTTGGAATTCAGGCTGTAAGAAAACAAAATGAGGAATAAGTTAAGGGGTATGAACACTTTCTGAAGGCACTGTATATCTGCAAGAAAGTAATAAATGAGCGACTCTTTGAAAGGGGGTCATATAAACATTGCCTTATTTTCAAAAAAATTGCTGTCATGCTATAATCGCCATAGTTTCTCAGAACAAATCTTCATTCTGGCTTAAACAAAGCAATCTGATCATACTCCAGTAAAATACACGCTACAGGGAATGCCAAAAAAATGTCTTGTCATTGTCCAATCAACATCCACACATTGATTTCATTCTTCGGGTCTTTATTCAAACACAAACGCACTTGGAATAAAATGCTCTTTCAGTGTCTTGTTGCAGGTTGTGCAATGTTCAAAAGTGTGTGAGAGATTAGCATTACTGTGTGGGGGGTCAAGTTGGACGGTCGTACATATGCAAATAGCCAAGATTGTATATTTCAGGACCATGGACAGCAGCGATATCTGTCATCCAGCCCCACATGACAGTAGACAGCGGCCATCTCATGTGAAGTTGGCACTGGGGAAATCCCATGTAATGAGAAACGAGGCCTAGGAGGCAAAAAGACTGAAGGAGAAGACTCCCACAGGAACTCTATGCTAAACTGTTCTGCCACATTCATTTCAAATGTTACATCTTTCAAATCAAATCAAATCAAGTTTATTTTATATAGCCCTTCGTACATCAGCTAATATCTCGAAGTGCTGTACAGAAACCCAGCCTAAAACCCTAAACGGCAAGCAATGCAGGTGTAGAAGCACGGCGGCTAGGAAAAACCAAAACCTAGAAAGGCCAAAACCTAGGAAGAAACCTAGAGGAACCAGGCTATGAGGGGTGGCCAGTCCTCTTCTGGCTGTGCCGGGTGGAGATTATAACAGAACATGGCCAAGATGTTCAAATGTTCATAAATGACCAGCATGGTCAAATAATAATCAGGAGTAAATGTCAGTTGGCTTTTCATAGCCGATCATTAAGAGTATCTCTACCGCTCCTGCGGTCTCTAGAGAGTTGAAAACAGCAGGTCTGGGACAGGTAGCATGTCCGGTGGACAGGTCAGGATTCCATAGCCGCAGGCAGAACAGTTGAAACTGGAACAGCAGCAAGGCCAGGTGGACTGGGGACAGCAAGGAGTCATCATGCCCGGTAGTCCTGACGCATGGTCCTAGGGCTCAGGTCCTCCGAGAGAGAGAAAGAAAGTGAGAAGGAGAGAATTAGAGAGAGCATACTTAAATTCACACAGGACACCGGATAAGACAGGAGAAGTACTCCAGATATAACCAACTGACCCTAGCCCCCTGACACATAAACTACTGCAGCATAAATACTGGAGGCTGAGACAGGAGGTGTCAGGAGACACTGTGGCCCCATCCGATGATACCCCCGGACAGGGCCAAACAGGAACGATATAACCCCACCCACTTTGCCAAAGCACAGCTCCCACACCACTAGAGGGATATCTTCAACCACCAACTTACCATCCTGAGACAAGGCCGAGTATAGCCCACAAAGATCTCCACCACAGCCCAAACCAAGGGGGGGCGCCAACCCAGACAGGAAGATCACGTCAGTAACTTGAGTAACCCACTCAAGTGACGCACCTCTCCTAGGGACGGCATGAAAGCGCACCAGTAAGCCAGTGACTCAGCCCCTGTAATAGGGTTAGAGGCAGAGAATCCCAGTGGAGAGAGGGGAACCGGCCAGGCAGAGACAGCAAGGGCGGTTCGTTGCTCCAGAGCCTTTCCGTTCACCTTCACACTCCTGGGCCAGACTACACTCAATCATATGACCTACTGAAGAGATAAGTCTTCAGTAAAGACTTAAAGGTTGAGACCGAGTCTGCGTCTCTCACATGGGTAGGCAGACTATTCCATAAAAATGGAGATCTATAGGAGAAAGCCCTGCCTCCAGCTGTTTGCTTAGAAATTCTAGTGACAATTAGGAGGCCTGCGTCTTGTGACCGTAGCGTACGTGTAGGTATGTACGGCAGGACCAACTCGGAAAGATAGGTAGGAGCAAGCCCATGTAACGCTTTATAGGTTAACAGTAAAACTTTGAAATCAGCCCTTGCCTTGTAGGGAAGCTAGCACTGGAGTAATATTTTCAAATTTCTTGGTTCTAGTCAGGATTCTAGCAGCCGTATTTAGCACTAACTGAAGTTTATTTAGTGCTTTATCCGGGTAGCCGGAAAGTAGAGCATTGCAGTAGTCTAACCTAGAAGTAACAAAAGCATGGATTAATTTTTCTGCATCATTTTTGGAAAGAACATTTCTGATTTTTGCAATGTTACGTAGATGGAAAAAAGCTGTCCTTGAAACAGTCTTGATATGTTCGTCAAAAGAGAGATCAGGGTCCAGAGTAACGCCGACGTCCTTCACAGTTTTATTTGAGACGACTTTACAACCATCAAGATTAATTGTCAGATTTAACAGAATATCTCTTTGTTTCTTGGGACCTAGAACAAGCATCTCTGTTTTGTCCGAGTTTAAAAGTAGAAAGTTTTCAGCCTTCCACTTCCTTATGTCTGAAACACAGGCTTCTAGCGAGGGCAATTTTGGGGCTTCACCATGTTTCATTGAAATGTACAGCTGTGTGTCATCCGCATAGCAGTGAAAGTTAACATTATGTTTTCGAATGACATCCCCAAGAGGTAAAATATATAGTGAAAACAATAGTGGTCCTATAACGGAACCTTGAGGAACACCGAAATGTACAGTTGATTTGTCAGAGGACAAACCATTCACAGAGACAAACTGATATCTTTCCGACAGATAAGATCTAAACCAGGCCAGAACTTGTCCATGTAGACCAATTTGGGTTTCCAGTCTCTCCAAAAGAATGTGGTGATCGATGGTATCAAAGGCAGCACTAAGGTCTAGTAGCACGAGGACAGATGCAGAGCCTCAGTCTGACGCCATTAAAAGGTCATTTACCACCTTCACAAGTGCAGTCTCAGTGCTATGATGGGGTCTAAAACCAGACTGAAACATTTCGTATACATTGTTTGTCTTCAGGAAGGCAGTGAGTTGCTGCGCAACAGCTTTTTCAATTTTTTTTGAGAGGAATGGAAGATTCGATATAGGCCGATAGTTTTTTATATTTTCCGGGTCAAGGTTTGGCTTTTTCAAGAGAGGCTTTATTACTGCCACTTTTAGTGAGTTTGGTACACATCCGGTGGATAGAGAGCCGTTTATTATGTTCAACATAGGAGGGCCAAGCACATGAAGCAGCTCTTTCAGTAGTTTAGTTGGAATAGGATCCAGTATGCAGCTTGAAGGTTTAGAGGCCATGATTATTTTCATCCTTGTGTCAAGAGATATAGTACTAAAACACTTAAGTGTCTCTCTTGATCCTAGGTCCTGGCAGAGTTGTGCAGACTCAGGACAGCTAAGCTTTGGAGGAATACGCAGATTTAAAGAGGAGTCCGTAATTTGCTTTCTAATGATCATGATCTTTTCCTCAAAGAAGTTCATGAATTTATTACTGCTGAAGTGAAAGCCATCCTCACTTGGGGAATGCTGCTTTTTAGTTAGCTTTGCAACAGTATCAAAAATACATTTTGGATTGTTCTTATTTTCCTCAATTAACCCATTTAATCCCAAATTTTTCCCAGACATGAAAATATCCAAATCAAGTGTCATTAGTAACCCTTTGAAGTAATCAATCATTATTTTTTGAAATTTTAATGGAAAAGTAGGTGAAAAAGTGTGTTTTATGGTCGGTCACAATTGTGACCGGTGGGTTAATGTTACGTATACTGAATTAACATATTTCTCCTATGCAGTTATCAAAGTTCTTATATATCCCAACCCAGTTATTAACACATTTAAAACTCTGTCACTAGCAGTCCCCAGGATTGCCCCTAGAATGCCCCGTCACATTCTAGTGTGACTATTTTACACATCAAAAACCCTTATACAACACGTTATGAACACTGAGAGCAAAGACAAAAAAACAACCATCAACATATTTCAACGTTGTTACTTTATTGTAACATAGATTGAAACATTAATATTATAACTTTATTGTAACATTTGAACTTTTACTTTAGTGCAATATTGATTGTAACATTGTCATTGTGACATTTTAGTGCAACATACACTAACAACTGTATAGCAGTCATGTGATTCATTTCCACTGAACATAAAGGTAACATTTAGGATAGAGGTAGCCTGTAGAATATGTATTCAAGTAGAGGCCTACACTGAACAAAATACAATTATATATATATATATATTTAAAAAGCACCACTGCACTATGAGTGCTTATATACTGTATATGTATACAGTATATCATAGAGTTAGGCTTCAGAACCAAGTGCAAGATTAGTTTGTGCATCACTATTTTGAACTGTGATCAGTCAGTTCTACTGTCATACAGTATGTCTTGAATCAATTGACCTTCTTTTCCAAAAACATTTCAGTCATTTTGATTGTCTTTTTCGTAGACTTTTCTTTTCTTCCTAGAGTCCGTTGTACTTCTTCTCCTCACCCTTTATAGACTTTTCTATTTTTCTTTTATTGTCTTTTTCAGCCCTTTTTCATTTGATCTTATCTCCTTTTCTACTGTCCATGGTATATCTTGAAGCACTCAATGTGCAGTGGCGCTTTGCATTTCTCACATGCATAGGTAGTACGTTTGTCACAATGACGACTTCTCTGGAACCGGTGCATCGTCTTGATTGGCCAGTGAGAAGTTTTGTCATATCTTGCCTGATCTTCAACAGTAGCAGCCAGTAAAGATCTCCTTCCGTGGCTCAGTGGTTTCGTGACAAACTTTTGCATATTTGGGCTGTATACTATGTGTTTTGGAATCACATCAGTGGCAGGCCTCTTCAATCGTTTGAACATTCAATCTTTATTTTTGAACACCTGCAGCTTTGCCCTTGGCTCTTCTGGCTGACCCCTATGGCTTGTAGAGGCCCTTGGCTCTTCTGACTGGACCCTCTGGCGGGTAGAGGCCCTTGGCTCTTCATTATCAACAATGGAGGGGGGTGGGGGAGGTTGTGGATGGGGGGGGGGGGGGGGGTCATCATCACTGATAACGTTGTTCCTGTCATGATCTGTTTGCATATGTTCAGCATATGCATTCAACACCCATCGCTATCACAATCACTCAGGACAGCATCTTTCTCATTTTGAGGGATAACTGCAATGTTGCATGCCTTGTCTGGGCAGTCACCTAGATCCAACATATCCAGAACTTGACTCAAAGTGAAACTAAAAGAAAGAACAGAGTAGAAAGTTAGGTAAAACAAGAACTATGTATGTGTATAATTATGTGTATACCTAGACGCACTGTGTTATCCCGCCGGTCACTATTGTTGCCGTCAACATGTTTACACATTCTATGACCACACTGAACAAAGTTGAGTAATTGCAAATGAATGTATCAATACTAGACACCTTAAAGACTATGTGTACCAAAAATCTTTGTCCTATCTTTATGTTAACATACTTTACTAACCTTTTGTTTGGGAGCTTTGATGCAGCCATCCTCTTCTCATGGTGCAACCAGGAAGTAAACAGCTCTGGTCATGTGACAATTCACACTAAACATGTGACACTGCACATCTTTCATTGAGACCCTTTATTATTTCAATATTTGCTGGGAATGCATTGATAGATCATTCAGTAAAATTTTTAGAGCCTTATAACTGAAAATGTTTTTTACGGTCACTATTGTGACCGATGGGATTAAATAGGTTAAGTTGGAAAAGTAGGATGATCGAGCAGCAGTGAGGGCTCTTCGATACTGCACGGTACTGTCTTTCCAAGCTAGTCGGAAGACTTTCGATTTGTAAATAATAGGGAATACATCAGCAAATAATTGAAACTGACTATTCAAACTACACTGTACAGCTTTAGTGTGTCTGTGCATCATAGGTACAACTGTAAGCAATTCAGTTCTCAAATGTCTGTTTAATGTGAGAAACAAAATGAAAAACAACTGTTAGCCTGATGAGGACCAGGGGGTGCTGTTTTCACTTCGGGGAAAAATCGTATGCAATTTAAATGGCCTCGTACTCAATTCTTGCTAGTACAATATGCATATTATTACTACTATTGGATAGAAAACAACCTCTAGTTTCTAAAAACGTTTGAATTTTTTCTCTGAGTGGAACAGAAGTCATTTGGCAGCACTTTCCCTGACCAGGAAGTAGAATGCAAGATGTCTATGCTCGCTTCAACGCTCTGCCTATACATGGTCATGCCACGTATGACCCGAAACACACCTCATACGCCTTCCTCTGGGTGTCAAGAGGACGTCAGAGGAGAAATGTTGTGTTTATCTTGTTCTGACGTGAAATAAGACCTATTTCTTTGACGTGACCGTCCATTTCCGGAAGTCTGAAGCGCGCGACTTGGAAGAGAGATTGTGTTTTGTTTTGCTGCCGTTTCGGACGTCAACTATCTCCGGCTCGGATTTGATTTGATAAATGAGACCATATCATCGTAATGTATGTTTTTTCAATATAGTTTAATCAGATTATTTGAATTTTTTCGGGAGTTTTGCCGTGTTCCGTTCTGTGACTTTGTTTACGTTGGAGAGATCCGTGCCACTCGACTAGTACCCATGCTAAATGAAGAGGGAAAGTTGCCATTCTGAATGGAAAGAACGACTCATCTGGACTAAGGACACCTTGATCAACATTCTGATGAAAGATCAGCAAAAGTAAGACCCAATTTATAATGTTATTTCATATATCTGTCGTGCATGTCAACTGGTCGTGCGCGCCCAAGTGTGTCTGGCTTGCGTGGCTATGCTAATATAGCGCTACATTTTGTTTTCGCTGTAAAACATTTAATAAATCGGAAATATTGTCTGGAATCACAAGAATCCTGTTTTTCAATTGCTGCACAGTATGTATTTCTCAGAAATGTTTTATGAGGAGTAATTAGGTATTTGACGTTGGTGTCTGTAAATGTTATGGCTGCTTTCGGTGCAATTTCTGATTGTAGCTGAAATGTAATTTATGATTTATACCATAAATATGCACATTTTTCAAAAAAAACATATGCTATACAATAAATATGTTATCAGACTGTCATCTTATGAAGTTGTTTCTTGGTTAGTGGCTATATATATCTTTATTTGGTCGAATTAGTGATAGCTGGTGATGGAGTAAAAAACTGATGGTGTTAGAAAGTGGTGTCTTTTGCTAACGTGGTTAGCTTATAGATTTACATATTTTGTCTTCCCTGTAAAACATTTAAAAAATCGGACATGTTGGCTTGATTCACAAGATGTGTACCTTTCATATGCTGTATTGGACTTGTTAATGTGTGAAAGTTAAATATTTCTGAAAAACATTTTTTTGAATTTCGCGCTCTGCCTTTTCAGTGGAATGTGGGAGGAGTTCCGCTAGCGGAACGGGGGAGTGAGACAGGTTAGACCATTACAATGCGGACTGTCATGCATTTTTACTATTTCCAACAAGACAACGAAGTGATATGTGCCGTGGAGACTTATAACGGATACTTTCCAAACACCAAAAGTTCCCACGTTGAGCGATATTGTTTACTACACTATTATGCATACAATCCAAGTCATACGTTTATTGTCATTCATACTCTTATTTTTAACCAAATATCTTTGCAAAAGTGTTCATTGTGTCAATTCAGAGCTCGGAAATATTGGAATAATGTGCTTAAGGGGACTGACACTCAAGGCGCACAACGGTATAAGACAACAACCACATTTTCAATTGACAATCATTGCTTTAAATGGATGTGGTTGATAGATTTGTATAGGCATATATAAACAATGTATTTAACTTGTAAACCAAGGTTGGATTAGTAGGTTTAAGCTACATGCACCTGGATAATCGCGTCACGATTCGGGACGGGCTCCTACGTCCTCATAAACACATTATGACAAAATAAAGAGCTTAATCTTTCATGAAATAAAGACATAGAAGCATACCCATTTATACAGGTTCTACACATTCCATTTCTCCATGGCAATAGAATGTAAACATTCTATTTTGCACCAAACATCGCCTACAACTCAATTCTAAGTGCAGAATATTGGACGACTCCACAGTCATTGATCATTCGTGACTTTAAGTCATTCCTGTTATCTCTAGAGCATCCCATATATCTATAGCGCTGCATTTCTTCACCAAATTATCACGGATGGGGTTTGGTGCATTCCGGAGTTCACTTATGGTCCCACAAAGGTATTCTTAGGAGAAATTAATTTTAGCATACTGTAAATGCCTGTGCATAATGTGCATAACAAAGCATAATTATTTTCATTATCTTCAAAGGAATTCTGTAGAAGCAGCCTTTATTTTCAGACTGCAGGCCTGCTGGGAGGAAACATATTACAATAAACAGGTAAGATTCATCCCACAAAAACATAAACAACAGAAAGAGAGTTCTATTTCAAGACCGTTTAGAGAAGTTGGTCATAAGAGTTCTTAATTTCACTTGCAAATTGTCAGGCATGAGCAGTTGTGAAATGTTGCGAGAGGACCTTCTGAAAGCACATGATATGCTATTTCGTGGCACGGTCTCACACCTTACCTCATCTTGCAGAAGAAGCTCATGGTCCACTATCTGCTACTCCAGAGTCAAGGCCAGGTCCCGCCCCATGTCACCACGGATCACATGAGCAACTGGCTGGTGTCTCAGGGCAAGAAATCCCTTAGGGAGAGGTGAGTACCACGTCAGCACTCACCTTCACTGCAATTCCCTGCCACCAGCAGCACTCCAGGAGGTGTGGGTAAAATAAACAACAGAAAAAATCAGAAGCCAGGAAAGTTGAATTGCTCTGTGTTTAATTTGAAGGGTGTGGAAGGAAACCCTGGAGGAGGGAAACGACCTCGCTCGGCTGGTAAGAGAATGAGAGTTAGAGACATACTACAAGTTAGTGAGCTCTTTACAAGCCTTTCAACAACGAGTTAGCACAGCAGGATAGATATGTTGTGAAATTACACTAATGGGACTTCCTGTTTCATACTGCAGGCCTGGGAAGTAAACACTTGCCTAAAAATGATGGACATAGAGCACGAGGCTTTCTGCAAGCTCCACCGCTCCATGCACTCCACCTCACCAGCTGACATGTGAGTTCCATGTACTGCCCTGCATATTACTTGATCCATTTATCTACACATCTGTAACAACGCAGAAACAGACTAAGACAGTGTTCTCTGTGAGCACATTGCACATAGTTTAGCTTTGTCTCCTCCTTTTTGTTGATTTCAGCGATCCTAAAGTCCACAGCACCGTGGAGAGAGCTGTGAGGAGCATTCTGGGCATTAGTCCAATGAGCCCCGTAGCAACCTGCTCAGCCCATCTCAGGTGGAGGTGGTGCCCAGGCTCCTCCTGGCCCTGTGGCTTCAGCCAGAGGAAGGCCATTCAGAGCACCCAATCCCAATAAGCGGGATGGCCGTGGGCATGGTGGCGGCCGTAGTGGAGAAGCTCTCCTGCATGTTAAAGGACCCTTCCCCTCACATCCCATTCTCCCGGGCTGCTGTTTTCTACTCTGTGTGGTCGATCCTCAGGAGAATCAGTCAGTCCTTCTCCACGGATGGAGAAGGGCTCTGTCTGTGCCTTTGTGGCGGACGAGGTGCAGAGCTGCTTCCAGCCCCCTGCAGCCACCCTACCAGTCCCCCCTGTCCTCGCGGTGGCAGTCTCCAACACACTACCAGCTGACATCCAAGCAGGTGAGTAGCACTGATAGAGAGCATTCTGACAGATGCCTGTTGTGATGACATCTTGGTGCCTTGTAGTAGTAGAGCTCATCAGGATTGTTGTTGTCACCCATAACACAGACCCGGCTTCTTCCCACCTAGATGTTGTGGACATCACCCCTAACACAGAGGCAGATCCGGCTTCTTCCCACCTGAATGTTGTGGACATCACCCCTAATACAGAGGCAGAGCCCATCTCTTCCCTCTTGGAGGTTGTGGACGTCACACCTGAAGAAAGGACTCTCACGATGGCCGTCTTCGCCACTCTGCCAGCTGACATTCAAGCAGGTGAGTAACACTTAGAGAGCACTCTGACAGGTGCCGTTTGTCATGACATCTTAGTAGAACCTTTCAACTGGCCAGTGTTAAGAAGCTACGGTTTGCATTTGTTTACATTCTGTTCCTCTTTTTTCCCTTTCCAGAGGATGTTGCTGTGGTCATCCCACACGTCACCAAGGACGTGACACTGGATGTTCAATGCTGGGCTAGGAAAGGGGCAGTCCGGCAATTATTTTGCAGGCCTTGGAGGGCAGTGTGCTGCTGCGCCTGCCACAAGGAAGAGGAGGAACAATATTAATTATTCATCAGACCTTCAGAAATGGGATTGAACCATAGACCATTAAATTATTCGCATTATAATTGAACTCAATTCTGCTTTTCTTCTTTTTACTACTTATTTTCAGAACTTTTCTATAAACTTTCACTTTGCAAGTGTGGAGTAGGTTGTGTAAATAAGTGGGAAACATCCCAATTTTAATGCTTTTAATAATTTACTTTGTACATTTAAAAAAATGTATTATTTGACAACAAAAAAACGGAGGGCGCTCAACCGACGTTGAGTTGAGGTGCAACCAAAAATTTGAATCATAGAAAAGGAAAAAGCAAGGTTAAAAGATTAACGTTTCGGCCTAGTCTGATGATATGCAAGTTGTGTTTTTTATTTTACCTTTATTTAACCAGGTAGGCTAGTTGAGAACAAGTTCTCATTTGCAACTGCGACCTTGCCAAGATAAAGCATTGGAATTTGACACATACAACAACACAGAGTTACACATGGAATAAACAAAACATACAGTCAATAATGCAGTAGAACAACATTTAAAAAAAGTCTATATACAGTGAGTGCAAATGAGGTAAGATAAGGGATTTAAAACAATAAATAGGCCATTGTGGCGAATTAATTACAATATAGCAATTAAACACTGGAACGGTAAATGTGCAGAAGATGAATGTGCAAGTAGAGATACTGGGGTACAAAGGAGCAAGATAAATAAATAAATAAATACAGTATGGTGATGAGGTAGTTGGATGGGCTGTTTACAGCTGGGCTATGTACAGGTTCAGTGATCTGTTTGCTCAGTAAAAGGGTGAGCCAGACTCACCCTGGTTCTTGAGGGTTGAAGACAGTGAAAAATTATCATTAAGTAAATGGGACTTTTCAATTCTTGAATACAAATCTTTAATGAACATGAATTTAAATACACTTGACTTGAGGATCAGAGCAGGCAGGCTGACTGGCTCTGAAGGCCCTCTGCCTCTACCTCTGTGTGGTTCATCTCAACCAAGAGGTTGTGTGGTTTGTCTTTCTCTCTGTGAGTGTGAATCACTATGACCTCTCCTTCTGCCTGCCATTTGGCTGATCAGAAGCCTTCTGCTCTTTCTTGCTCACATGAACAGGAGGAATGGCCTCTGGGGTAACCTCCTGCTCTATCTAATGCCTCTTCCACCTCCTCTTTCTGACTGTGTTCGACTGAGGTCACTCGTTCTCTCTCCCTGGGTGTTGGATAGTTCCTCCTCCTCTGTGTCTTTGTGAGTTTGGAGGGAGTTATCCTGTTCCGGCTCCCTCTAAGGGTGTGCACCGTAATCTCTTTCGGTGTGTTGAGGGGTTTAGTGGTTTTGGAGGGAGTCTGAAGTTCGATCTCTAGCGATGAGTGTGGGGTCTGTCCCGTGGTGGTGTCCCTCTCCCTCCTAAGGAGGAGCCACTGAGACATGTGATGAGGCCAAGGAAGATCACTCTGCAAGGACGGGATAGGACACATCACAACACTGCTGCTCATTCATATTCAAACACACCTCAGAGTACGGACACAAACATGGACGCCCACCCACACACACAATGAACTTACTTGTACATATCAGAATCATACATTCGACAGCCACCTCTTCCCCCACATGTTTTGATTCCACACCTCAAACATGTTGAGTCAATTCCAGATGCTGGAATGGTGCTGGAATGCAGGTGCAGTAGGGCCTAGTATGTAATGATGTGATACCATGTGTACCCCATATCCTGTGTTTGTGTTGATGTTTTTTAAATTTTATTTAACTTTTATTTAAACAGGGAGTCACATTGAGATGAAACATCTATTTTACAAGAGTGCCCGGTTGCGCTCAAGATGGCGACATGAGAGGGTGTAACATTTATAGCTGAGGAACAATTTTAGGGTTTCTCTTAAAGTTTATAGTTTTAGACTGCAGTTGCAATTTGTTTGTTTTTTTTCACAAAAAATGACATCTAACAATACAATGATTTTTTTTTAAATTAATCAAACCATTGACATATATTTTTGACGAAATTCCAATGAACAAGCTAGGTATCGAAACGTTTCAGCGTGTGTAGTTAAGTTAGCCTGCTAACGTCTTCATAGCTAGTAGCATGTAATCAGGACATGACTAAACTGTTGCTGAGATAATAGATGTTGAAACTTCCAAGGAGAAAAGAGGCATTGTTGAAACTCACTCATATGCTTGCAGTGTAAAAAAGGGGGGTGAATGCGATTCATACCCGAATACCCCAACCAAGGAGCAACTTCCAAAGAAGCTGAGAGGTGAACCATCAATGAGCCAGCTACAGAACAACATCGTCCGCATCCTCACGGCTAAAATCAAAGAGAGCGCAGATGACATCGTGAATTTGGTGTAAAAGAACACTATCAGTATCGTTAACCTGAAGAAATCGATTGATTTCAGTGCTGAGGAAGTAAAAACTCTGAAGCAGCAGAACGCAACATTGAACGTTCAGGTTGCAAAGCAGGAGAAGAAACTCACTGAAACGGAGTCAAAGGTAAACGAGAATGACCAGTATAGTCGGAGATGGTATCTTCGAATTTATGGAATAGCAGAATAATCTGACGAGAATATCAAAGCATGAGTGAAGGACATTTGCAGGGCAATAGTCACAGAGGAGGAGCGAAATGTTGTTGCATGTTCTCTGGATGTAGTGCGCCGCCTGGATAGGCTGAGAGATGGGGAAAACAACCAGCCACCACGACCAGTGATCATGAGATTAATCTCCAGGACAGCGAGGGATATGACATGGAAAAGTGCAAAGAAAAATTACTATTTAAAGAAGAACAACCTGAGGTTCAAGGAGGATCTGACAGCATTTGACAAAGAAGCTCGGAATCGTCTGTGGCCGATGATTGAGAGAGCAAGGAAGGAAGGGAAAAGTGCATACTTTGCGGGAGCCAAGGCTTTTGTAAACAGAAGGGAAATTCACGCTGACGCACGCCTAGCTTGTTGACTGCTAGATTTATCAAGTGAGTTGTGCAGGACTGAGTTTTATTTGCATCTGATAAAACTTTATATGTCTTGAGAAAAGAGCATTGTTTGTGTGAGCCAAACTTTTTTAATATATACATATTTTTTAATGCAGGGAAATTCGCACTGACACTTAATGTTAGCTTGATGGCTATTCGTTTTTACAAATCTATGGTACAAAGTTATTTGCAATTGTATAAATATATATATATATATATATATATATATATATATATATATATATATATATATATATATATATAATTTAGGTCAACCACTTGCGTGGTGCAAAGGACTGTTTTTATTTGCAACTAGTTAGAACTTTTATTTTTGTGAGAACCCGATTCATGTGAACATATACAAGTTTAATATTCTTCATATATATAGTCACTGTGATAGTAAATGTCCATTTCTGGTTTTTCTATTAATGCAAGGGGAATCTGTAATATTTTGAAAAGGAAATCTTTATTTTTGTATTGTAAAGGTAAGAGTGCCGGTTTTTATTTAATTCAAGAAACTCATGCCTGTTCCAAAGATACTGCGTTTTGGAAGTGTCAATTGGGGAATGATATTTGGTTTTCATTTGGTACTAATAGGTCAGCAGGTGTCGCTATTTTAAAAGCCAACTTTAAGGGTCATATATTGAGTCATGAAGCAGATAATACAGGGAGATGGATTGTACTATTGGTAGATGTTAACCACGTTCAATTCATTGTTGTAAATACTTATGCTTCAGGTTCAGGAGGATAGTGAAGTTTTGCTGATGATAAAGACCAGAAGTTTAATAGATGTAGAGGACTTAGATAAGATTATTTACAATTTGATTTGGAGGAACAAGCATCACTATCTACGAAAATATATTCTCAGTAATACCCAAGAACAAGGAGGTCTTGAGGTTTTAGATTTCAATACTCTAAATAATACTGAAAAATAAATTGGATTCTGAAGTATGTTAAGAACCAGAACAGTGAACCATCATTGAACCATCTGTGAACCATCAGATCCTCCTCTCCACCCTCTCCGAGCTGGGCATCTCCGGCGCGGCCCACGCTTGGATTGCGTCCTACCTGACAGGTCGCTCCTACCAGGTGGCGTGGCGAGAATCTGTCTCCGCACCACGTGCTCTCACCACTGGTGTCCCCCAGGGCTCTGTTCTAGGCCCTCTCCTATTCTCGCTATACACCAAGTCACTTGGCTCTGTCATATCCTCACATGGTCTCTCCTATCATTGCTATGCAGACGACACACAATTAATCTTCTCCTTTCCCCCCTCTGATAACCAGGTGGCGAATCGCATCTCTGCATGTCTGGCAGACATATCAGTGTGGATGACGGATCACCTCCTCAAGCTGAACCTCGGCAAGACGGAGCTGCTCTTCCTCCCGGGGAAGGACTGCCCGTTCCATGATCTCGCCATCACGGTTGACAACTCCATTGTGTCCTCCTCCCAGAGTGCTAAGAACCTTGGCGTGATCCTGGACAACACCCTGTCGTTCTCAACTCACATCAAGGCGGTGACCCGTTCCTGTAGGTTCATGCTCTACAACATTCGCAGAGTACGACCCTGCCTCACACAGGAAGCGGCGCAGGTCCTAATCCAGGCACTTGTCATCTCCCGTCTGGACTACTGCAACTCGCTGTTGGCTGGGCTCCCTGCCTGTGCTATTAAACCCCTACAACTCATCCAGAACGCCGCAGCCCGTCTGGTGTTCAACCTTCCCAAGTTCTCTCACGTCACCCCGCTCCTCCGCTCTCTCCACTGGCTTCCAGTTGAAGCTCGCATCCGCTACAATACCATGGTGCTTGCCTACGGAGCTGTGAGGGGAACGGCACCTCCGTACCTTCAGGCTCTGATCAGGCCCTACACCCAAACAAGGGCACTGCGTTCATCCACCTCTGGCCTGCTCGCCTCCCTACCTCTGAGGAAGTACAGTTCCCGCTCAGCCCAGTCAAAACTGTTCGCTGCTCTGGCACCCCAATGGTGGAACAAACTCCCTCACGACGCCAGGTCAGCGGAGTCAATCACCACCTTCCGGAGACACCTGAAACCCCACCTCTTTAAGGAATACCTAGGATAGGATAAAGTAATCCTTCTAACCCCCCCCCTCCCCCTTAAAAGAGTTAGATGCACTATTGTAAGTGGCTGTTCCACTGGATATCATAAGGTGAATGCACCAATTTGTAAGTCGCTCTGGATAAGAGCGTCTGCTAAATGACTTAAATGTAAATGTAAACAGTATTTGGAATGTCTTCCCTAAGTATTTATTTGACTCTGTTAGTGGTTTAGAATTTTTTGCTTCAATGTAATTTTGATATTGATAAAATCCCAGTAAAGTTGGCCAAATTCCATAAGCAGGCAATTTTAGCTTGGATGTTAGCGTATAAACACAATTTTTCCCCTCACAGATACTTTTTATGGAACAACAAAGATATACGATTTAAAAATAAGTCTCTTTTTTTTCGTAACTGGTTTGAGATGGGGAATATCTTGATAAGTTTAAAATTCCAATAACCCCGACAGAATATGCATTTTTTTTTATGTGATTCCAAGGGGGTTGTATATCTTTTAAATTCCTCTGTGGTTGATGTAAGTAACATAGATTTACATTAAAAAATATTCATTGGCAATATTAACATCAAAGATAAATGTAGTAATAAACAGATTAGGAAAATTGTTTGTGATACTACAATTCCTTTAGCAAGATTATTTTGGTCAGATATCTATAGTGATATACAATGGGGGAAAGCATGGAAAATTGCTAACAAATATGGTATCAGTAACAAAGTAAAGGAAGTATCATTTAAAATGTTACATATAATTTATCCTGTGAAACATGCAAGCTGAATATTGAATATAACTGATTTCTGTGGAATGGAGAAAGAGACCATTTTGCATTTGCTTTTTACCTGTATTTATAGCAGAATGTTTTGGATTGACATACAGCATTTTTTTACACAAGAAATAGGACCGGTTGTACTATAATGGTTTTCATATAATGATTTATTTCAGAAATTCTGATGTAAATAAAGATGTAGTATATTTAATTCACCTGCTAATAATACTAGGTACATTTCATATTCACAGATGCAAATGGTCTAATTCAAAACCTAACTTTTTGACTTTATAAATGAGTTTAAACAATATGGCACCACTTTAACTAAAATGAAAAACAAAAAGGCAATTAAAACTTGTTGTATTATTAATGAATATGATTTGTTTATTTAGGATTCCTGGCAATGTAAATAGTTTGTTTGTATGCATGTGACTATTCCTCTTTTTTTGATGATATTTGTTACTAAAAATACCACCTGCTCCTCCTTGCACAAAGGCGGAGGTAGCGGTTCTGCTGCTGGGTTGTTGCCCTCCTACGGCCTCCTCCACGTCTCCTGATGTACTGGCCTGTCTCCTGGTAGCGCCTCCATGCTCTGGACACTACGCTGACAGACACAGCAAACCTTCTTGCCACAGCTCGCATTGATGTGCCATCCTGGATGAGCTGCACTACCTGAGCCACTTGTGTGGGTTGTAGACTCCGTCTCATGCTACCACTAGAGTGAAAGCACCGCCAGCATTCAAAAGTGACCAAAACATCACCCAGGAAGCATAGGAACTGAGAAGTGGTCTGTGGTCACCACCTGCAGAACCACTCCTTTATTGGGGGTGTCTTGCTAATTGCCTATAATTTCCACCTTTTGTCTATTCCATTTGCACAACAGCATGTGAAATTTATTGTCAATCAGTGTTGCTTCCTAAGTGGACAGTTTGATTTCACAGAAGTGTGATTGACTTGGAGTTACATTGTGTTGTTTAAGTGTTCCCTTTTTTTTGAGCAGTGTATGTTAAAACAAATCTCAGTTTACATTGGCGCGTTACGTGCAGTAATGTTTTGATTCCAAAACATCCGGTGATTTTGCAGAAATACTCATTCACAAAATTAAAGATAAACTTATCCTCTATGCAACCGCTGTGTCAGATTTCAAAATAAACTTTACGGAAAAATAATTATCTGAGAACGGCGCTCAGAGCACAATCCAGCCAAAGAAATAGTCGCCATTTTGGCGTCAACAGAAGCTACAAAAACACTATAAATATGCACTTACCTTCGAATAACTTCATCAGAAGGCACTCCCAGTTCGACAGAAATGACTGAAAAGTTCCATAAACCCATCATTTAGCCACTTGTTGTTAGCATGTTCAGCCCACGAATCCATTTTCATGACGCACGAGTAATCCCTCCAGACAAAAACTCAAAAAGTTCCGTTACAGGTCGTAGAAACAGGTCAAATGATGTTTGCAATCCATATTTAGTATGTGTTTTACATTAATCATCAATAAGGATCCAACCGGAGAATTTCATTGTCTGAAGAAAGAGCATTGGAACGAGAGCTCTCTCTCTTGCTCGCGAGGAAAACGAGACTGAGATTTCTGACGACCACTCACTAAAATAGCTCCTATGAGCCCCTCCTTTATAGTAGAATCATAAGACTAAAATCTAAAGACGGTGACATCTAGTGGAAGCCCTAGGAAGTGTTTGCTTTTCCATAACTAGAATGGGTATCATTTGGCACGTTTTGAAAATCGAGTTCTCACTTCCTGTGTGGAAGTCTTCTCAGGTTTTTGTCTGCCAAATGAGTTCTGTTCTACTTACAGACATAATTCAAACAGTTTTAGAAACTTTAGTGTTTTCTATACAATAGTAATAATAATATGCATGTATTACCTTCTGGGGCAGAGTAGGACTAAATTCCGTTTGGGTACGCAATTTGTTCAAAGTGGAAACACCGCCCCCTGTCCATAACAGGTTTTAACTAAACTATTCAAATCTACAGTAATTCAGATAACTACATCACCCCTTCATGTCATATATTCTGTGACCAATCAAAGCTGTAAATTACTGTATCATAAGTGCAATCAATGCTAAAATTCTACCCTTTTGATGGCTATAATAGCTTGTTGAACCATGAATTTGTCATTGTCTCTTTTAGATGTACTTAACATGGTTTGCAAAACGTACATGTTTTTTCTTCTTCTTTAATCATACTTTTAACCAGTACAAGTTAGTAACAATGGAAAATGGCAACAACAAAAAACAATTGGGCCATTTCTGTATGTACAGAGTAACAAATACACAGTGATGTATGTCCTTGTCAACAGATTTCTGGAGGACTGTATACTGCTATATTTGTAATAAACTATACTGAACAAAAAAACGCAACATGTAAAAGGTTGGTCCCATGTTTCATGAGCTGAAATTAAAGATCACGGAAATTTTCTATACGCCAAAAAAATTGCCATTGCCAAGATAATCCATCCACATTGAAAGGTGCACCATATCAAGAAGCTGATTAAACAGCATGATCATTACACAGGTGCACCTTCTGCTGGGGACAAAAGGCCACTAAAATGTGCAGTTTTGTCACAACAGAATGCCACAGATGTCTGAAGTTCCGAGGGATTGTGCAATTGCTATGCGGACTGCAGGAATGTCCACCAGAGCTGCTGCCAGAGAATTGAATGTTCATTTCTCTACCATAAGTCGCCTCCAACGTAATTTTAGAGAATTTGGCAGTACATCCAACTGACAATTTTCCTGTCCTTGTCACGCCCTGACCATAGAGGGCCTTTTATTCTCTATGTTGGTTAGGTCAGGGTGTGACTAGGGAGGGTTATCTAGGTTGTTGTATGTCTATGTTGGCCTGGTATGGTTCCCAATCAGAGGCAGCTGTTTATTGTTGTCTCTGATTCGGGACCATATTTAGGCAGCCATTTCCCCACTGTGTTTTGTGGGATCTTGTCTTGAGTAAGCGCGTGTGCACCTCTGATGTTACGGTTTGATGTTTGTTTCTTTTTGTTTTGTAAGTTTCACATAAAGAAAGATGTGGAACTCAGAGCACGCTGCGCCTTGGTCTGTCTCTACACACAGCCGTGACAGTCCTGCTAGCCATTCAAAATGTATCGATTACTTTTGGGTGTCAGGGAAAATGTATGGAGTAAAAAGTACATTATTTTCCTTAGAAATGTAGTAAAGTAAAAGTTGTCAAAACCATAAATAGTAAAGTACAGATACCCCCAAAAACTACTTAAGTAGTACTTTACACCACTGTAGGTGCTTCAATAGTCTGACGTTCAGGGGTGGTTGGACATATAAGATGGGTTGCTGGTGAGCTTCTGCCCCCATTTTAGGTCGTCACACAAATATTCCCCCACCCATGTCCAGGGGTCTCAGTGTTATGTTCCTTGACGCCATTATACCAGTCGCAGTGTTTAAATCGTGTATCTGTGAATCACAACTTGAAAGACCAATGAGTGACAACATTTCCATATGTTGAGCCATAAAACATATAACTGAAGCATACAGTAGTGCAAGAGTTTGCTGCTGACATCTCTGTTGATGAGTCTACGATATGCAAAACACTAAACAACAATGGTGCTCATGGGAGGACACCACGGAAGAAGCCACTGCTGTCCAAAAAAACTTTGCTGCATGTCTGAAGTTTGCAAATGTGCACCTGGATGTTCTACAGCGCTACTGGCAAAATATTCTGTAGACAGATGAAACTACACCCGCCCGAGGGTAGAGTGGTGGGTGAACGTCTCTTCAATCTGAGGCAGGGGACCAAACTAGATCTCAGGAGCGCTTACAACCTGGTGCGTTTCCGGGAGGGAGACGAGTGGAAGACAGCGTTCAGTACTACCTCAGGGCATTATGAGTACCTTGTCATGCTGTACGGGTTGATGAATGCTCCATCAGTCTTCCAAGCCTTTGTAGACAAGATTTTCAGGGACCTGCACGGGCAGGTGTAGTGGTGTATATTGATGACATTCTGATATACTCCGCTGCACGCGCCGAGCATGTGTCCCTGGTGCGCAGGCTGCTTGGTCGACTGTTGGAGCACGACCTGTACGTCAATGCTGAGGAATGCCTGTTCTTCCAGCAGTCTGTCTCCTTCCTAGGGTACCGCATTTCCACCTCAGGGGTGGAGATGGAGAGTGAACGCATTTCAGGTGTGCGTAATTGGCCGACTCCCACCACGGTAAAGGAGGTGCAGCGGTTTCTAGGGTTTGCCAATTACTACCGGACGTTTATCCGGGGTTTTGGTCAGGTAGCAGCTCCCATTACCTCACTGCTGAAGGGGGGCCCGGTACGTCTGCAGTGGTCGGCTGAGGCGGACAGGGCTTTTGGTCACCTAAGGGCTCTGTTTACCTCGGATCCCGTGCTGGCCCATCTGGATCCCTCTTTGGTGTTCACAGTGGAGGTAGACCAAGGCTGGGATAGGAGCCGTGCTCTCTCAGCGCTCGGGTACGCCACTGAAGCTCCGCCCCTGTGCCTTCTTAGCGCTCGGGTACGCCACTGAAGCTCCGCCCCTGTGCCTTCTCGAGTAAGCTCAGCCTCGCGGAGCGAAACTTTGACGTGGGGGACCGGGTGCTGTTGGCTGTTGTCAAGGCTTTGAAGGCGTGGAGACATTGGCTTAAAGGGGGCAAAACATCCTTTTCCCATCTAGACTGACCACCGCAATTTGGAGTATATCCGGGCAGCGAGGAGACTGAATCCTCGCCAGGCAAGGTGGGCCATGTTTTTCACCCGTTTTGTTTTCACCCTTTCGTACAGACCAGGTTCCCAGAATGTCAAGGCAGACACACTGTCCCGGCTGTATGACACAGAGGAGCGGCCAATGGATCCCATACTCCCTGCCTGGTGGCGGCGGTAGTATGGGAGTTGGACGCGGACATTGAGCAGGCGTTATGGGCAGGGCCTGCTCCTCTCCAGTGTCCCGCTGGTCGTCTGTACAGTCCGTCTGCAGTCCATGACCGGCTGACACGTCACCCTCCTCTGGTCATCCAGGTATCGGTCAGACAGTGCGCTGTTTGATTGGGAAGTACTGGTGGCCCACCTCCTGCTCGGTGTGCGCTCAGTGTAAGGCTCCTAGGCACCTGCCCAGAGGTAAGTTACACCCCTTACCCATTCCACAATGGCCATGGTCTCACCTGTCGATAGATTTTCTCACAGATCTCCCCCCTCACATGTTAACTTCTTATGGTTGCAGCCCGACGCCGGTACACCTATGACAACATCCAGCTCAAGTGCAGGGCGCGAAATTCAAAATCTATTTTTTTTTTATATTTAACTTTCACACATTAACAAGTCCAATACAGCATTTGAAAGATAAACATCTTGTCAATCCAGCCAACATGTCCGATTTTTCTATTGTTTTACAGAGAAAACACCACATATATTTATGTTAGCTCACCACCAAATAAAAAAGAGGACAGACATTTTTCACAGCACAAGTAGGATGCAAGTAGCATGCACAAGCCAACCTAACTAACCTAAATAACCTAGAAGAAACTACCTCAGATGACAGTCCTATAACATGTTACACAATAAATCTATGTTTTGTTCAAAAAATGTGCATATTTTAGCTATAAATCAGTTTTACATTACTGCTACCATCATAGCTACAGTCAGAAATCGCACGGGAGTAGCCAGAGAAAATACAGACACCAACGTCAACTACTAATTACACATCATAAAACATTTCAGAACAATATATGGTGGATAGCTAATGAAAGACAAAGATCTTGTGAATAGAGCCAATATTTCCGATTTTTGAAGTGTTTTACAGCGAAAATACAATATATCGTTATATTAGCTTACTACAATAGCTAGCACACAGCAGCATTGATTCTAGTCAAACGGTAGCATAGCACAGTTCGACAGATATATGAAAAAGCATCCCAAATTGGGTCCTTATCTTTGTTGATCTTCCATCAGAATGTTCTCCAAGGGGTCCTTTGTTCAGAAACGTCTTTATTTCGATCCAGAACGAACGATTTCCCTCTTGAATTAGCAAGCACACTGGCAATTGGGTCCTTATCTTTGTTGAGCTTCCATCAGAATGTTCTCCAAGGGGTCCTTTGTTCAGAAACGTCTTTATTTCGATCCAGAACGAACGATTTCCCTCTTGTCTCCATCTTGACAAAATTCTTGCGTCGCATCACGTCTAAAGTCCAGAATAAATTTCAATAATATAATTAAACTATATTGAAAAAACATACTTTAGGATGATATTGTGACATGTATCAAATAAAATCGAAGCCAGAGATCATATTCACCTTTAACGAGTGTTTTCCAGGAGCCGAGTCCAGGTCCTACTTCGCGCCCAGAAAAAAAAATAAAGTGCGCAAGTCTCACTCCAAGAGGTTGTGTTCAATCCCAGGACGAGATAATCAAGTCATTTCTGCTCTCACTTCCACATGACACCCAGAGGAAGGCGTATGACGTGTTTCTACAGTCCTAAGTGACATGCCCTTTTATAGACAAGGTCTTGAAGAGCGACATCGATTTTGGAAATCTCACTTCCGGATAGGAAATGGGCTGTAAAAATAGTTCTGTTCCACTTAGAGAAATAATTAAAACGGTTTTAGAAACTAGAGACTGTTTTCTATCCAATAGTAATAATAATATGCATATTGTAAGAGCAAAAATTGATTAAGAGGCCGTTTGAAAATTGGCACATATTTTCCAGTTTTTCAATACGCCCCCTGCAGCCATAACAAGTTAACACCACGATCCTGGTCAGTGTGGACCGTTTCTCCAAGTCCTGCCGTCTCCTTCCTCTGCCCGTTCTCCCTACGGCCCTACAGACTGCGGAGGCCTTGTTCACTCACGTCTTCCGGCACTACGGGGTGCCTGAGGATATAGTGTCTGACCGAGGTCCCCAGTTCACGTTGAGGGTCTGGAGAGCGTTCATGGAGCGTCTGGGGGTCTCGATCAGCCTTACCTCAGGTTTTCACCCCTAGAGTAACGGACAGGTGGAGAGAGTTAACCAGGATGTGGGTAGGTTTCTGCGGTCTTGTTGCCAGGACCGGCAGGTGCAGTGGGCGGCGTTCTTGCCCTGGGCAGAGATGTCCCAGAACTCGCTTCTTCACTCCTCCACTAACATCTCCCCCTTCCAGTGCGTACTGGGGTATCAGCCGGTTCTGGCTCCTTGGCATCAGAGTCAGACCGAGGCTCTTGCGGTGGACGACTTGTGCCGGCGCGCAGAGGAGACATGGGACGCCCCCCATGTTCACCTTCAGTGTGCAGTGCTGCGCCAGAAAGCCAGCGCAGACTGTCACCGCTGTGAGGCCGGGTCTGGGTCTCGACCCGAAACTTATGCCTCCGCCTGCCCTGCCGGAAGCTGGGTCCGCGGTTTGTGGGCCATTTAAAGTCCTGAGGAGACTGAACGAGGTGTGTTACAGGTTACGGCTCCCACCCGATTACCGTATTAACCCCTCAATCCATGTGTGGTGGCTGGTCCGCTCCAGGAGTCTGAGTCGCGGGAGAAGCCTCTGCCCCCTCTGGACATCGAGGGGGTCCCGGCATACGCCGTTCGCTCCATACTGGATTCGAGGCATCGGACGAGGGGCCTTCAGTGACTCGTGGAGTTGGAGGGGTACGGTCCGGAGGAGAGATGCGTTGGACAATTCAATCCTGCGGGAGTTCCACCGTCTCCGTCCGGATCACCCTGCACCTCGCCCTCCGGGTCGTCCTCGAGGCCGGTGTCGGCGCGCTGCTGGAGCCCCACGTCAAGGGCGGGGAGGTACTCTCACGACTTCCGCCGACGTCGGTTCCTCTCCTTGTTCGGGCGGCGGTCGACGTCACCGGTCTTCTAGCAATCGCCGATCCACCTTTCATTTTCCATTTGTTTTGTCTTGTTTTCCTACACACCTGGTTTACATTCCCTCATTACCTGGCATGTATATAACCCTCTAGTCCCCCCATGTCTGTGTGTGGAATAGTTTTTTGTAAAGTGTATGTGCACTTCAGACTGGTTTGCGACGGGTTATTTCAACCCATATTTTGTTGTTCTGGGTTCCGTTGGGTTTTTCCTCATTAACCTCTCTGGGATCGCGGGACGCTTGCGTCCCAACAGCCTGTTAAAATGTAGAGCGCCAGATTTAAAAAAAAATCTATAAAATCAAACTTTATTAAATTACACATATAAGATACCAAATTAAAGCTACACTCGTTGTGAATCCAGCCAACATGTCAGATTTCAAAAAGGCTTTTCGGCGAAAGCATAAGATGCTATTATCTGATGATAGTGCAATGGCTACAGTCTCTTTGTTGACAATTTCAACCATGCCGGCGCTACTCAAAACGCAGAAATAAAATATAAAACATGCATTACCTTTGACGAGATTCTTTTGTTGGCACTCCAATATGTCCCATAAACATCACAAATGGTCCTTTAGTTCGATTAATTCCGTCCATATATATCCAAATTGTCCATTTATTTGACGCCGTTGTACCAGGAAAAAAAGCGTTCAATTTGCGCAAAATCACGACAAAATATCTAAAAAATTACCTCTAAACTTTGCCAAAACATTTCAAAGTACTTTTGTAATACAACTTAAGGTATTTGTAAACGTTAATAATCGATCAAATTGAAGACGGGTCAATCTGTTTTCAATACAGGATATCAACAAACTCACGGTACTTTTCAAGTCTTGCTCAACTCTCAAACATAAACACACGACGTTACTCCACTTCCGGGTCAATATCTTTCTCAGTTGACTAATGAAAAACCTTAACCTTTTTCCATACAATGGCGACATCCAGTGGAAGCAGTAGAAACTGCGTGGATAGTGATTAGAATTCTGGTGTGCCCATGATACCTCATTGAACATACAGGAACTTAACAATAAAAAAGTCAGTCCTCAGGTTTTTGACTGCTATATAAGTTCTGTTATACTTACAGATATGATTCAAACAGTTTTAGAAACTTCAGAGTGTTTTCTATCCAAATCTACTAATAATATGCATATCTTATATTCTGGGGATGAGTAGCACGCTATTTTTCCCTAAGTGAAAACTCTGCACCCTATCCTCAAGAAGTTTTAAACTGCTCCGGTTATTACCCAGTTCTGCTCTCCTGCACCTGACTTCCCTGCAGCCCGTTATGCACCTCTTACAAGATCAATATCTTAGGTTTTGTAACCATTGATTTTTCCAAGCGCTGGGATGCGCTGAACTTAGAATGCGGAGTTAATGAAATTCCCAAGAAATGGCACAGAAAATTTGGGGCGGTCTCTCCATAAAAGTCACACACCAATACATGGATTTGACAGTCAAACTATTACTTAAATAGCAGTCAACTGTTGTCAATGTTGTTATTCTACATCGTGATTTGTTTAGGTTAACAGCAGAATGTCAGCCGTCCCTAACGGCACAATCCTGAGCGCGGTGCGTTTCAGGGGCAAGCTCGGAGCCTCCATCACTGTCATCATCTCTCTCATTGTGGGGTTTCTGACCATCCCTAACAACATTCTGTACTTCATCAACAACAAGCATGGTACGAGAACCACGGGCAAGCTGGACGCAGACTCCACGTCGTCACCTCCTTCCGAGGGCAGACCCGACTACAAGTACGCTTACATCCACTCGGGGATAGCCCTCATCATGCTCGGGTGCCTGGCCATGGTCGTGAGTATAGTGCTCAGCTACTTCGCCTCCAAGAGCAAACGGAAAATGGACGACTCCAAGGGCTCCGGAGTCCACAAGAGCACCAGGACCGTGCTGGCATGCCTCATCATGATGAACACTGAGGTGTTCATGGCTGTGATCGGGGGTTGCATGGAGTTGCTGTACCTCTGATCAGTGAAGCTCAGGCGCTGCATAACATGGAGGGCGCTATTGCCGTGTTCAACATCATAATCTACATCATGTACGTGGTGACCATGGTGCTGACTTCGACCGTCCTAAAGGGGAAGCATGAAATAATCCCGGTTGATGTTCATAGAGACATCCCGGAGTCTGTGACCATACCCTCCTCAGCTCGAGACTACATGAGCAGAAGCATCAACCCTTACAATTCACAATCCAGCTTCATGTAAGGAACTCGAGCCTCTCTGACGTGTCCGCCTGAGCTGAGAAACAAAGGGAGCCTAGAGCTGGAACGCACCCGAACCGCATGCCCTACAGGTTGACAGCCTGCAGGTCTCCGGAGAAGTTGGTAAATTGTTATGGCTATTATTATAATTTTCAAGGAACCCTGAGTGTGACGTGTGTTGTGGTTGCAGCCCAGTTGTCAGGAGCTGCATCAGCAATACACAAAAAGCAGTTGACCTGACCCGGCGCTTCAGAAGAAATGAAAACAATGTCTACAGCAGTCCCTCCAGGATAGACCCTACGTCTCCTTCGAATGATTTGTTATGTAACACGTTTTCTTTTTTGTCTTTCTTTTAATTAGTTCTTTGAAATGAATAATACACTGAACACAAGGGAACAATCGTCCAAATAGCAGAATAGGCTCCCTTTGTATTTTCTCACTTGTCACAGCGATATAGATATGTGTGTTGTGGATCAACTTGTGGTATCTATGTGAATAAATGACAAGGACACAATTTCTCAGAGTCTGGTCTCTCTTTATTGACACACGTTCAACAGAAAATAATATGAATAGGAACATAGAAAGCATTCACAGGTTTAGGTTCATATGAAACCGTACAGTTGTCCAGATGGTTGCTACATTTCACTTATTTATTATAACCAGAGAAGCGTTGCAGATAGGGCAGTGGTAGACTGTCCAGACACTCATTCTTGAAGAACGGGTAAATGCAGCAGCCCACCAGGCATCTAGTGAATGACAGAGATGCGCGTTATTACTTTCATAATGTCACGACTCCCACCGAAGGTGGCTCCCCTGCCTGTTCGGGCGGCGCTCGGTGGTCGTCGTCGCCGGTCTACTAGCAGCCACCAATCCCTTTTTCCTTTTCTGTTTGTTTGGTCTTATTGGTTGCACCTGTCTCTTATTTGGTTTCTTGATTTATGTCTATTTAAGCCTGTTAGGCCCGCCTATGTTTGTGCGGGATTGTTTTCTGTTAGTCAGGGTGTGCGTGTTCCTGTCCGTTTGTGCCCTGTGTTGGGTCGGACTATTTTTCTGTCAATTTTTTTGCCTATGGTTTTGGGCATTCGTTTGGGAATCCAAATAAAGACGGTTTCCCCAGTATCCTCTGCTCACTGCAATTGACTCTGCACCCACCACTCCAGGCGATTGTGACAGAATCCCGCAACCTTAAATGGAGTCAGCAGGAGCAGCTGCACCTCCTCTCCCATCTATGGAGGAGCGAGTCCTCCATCATACGGCCATTCTCCACCGTATCGGGTCGGCAATGGACCAGATGATGGAGAGGATGGACCGATGGGAGAGGAGTGGCCACCCTACCTCATCCCCAGCTCCTCTTCCGCCAGCACCAGCTACCCCTCCTCCGGCGTCCGGATCCGGTGCTCTGCGTCTGGCGCTCCCCAGGGAGTATGATGGAACGACGGCTGGGTGCCAGGGGTCCTTACTACAGCTAGAGCTGTACCTGGCTACCGTTCGTCCGACTCCCTCGGGGGAGGAGAGCGTCCTCGTCTCCTGTCTAACGGGTCTAGCCCTGGAGTGGGCCAACGCAGTGTGGAATGGCCCAGACTCGGCGAGGGATCACTACCCCGAGTTCACCCGCCGGTTGCGGGCTGTGTTCGACTACCCACCGGAGGGCCGAGCGGCGGATGAACGGCTGTTTCACCTGCGACAGGAGATGAGGAGCGCGTATGACTTTGCGCTGGAGTTCCGGACCTTGGCTGCTGGGGCAGGGTGGGACGACAGGGCCCTGATGGACCACTATCGCTGTAGCCTCCGGGAGTACGTCCGCAGGGAGCTAGCTTGTCAGGACACCACCCTCTCCCTCGGCGAACTTATTGACATGTCCATCCGACTAGACAACCTGCTGGCTGCCCGCGGGCATCCAGAACGGGCCCTTTTGGTTCCACCTCCAGGCCCTCCTGCTCCAATCCCCATGGAGTTAGGGGGGACCGGAGGAGGAGGCTCCTCCTGCACCAGGTGTGGTCGGAGAGGACACACTGCCGATCGGTGCTGGGGGAGCTCGTCTGGGAGTCGGGATGGTAGGCAGAGCACTCCTCGTTCACCCCAGGTGAGTCAGCACCAGACTCACCCAGAGCTCCCTGTTGGTCATATGTTCCTACTAATTTATTTTTCTGAGTTTTCTCCCTCTCTACAGCATAAGGCGCTAGTCGATTCAGGCGCAGCTGGGAACTTTATGGATCGTGGGCTCGCATTAAGGCTAGGGATTCCCCTGGTGTCGAATGACCAACCTTTCCCCGTGCACTCCTTAGATAGCCGACCATTAGGGTGAGGGCTGGTCGTGGAGGCCACGGTTCCACTGGACATGGTAATGCAGGGGGATAATAAGGAGTGGATTAGTCTCTTCCTTATTGATTCACCTGTGTTTCCAGTGGTGCTGGGGATTCCCTGGCTGGCTAATCACAATCCTGAGATTTCATGGAGACAGGGGGCTCTGTTCAGGTAGGTGCATAGGAGTTTCCATCGGTGCGACGACGGTGGAGAGTCCAGACCAGGTTTCCACTGTGCGCATTCCCTCTGAATATGCCGATTACCACCTCATCGACGAGGGGATTGCGCGATAAACCTCCTTGTAAACGCTGCACTTCCCAGGTGTCACGTGTACCCATTGTCCCAGGAGGAGACAGTGGCTATGGAGACATATGTCACTAAATCTCTGGGACAGGGGTACATTCGGCCCTCCGTCACCCGTCTCCTCGAGCTTCTTTCTTGTGAAGAAAATGGAGGGAGGTCTGCGTCCGTGCATTGATTATAGAGGTCTAAATTCCATCACAGTGGGGTTTAGTTACCCGCTACCTCTCATCGCCACGGAGGTGGAATCATTTCACGGGGCGCGTTTCTTCACAAAACTGGAGTGCGTATAATTTGGTGCGTATCCGAGAGGGAGATGAGTGGAAGATCGCATTTAGTACCACATCTGGCCATTATGAGTACCTCGTCATGCCGTATGGGTTGAAGAATGCTCCAGACATTTTCCAATCTTTCGTAGACGAGATTCTCAGAGACCTGCACGGGCAGGGTGTGGTAGTGTATATCGATGATATACTGATCCACTCTGCCACACGCGCCGCGCACGTGTCTCGGGTGCGTAGGGTACTTGGGCGACTGCTGGAGCATGACCTGTACGTCAAGGCTGAGAAATGTGTGTTCTCCAAACAAGCCGTTTCCTTCCTGGGTTATCGCATTTCCAATTCTGGGGTGGTGATGGAGAGTGACCGCGTTACAGCCGTACGTAATTGGCCGACTCCGACCACGGTAAAGGAGGTGCAGCGGTTTTTAGGGTTTGACAATTACTACCGGAGGTTAATCCGGGGTTTTGGTCAGGTAGCTGCTCCCATTACCTCACTGCTGAAGGGGGGGCCGGCGCTGGTCGACAGAGGCGGGCAGAGCCTTCAGTCGCCTGAAGGAGCTGTTCACCGACGCTCCCGTGCTGGCTCATCCGGACCCCTCTTTGGCGTTCATAGTGGAGGTGGACGCGTCCCAGGCTGGGGTTGGAGCCGTGCTATCACAGCGCTCGGACACGCCACCGAAGCTCCGCCCCTGCGCTTTCTTCTCGAGGAAGCTCGGTCCGGCGGAGCGGAACTATGACGTGGGGGACCGGGAGTTGTTAGCTGTAGTCAAGGCTCTGAAGGTGTGGAGACATTGGCTTGAGGGGGCCAAGCACCCTTTCCTCATCTGGACTGACCATCGTAATCTCGAGTATATCCGGGCAGCGAGGAGATTGAATCCGTGTCAGGCCAGGTGGGCCATGTTTTTTTACCCGATTTCGTTTTACGATCTCCTATAGGCCAGGCTCCCTTAATACGAAGGCCGACGCGCTGTCCCGCCTATATGACACCGAGGAGCGGCCCATCGATCCGACTCCCATCCTTCCAGCTTCATGTCTGGTAGCACCGGTGGTATGGGAGGTGGACACGGAGATCGAGCGGGCGTTACGTTTGGAACCTGCACGCCCTCAGTGTCCAGCAGGTGTTCAGTACGTGCCGCTTGGTGTCCGTGATCGGTTGATTCGATGGGCCCATACACTACCCTCTTCGGGTCATCCTGGTATCGAGAGGACAGTGCGGAGTCTTAGGGGGAGGTACTGGTGGCCCACTTTGGTCAAGGACGTGAGGTTTTATGTCTCCTCCTGCTCGGTGTGCGCTCAGAGCAAGGCTCCTCGACACCTGCCTAGAGGGAAGTTACAGCCCCTCCCCGTTCCACAACGGCCGTGGTCGCATTTGTCGGTGGATTTTCTCACCGACCTTCCCCCGTCTCAGGGAAACACCACGATCCTGATCGTTGTGGATTGGTTTTCTAAGTCCTGCCATCTCATCCCATTACCCGGTCTCCCTACGGCCCTATAGACTGCGGAGCCTCTGTTAACCCATGTCTTCTGGCACTGCGTGGTGCCTGAGGACATCGTTTCTGATCGGGGTCCCCAGTTCACGTCCAGAGTTTGGAGGGCGTTCATGGAACAGCTGGGGGTCTCGGTCAGCCTGACCTCGGGTTTTCACCCCGAGAGTAATGGGAAGGTGGAGAGAGTGAACCAGGATGTGGGTAGGTTTCTGCGGTCGTATTGCCGAGACGGGCCTGGTGAATGGGCGAGGTACGTCCCATGGGCGGAGGTGGCTCAGAATTCCCTCCGCCACTCCTCTACTAACATGTCACCGTTCCAGTGCGTGTTGGGCTACCAGCCGGTCCTGGCTCCATGGCATCAGAGCCAGACCGAAGCTCCTGCGGTAGAGGAATGGGTGCAGCGCTCGAAGGACACCTGGAGAGCCGTCCAGGAATCATTTAAACAAGCTAGTGGACGGCAGAAGAGGAGTGCTGATCAGCACCGCAGTGAGGCGCCGGTGTTCGCACCGGGGGACCGGGTCTGGCAATCGACCCGAAACCTGCCCCTCCGCCTGCCCTGCCGGAAGCTGAGGCCGCAGTGTGTGGGGCCATTGAAAGTCCTGAGGAGGATAAACGAGTGGTGTTATAGGTTACAGCTTCCTCCTTACTATCGTATTAACCCCTCGTTTCATGTGTCTCTACTCAGGCCGGTGGTGGCTGGTCCCCTGCAGGAAGGTGAGGTGCCGGAGGTCCCTAGGTCCCCTCTGGACATCGAGGGGTCCCCGGCGTACGCTGTACGTGCTATTCTGGACTCTAGACGCCGGGTGAGGGGCCTACAGTACCCCGTGGACTGGGAGGGGTACGGTCCAGAGGAGAGGTGCTGGGTACCGGTGGGGGACATTTTGGACCCTTCACTACTGAGGGACTTCCACCTTCTCCACCCGGATCGCCCTGCGCCTCGCCCACCGGGTCGCCCTCGAGGCCCCCGGGTCGCCCTCGAGGTTTCTTGATTTATGTATATTTAAGCCTGTTAGGCCCGCCTATGTTTGTGCGGGATTGTTTTCTGTTAGTCAGGGTGTGCGTGTTTGTGTAGCTGTCCGTTTGTGCCCTGTGTTGGGTCGGACTATTTTTCTGTCTATTTTTCGCCTATGGTTTTGGGCGTTCGTTTGGGAATCCAAATAAAGACGGTTTTCCCCAGTATCCCCTGCTCTCTGCAATTGACTCTGCACCCACCACTCCAGGCGATTGTGACACATAATGACAACTGGGTACCACAGAAATGAGAAAATAATCATATCAAGACTATCAGTGGAGTCGGCAGTGGAATATGAGGAGCAGAATGAATGGTTTCCGGAGTCTGAATCTAACATGGTTGTGATGAACAATGTAATCAAAAGAGACATACAGTCAAAACAGAGGTTGTGAGAGTGTGAGAGGACTATGTGTGCTTCAGAGATAGATAAGTGTTATCTAGGTAACTTCCCACTACAATCACCCTTCCTATCAAGCGGACTACTATTGTGCACTGTCACAACGCTTTATATCAGACTCGTCCACGACACCACCGATGTGACTGGGTACAGAGCGAGGATCGAGTTGAGAAGAATGTGAATGAGAAAAATAACAAAACCAAGAAGAAAAGAACAAGAAACAACAAGGGAGGTAGGCTTGTCATATTGGACACGGGTCGCAGCCGACACCGAAAGGTTCGGAAGGAGGCTACACCAGTTAGAGCCCACAATATCCAGATGTCTATACGAGGGTCACCGGGACCACATGAGGAACTATATAAAGGTAAAGCTCGAGAGCTAGTGTCACTGAGCGCTCCTCTCTCATCACATCCCAGTATTTACAAACAGCTTCCTCAGCAAACCGTTTCATGGTTTAGTACCAGAAGTCATACTCATGGCAAAAGAAGTAAAGAAAGTGAAGCTGGGGAAACATTACCTTGGCACAGCAAACTCTGCCCAGTCAGTCACTCTGACAAGAACTCGCTCCCCGTTCTCACCAAACCCCTCGGTTAACCGAAGCAGACCTCCTATCCTCTCCTCCCTAGTAACCCGCCATCTACCCCAGGATCCCACCGAATCGACTAACGCAATGGCCGCTTGGTACAACTGCCTCCTCCTGAAGAATAGGACCCTGACAGATCACGAGAAGGAAAACCTGGACCGTGTCGTCGTGAGATCCGTCATCCACAACAGAGTTGATATAATGATAGGACCCAAGGACAGACCCATGTACGTGGAGTTGATGCGCTACCACCATCTCGACGCCCTATTAGCCATGATCTCGTGCTACATCTACCCGACAGTGAAAAGCTTGTACAACTATCCTGTGAGACACGTGCAATTTGCAGCTGCGCAGCGAGTCGTCCACGCATCATGATCAGCTGTCAATTGCAGGGAGGAGAGCACAAGAGTAGGGGAAAGAAAAGACAAGCCAAGAGATGTCATGACAAGAGAAGCCTAAAAGTAAACAAGATGATCGTCATCACAGTACATCCACCAGTGGAAGGAAATGTTTGACCTGGACTTTGGACCCATAGGCGCGTTCAGTGAGCCTTCATGCTGTTACACGGCAAACAGCCGTCGTTGGAAACAAGCAACCCCACGAGATTGACTTGACCGTGATCTAGCAACAGCTGAGCCTCATCTCTTGAATCATGACACCGTGCCTGTACAGCATTTACTATGACAGTGAAAATGAATACAAAATAAATAACTGAACTGTCTATTGGACACAGCTGTGTCTCTCATTTTAATGAGTATGTGTATCTATCCCTCCGTCATTACTAGTGTTTCATATACCACATAGGATAGTTGTTACACTCACATGAGTTACAGAGGAGCAGTCGCAATCTGCATTAATTTCCAAGTTGTAGTGACAAGCTGAAGTTAGTGTTTACACTGGGAGGGAAATATAGAACGTCTCCCTTGACAGATAGACTATAAATAGTCAGTCTTGCCAAGCAACTTTCCCAATTCACTCTGCAAACCGGGGATATGTGATGAATGCAATAAATCTAACAATTGCGAGAGTGATTCAGTGGCATAAAGTGTAGTTACAGAGAGAGTTTGAGAGAGAAGAGAATAGCAAATGAAATGTGCCCCATGAGCGTTTGGGTATTAACCTTTCACGAGTATCTACCCCGGGTCCGGGATCACCCCCCACCCCCCCCACACTGAGTAGCATAGCCTAGCATAGCGTCACAATTAAATAGTAGCATCTAAATATCATTAAATCACAAGTCCAAGACACCTAATGAAAGATACAGATCTTGTGAATAAAGCCACCATTTCAGATTTTTTAAATGTTTTACAGGGAAGACAAAATATGTAAATCTATTAGCTAACCACGTTAGCAAAAGACACCACTTTTCTAACTCCATCAGTTTCTTACTCCATCAGGTGCTATCACCAATTCGGCTAAACTAAGATATTGATAGCCACTAACCAAGAAAAAACCTTATCAGATGACAGTCTGATAACATATTTATGGTATAGGATAGGTTTTGTTGTGCATATTTCAGGTAGAATGTGCATATTTCAGGTAGATATCATAGTTTACAATTGCACCCACCGTCACAAATGGACTAGAATAAATACATAGAGCAACGTGTTTACCTAATTACTAATCATCAAACATTTCGTAAAAATACACAGCATACACTAATCGAAAGACACAGATCCTGTGAATACAGACAATATTTCAGATTTTCTAAGTGTCTTACAGCGAAAACACAATAAATCGTTATATTAGCATACCACATATGCAAACGTTACCAGAGCATTGATTCTAGCCAAAGAGAGCGATAACGTAAACATCGCCAAAATATATTAATTTTTTCACTAACCTACTCAGAATTCTTCAGATGACACTCCTGTAACATCACATTACAACATACATATACAGTTTGTTCGAAAATGTGCATATTTAGCCACCAAAATCATGGTTAGACAATGACAAAAGTTGCCCAGCTGGTCAGACAATGTCGTGCGCCATATTAGACAGTGATCTAGTCGTATACATAAATACTCATAAACGTGACTAAAAAATATAGGGTGGACAGCGATTGATAGACAATTTAATTCTTAATACAATCGCTGATTTACATTTTTTAAATTATCCTTACTTTTCAATACAGTTTGCGCCAAGCGAAGCTACGTCAAACAAAATGGCGTCATAAGCGATTAACATTTCTCGACAGAAACACGATTTATCATAATAAATTGTTCCTACTTTGAGCTGTTCTTCCATCAGAATCTTGGGCAAAGAATCCTTTCTTGGGTCTAATCGTATTTTGGTCGAAAGCTGTCCTCTTGCCATGTAGAAATGCCCATTGCGTTCAGCATGAACTGGAACCGTGCCCAGAGATTCACAGTGTCTCAGAAATAAATGTCCCAAAATCGCACTAAACGGATATAAATTGCTATAAAACGGTTTAAATTAACTACCTTATGATGTTTTTAACTCCTATAACGAGTAGAAACATGACCGGAGAAATATAACTGGCTACACTAATGCTTGGAAAAAGAGCAGGTCGGTGTACACCGCGCGCCCGACGCATCTGGAAAAGAGTTCCTACCTACACGTGTTTTTGTTTTATAGGGGCTGTGATTGCGCAATCGATACCATTCAAATCGTCATCACGTAAAGGCATCCAGGGGAAGACGTAAGCAGTGTCCGTATCCTGATAGCGTTCACAGTGGCCTTTAAACTGACTCCAGATCAGGGGCCAAAATGTGTGAAATCTGACTCCATGTCAGGGAAATTGCTGTAGAATGAGTTCTGTTCCACTCAGAGACAAAATTCCAACGCCTATAGAAACTAGAGAGTGTTTTCTATCCAATAATAGTAATAATATGCATATTGTACGAGCAAGAATTTAGTAGGAAGCCGTTTAATCTGTAATGCAATTATGCTAATGAGAAAACAGCACCCCCTGTAGTCGCAAGAAGTTAACGTTAGGGCTGCAAGCCCGAGGTCGGTACACTTATGACAACATCCAGCTCAAGTGCAGGGCGCGAAATTCAAAATCTATTTTTTTTTTTATATTTAACTTTCACACATTAACAAGTCCAATACAGCATTTGAAAGATAAACATCTTGTGAATCCAGCCAACATGTCCGATTTTTTAAATGTTTTACAGCGAAAACACCACGTATATTTATGTTAGTTCACCACCAAATACAAAAGAGGCGAGACATTTTTCACAGCACAGGTAGCATGCACAAAGCCAACCTAACTAACCAAGATCCAACCAAACAAACCTAGAAACAACTTCCTCAGATGACAGTCCTATAACATGTTACACAATAAATCTATGTTTTGTTCGAAAAATGTGCATATTTGAGCTATAAATCAGTTTTACATTACTGCTACCATCATAGCTACAGTCAGAAATAGCACGGGAGTAGCCAGAGTAAATACAGACACCAACGTCAACTACCTAATTACTCATCATAAAACATTTCAGAAAAATATATGGTGTATAGCAAATGAAAGACAAAGATCTTGTGAATACAGCCAATATTTCCGATTTTTCGCCGTGTTTTACAGCGAAAACACAATATAGCGTTATATTAGCTTACTGCAATAGCTAACACACAACAGCATTGATTCCAAGTAATCGGTAGCGATAGCACAGTTCGACAGATATATGAAATAGCATCCCAAATTGGGTCCTACCTTTGTTGATCTTCCATCAGAATGTTGTACATGGGGTCCTTTGTCCAGAACCGTCTTTATTTGTATCCAGAACGAACTCTTTCCCTCTTGAATTAGCAAGCACACTGGCCATGCGGCGCTAACCTCTCCTTCTTGAACAAATTCATACAACGCATCACGCCTAAAGTCCCGAATAAATTTCAATAATATAATAAAACTATATTGAAAAAACATACTTTAGGATGATATTGTAACATGTATCAAATAAAATCTAAGCCGGAGATCATATTCACCCATAACGACGGTTTTCCAGAAGGCGATTCCAGGTCCAACTTCGCGCCTTCGAAAAAAAAATGAATGGCGGACCTCTCATTCCAAGAGGATGTATTCAATCTCAGAACAAGATAATCAACTCATTTCTGCTCTCACTTCCGCTTGACACCCAGGGGAAGGTGTATGACGTGTTTCTATAGTCCCAAGTGACATGCCCTTTTATAGACAAGCTCTTGAACAAAGACCTCGCTTTTGGAAATCTCACTTCCGGATAGGAAATGGGCTGCAGAAAGAGTTCTGTTTCACTTAGAGAAATAATTCAAACGGTTTTAGAAACTAGAGAGTGTTTTCTATCCAATAGTAATAATCATATGCATATTGTACGAGCAAGAATTGAGTACGAGGCCGTTTGAAATGGGCACCTCTTTCCAGGTTACTCAATACTGCCCCTTCAGCCATAACAGGTTAATTTAAAAAAACGCCCTGCACCCCCTGTGCCTAACCCTAACACAAACTAACCGTGTCAAGGAGTTTGATCGTGACACCTAGTGGAAATGTCACATTCTACCAGCCAATTGTAGACCTGTATCTCTTGAACTCAACTCATTGTTCATTTCACACTTGTAATGAGGAGAGTGGTATAGAAACTGACAACAGCAAGCTCAGCCCGGTAGGATACACATGATTATATCGTACATTACACACACCTTGTTTATACAACATGCTAATCGTAATCTTTTATCTTGTACGGTTCTGACGCTATCTGTGAGCCTATCTGTGTAGGTACACAGATAGATTGTGCATGACTGTGCATGACTATTCCTCCCCTTACGTTTCATGCACTGTTATACCATGTTTATTTGATATTTCGATCACATGCATATAATACACATCTCAGGAGAGTGATTACATACTATCCTCTGACGGAGAGGGACCTGAAAACCCTGTGGTACAACAAGAGTGTCCACTGTTGCCCCCGGAGGTCCTCAACCATGCACAACCTCAACCAGCATTGCCTCCTCTTCCCCAGCTGAACAATGCAGAAGATGACATAGTACATCTGGAAATGTATAAGGTGATGACACTTTGCCTGTGTGTATGGCCTCTTGGTAATGTGATTATTTGTCTTTCTCTCAAGTACATGGCCGATGATGAGGAAGGGCAGGGGGATGACGATGTTCCAATGTAGTGAGGACTAAGGAGAAGAACCCGTTTTATTCCTTTCTGGGCTCAATAAAGTTTATATTCTTTGGAAATTAATGCTTCCCCTGCTTCCCTGGATGTGGACAGTGACAGTTTGGGTATGGATTTATTGACAAAGTGAATGCTTGTAATGTACTCTGTCATTAACCGTGAATGATCATTCGGTTTCAGAAATACTTTGTCTTTATCCACATATTGATATGGACATTGATGACTACATTGCTGCACCCGGATTGGCGTACAGTTTTTCCTTCATTCGTAGATGCTGTATCACTTCACGGTGCTCGGGTGACCTTTCGGAACTGCCGTATGAAGCTCCACACCATGCACCTTTCAGCACCTTTATCATGTAACACATCTCTTCCACTATATGTGTCACAGAAAAGTAGTCAGGGTTATGAGGTATTTTCCTCCGTCTAGGCAGCAAGTGCCCTTCTCCCAGTTTACAAACGAGATCTCTTATAATGTCAATAGGATTTGAAAATTCACCTTGTACCAAGTCGTTACATATGTAACTGCCTCGACAGATGAACACAGCAAATGTCACGACTGCGTAATTGGTCTTCACCGTAACGGAACACACTCCTCCGGGCGTGTCACCAAAGTGTGCTGCGATGACAATATCTCCAGCGCGAATCTTAGGTGTATCCATGAAAGAGCTAATCTGCTCTTCAGAGACCGAGCCCCACCAGCGCTCACCCAGCCATTCCAAAAATGAAAGCCATGATCTGTTCAATAGTGACCAATTAAGCTTGTGTTGCATCTGCTGTTTTTGTCTCGCATCCTCCTCAGCATGAACCTCGTCGTCGTAAACCTCATCGTCGTAAATCTCGTCGTCGTCCAGAAAGTTGTTGTTGGAATTGTATTGTACATCGAAAGAAGGGAGCATCTCCCCCGCACAGACGTATCTGCAGCAGTTTTGAAAGCTGTTAACTTCTTATGGCTGGGGGCAGTATTGAGTAGCTTGGATGAATAAGGTGCACAGAGGTTCCCAGAGTAAACTGCCTGCTACTCAGTCCCAGTTGCTAATATATGCATATTATTAGTATATTTGGATAGAAAACACTCTGAAGTTTCTAAAACTGTTTGAAGGATGTCTGTGAGTATAACATAACACATATGGCAGGCAAAAACCTGATAAGAAATCCATCCAGGAAGTGGGAAATCTGAGGTTGGTCGTTTTTCAACTCATTCCCTATCGAAGATACAGTGGGATATTGGTCATGTTGCACTTCCTAAGGCTTCCACTAGATGTCAACAGTCTTTATAACCTTGTTTGATGCTTCTACTGTGAAGGGGGGCCGAATGAGAGGGGAATGAGTCAGAGGTCTGCCAGAGAGCCATGAGCGTTCACGTAAGAGAGTTAGCTTGCGTTCCATTGCATTTCTGAAGACAAAGGAATTCTCCGGTTGGAACATTATTGAAGATTTATGTTAAAAACATCCTAAAAATGGATTCTATACTTCGTTTGACATGTTTCTACGGACTGTAACGGGAATATTTTTGACTTTTTGTCTGCTCCTAGTGAACGCGCTTCGTGAGATTGGATCTATTTACCAAATGCGCTAACAAAAGGAGCTATTTGGACATAAATTATGGACATTATCGAACAAAACAAACAGTTATTGTGGAACTGGGATTCCTGGGAGTGCATTCTGATGAAGACCATCAAAGTGAATGTTTATAATGTTATTTCTGACTTCTGTTGACTGCACAATATGGCGGATATCTTTTTGGCTTGTTTGGGCTCTGAGCACGTACTCAGATTATTGCAAGGTTTGCTTTTTCCGTAAAGCTTTTCTGAAATTTGACACGGCGGTTGCATTAAGGAGAAGTTTATCTAAAGTTCCATGTATAACACTTGTATTTTCATCAACATTTATGATGAGTATTTCTGTAAATTGATGTGGCTCTCTGCAAAATCACGGGATGTTTTTGGAACTACTGAACATAACGCGCCAATGTATACTGACTTTTTTTTATATAAATATGAACTTTATCGAACAAAACATACATGTATTGTGTAACATGAAGTCCAATGAATGTCATCTGATGAAGATCATCAATGGTTAGTGATTAATTCTATCTCTATTTCTGATTTCTGTGACTCCTCTCTTTGGCTGGAAAAATGGCTGTGTTTTTCTGTGATTTGGCTCTGACCTAACATAATTGTTTGTGGTGCTTTCGCTGTAAAGCCTATTTGAAATCGGACACTGTGGTGGGATTAACAAGAAGTGTATCTTTAAAATGGTGTGAAATACTTGTATGTTTGAGGAATTTAATTATGGGATTTCTGTTGTTTTGAATTTGGCGCCCTGCACTTTCACTGGCTGTTGTCATATCGATCCGCAGCCGTAAGACGTTTGTAAGAGGGCTAGATCTCATGATCAACCTGAGGAGCCACTAGTCACTGCCTCAGTCACTGCCCCAGCCATGCCCCAGCCACTGCCACTGCACCAGCTGTGGCAAATAAGAGGAAGAGTTGTCAGATCTCCCGACCAAAGAAGGACTGTAAAACACATACTGTGTGCTGCAGGTGTAAGAAATGTATCTGCAAAGGCTGTGCACATGCATACTGTCACACATGTGCTAATTGGGGGTTTAGGCCGGTCAGTTTGAATCGGAGCACACGGGGTGTATACAGAATATGAGGACAATGGGAGGGTTAAGCCATTTTGCCACAACTTTGGAAGTATACTTGGGGTCATTGTCCATTTGGAAGACCCATTTGTGACCAAGCTTTAACTTCCTGACTGATGTCTTCAGATGTTGCTTCAATATATCCACATAATTTTCCGCCTCATGATGCCATCTATTTTGTGAAGTGCACCAGTTCCTCCAGCAGCAAAGCACCCCCACCACATGATGCTGCCACCCCCGTGCATCACGGTTGGGATGGTATTCTTCGGCTTGCAAGCCTCCCCATTTTCCTCCAAACATAACAATGGTCATTATGGCCAAACTGTTCTATTTTTGTTTCGTCAGACCAGAGGACAATTCTCCAAAAAGTATGATCTTTGTCCCCATGTGCAGTTGCCAACTGTAGTCTAGCTTTTTTATGCCGGTTTTGGAGCGGTAGCTTCTTCCTTGCTGAGCGGCCTTTCAGGTTATGTTGATATAGGACTGGTTTTACTGTGGATATAGATAATTTTGTTCCTGTTTCCTCCAGCAACCTCACAAGGACCTTTGCTGATGTTCTGGGATTGATTTGCACTTTTCGCACCAAAGTACGTTCATCTCTAGGAGACAGAAGGCGTCTCCTTCCTGAGCGATATGATGGCTGCGTTGTCCCATGGTGTTTATACAGATGAACGTGGTACCTTCAGGCATTTGGAAATTGCTCCCAAGAATGAACCAGACTTGTGGAGGTCTACAATTGTTTTCTTAGGTCTTGGCTGATTTCTTTTGATTTTCCCATGATGTCAAGCAAGGAGTCACTGAGTTTGAAGGTAAGCATTGAAATACATCCACAGGTACACCACCAATTGACTCAAACGATGTCAATTAGCCTATCAGAAGCTTCTAAAGCCATGACATATTTTTCCAGGTCGTTTAAAGGCACAGTCAACGTAGTGTATGTAAACTTCTGATCTACTGGAATTGTGATACAGTGAAATAATCTGTCTGTAAACTATTGTTGGAAAAATGACTTGAGTCATGGACAAAGTAGATGTCCTAACTGACTAGCCAAAACTATAGTTTGCTAACAAGACATTTGTGGAATGGTTGAAAAACGAGTTTCAATGACTCCAGTGAATGTAAAGTTCCGACTGTACGTATTGACCCACAAAGGCAGTTTTGAAGGATCCCGTATGCGAGATTGGGGGCAGAGGAACAGTTCAAGTGGATTTCGGTCAGCAAATTCCTTTGGTTCTGGTAATGACGCATTTCCATCTAGATCCGAACATGGTTCATGTGGACAGAATGATGTAAGTAAAATCTGTAATTATTGTCAAGGTAAAGGCCACTGGAAGAATGAATGTCCTGTTCTTGGTAAAAGGTCAGCAGATTGGCCAGCACAAATGTAAAACCTGTTGCGTTAGCTGGGCCTGTTCCTCGTGTTTATCCTGTTGCGTAAACTCAAATTGTCCAAACCTTTTAGTACTGATTATTCGCCATTTGTCACAGAAGGTTGTTTCACTATTGGGAAGTGATGTGCTAGTAAATATTCTGTGAGACACTGGTGCCTCTGAATTGTTTGTTTTGTAGTCTGTTCTGCCTTTCTCTTTGTAGACAGACACAGGAACCAGTGTCCTGATTCAAGGGATAGTTTTGAATACATTGTCTGTACCCTTGCACAAAGTCAGACTTATATCTGACCTAGTGCAAGGTGAAGTGTCCCTTGGGGTGTGTCCCTTTCTGACCATTAATGGTGTTCATGTGATTTTGATAACAACCTATCCTGTAGTCGTGTCTGGCGTGATGTACCTCCTCTGGTGGTTTCTCATACCCCATCCCATGTATGGATTATCGATGAAAACGTACAGAGATTCCTGGAGGTATTCTCTGCATGCACTGTGAATCGTGTTATGAGCATTCTGATACTACGGTCAAAACGGAATTTACACAACACATATCCGAACAGTTAGATAATTCATTAAATGATTTACCTTTGCCTATGTCCTGTAGTGATCTTGTGACGGAGCAGTTTATTTGATCAAGTACTTCCGGTTGAGGTAAGTAGTGCTGACCAGGGTTACAACGTTCAAGATCAGTTGTTGATGAGGAAATGGACGCCTCACAGCAAAAGTTGTGGGTGATGCTATTGTTCAGATCGCGGTTCCTTCTAAGCTTTGTGATCTAGTTTTGAAAACATCTCATGACGTTTCTGATCACTTAGGGGGTCAGTAAAACATATGATCGAATTGTGCGTCATTTTTATTGGCCTCGTTTAAAGACATTTCCGCTTACATCAAAACATGTCATGTTTGTCAGCTGACTGGGAAGCCTAATCAGATGTTAATAAGGCTCATCCCGCTACAACCTATTACTGTTACAGGCCAGCCATTTGAGCATTTGCTTATTGATTGTGTTGGACCCTTACCCCGTTCTAAAGCTGGTAGCAGCTACATGTTAACTGTGATGTGTCAGGCTACGAGCTCCTGCTGCCTATCCAATTCGCAACATTACCACTAAATCTGTTGTGAAGGCTTTGTCACCTTTCTCTACATTTTTGGAATACCTCAGTTGATTCAGAGCCATCAGGGTTCCAACTTCACTTTGCACATATTTGTACAAATCTCGTGACAATTGTGTTTAAAACATAATCAGGCCAGTGCTTATCATGTGCAGAGTCAAGGGGCCCTTGAGCATTTATCAGACTTGGAAGTCACTGTTACGTGCGTACTGCACTGAATTAAAATGTGACTGGGAAGAGAGGTTACGCTGGTTGCTACTCGCTGTTAAAGAAGTATCACGAGATCACTGGTTTCAGTCCTAATGACCTTGTTTTTGGTAATAGTGTGCATGGTCTTCTTGCTGTATTAAAGGAGGATTGGAAGGTGGTTGAGCCTCCCCCAAATTTGTTGTCATATGTTAGTGTTTCTGACACCGGTTGTATGTAGCTTGTGAAGTGCCTAAAGAAAAACTAGCTTCCTCTCAGGTGAGGATGAAAAGGTTGTTTGACCGGCGGGCTGAGCCGCGACAATTTAGTCCAGAGGTCCAGGTTCTGGCTCTGCTGCCCATTGTTGGTTCTCCTTTTCAGGCCAAATTCAGCGGCCCATACACTGTGGTTCCCCAATTGTCCGATCTGAACTATTTGATTGCTACCCCTGAGTGCAGAAAGGCAAATTAGCTCTGCCATGTCAATTTGTTAAAGCCCTATTGTGCTCGTTTGTCTTCTGAATTGACTAAATCAGAACTATGTGCTAAAACTGACGTGGTTAGTCCTGTTCTTTTAGTGGAATACGTTGATCTGAGGTCAGCCACCTTCACATGCAGTGTGATGAACAGGGGGTGCCGGGCCCTGATGGTGGTATTTTGCAGGGTAGATTGAATTCAGTCCCTTGCAAACTTGGAGAGTTTGTTGGTTCACCTGTCTGATTGTCAAGCAGAGTTAACTGATTTGATCACTGATTTTCAGTCTTGTTTTGCTGACACATAGATATGGTAGGAGAAAATCCCCCACAAAACAAACCTGAATATATTTTGTTTTTGAGAGCCAATGCTCTTACAATGGAAAGCATAGGGGCATATCCAATTCCAGCTCCCATATTGCAATTCCTATGGCTTCCACTAGGAATTATCAGTCTTTGTTCAAGGCTTCAGGCTTGTAACTTGTGAATAACGAGTAATACATTTGAGTTTTAGTACAGCGACACCAGTTTGGAAATCCGTGTTTGCACGTGCGATGAAGAGGACGCGCACCTGCTAATATTGCTTTCCTATTGAACATTCTTCTTTCCGTATGAAATATTATAGTTTAATTACATTGTAGGGTACCTGAGGATTAAATTGAAACATATTTTGACTTGTTGAAAAATTGTTTAGGCGTAGATTTTCGGATTCCTTTCTCTGCATGTTGAACGAGTGGATTAGTGAAATCGATGGCACCAACTAAATCGACTTTATGAAGAAGGATATTATCTAACAGAATGACACGACATTATGTTATAGCTGGGACCCTTTGGATGACAAATCAGAGGAAGATTTTCAAAAAGTGAATATTTAATCGCTATTTGTGATTTTATGATGGTGGAAAAATATGTTGATGTGGGGCACCGTCCTCAAACAATCGCATGGCATGCTTTTGCTGTAAATCCTACTGTCAATCGGACAGTGCAGTTAGATTAACAAGAATTTAAGCTTTCAACCAATATAAAACACTTGTATGTACCTAAATGTTTAATATCCATACTTTTTAAGATTATTTATTTGAATTGTGAGCCCTTCAGTTTCAGCGGGACACTTAGCCTTAAGAAGGTTTACATGCTGGTTAATGATATTGCTGTACCATCATTCTCCAGTTGGGCCTCCCCGTGTCTCTTGGTGAGCAAGCCAGATGGATCTCTTAGATTTTGCACTGACTACCGGAAGATTGGTGTGACACTCCCACAGATGGAAGATTGTGTTTACCAGGTTGATGCTGCCCGTTTTTTCAGCAAGTTTGATTTGCTGAAGGTTTACTGGCAGGTCCCTTTGTCATCAAGAGCTCGTGAAATATCTGCTTTTATTATTCCTTCAGGTCTTTTCTCCTATACGGTCAGGAGTTTAGGCCTACGCAACGCTCCTGCTACGTTTCAGCGTCTTATGAATAGGGTGATCTCTGGCCTGTTTATCTAGATGATGTGGTTATTTTATAGTGACACTTGGGAGTGCTATCTGGTGCAGATACGGACTCTGTTTGAACGTTTGACTGAGGCCTGTCTCACTGTGAACTTAGCCAACAGTGACCTACCTCGGCAGAGTGGTCGGGGAGGGTCGTGTTCTCCCGGTGCGGGCTAAAGTAGCCGCCATCGATCTGTTTCCACCGCCCACCACCAAGAAGGAGCTGCAACGCTTCCGAGGTATGGTTGGGTATTATCGGGGGTTTTGCTTCAACTTCTCCACGGTTGTAGCACCTCTGACTGATCTGTTGAAGGAGAGGGCTGATTTAATCTGGTCATCCTGCTGTCAGAGTGCTTTTGAAAATGTGAAACTTATTTTTAGCTCTCACCCTGTGTTGGCTGCCCCATGATTGGAACTGCCTTCAGCCTATATGTGGATACCAGTAACTTTGGGGCAGGTGTAGTGTTGCTTCAAGCAGATGGGGTGTTGAACATCCTGTTAGCTGTTAAACTTTCGGGAGAAATAACTATCCGTTGAATTATTCAGTGGGGAAGAAAGAGGGCTTTGCAGTATTTTGATGGTTTGTACAGGGTTTATTTTGTCCTTCCTGTTGCTCTGGCTTCTGCTCTCCTGTCGCTTTGTCTCCATTTCTTTCTCTTAACTTCTCTAGGGTAGGTGAGACACTAACGTCCCACCAGGCCAACATCCGGTGAATCTGCAGAGCTAACATTTTAAATACACCATTCGTTGTATTAAACATTCTTGTAAATACATGTATCTTACATCATTTAAAAGATGAACGTCTTATTAATCCAGCCGCTGTGTCAGATTTCAAAAAGGTTAATTAACTGCAAAGCAAATACGCAATTTTCTGAGGACGGCGCCCCACACAAGTATTACTAGCATTTTCCAACCAAGCATTAGCGTCACAAAAGTCAGAAATAACAATAAAATAAATTGCTTACCATTGAAGATCTTCCTCTGGTGGCAATGCCAAGTGTCCTAACTACACAGTGAATGTTCGTTTTGTTTGAGAAAATCTATTTCTATAGCCTAAAACGAAACATTTGTAAACCGGTTGCGTCGTGATTTCCGTCTCATTCAACTTTGGACGAAGCGTTCGTGGTAATTACACACACTAAACAAATGTTTATCCAGTCATGGTTGGTTTCATTGCAATCCTCTGGTTGTTACTAACACAACCATACATGATGGCTCTTCTCCCGGGACGTATTGACCGAAACAAACCGATTGGAAGACACCAATCAATGACCTCATTGCGCACCAATGGTAGGACCGGTCTATCGTTGATTGACTATTTTGGCTCAATGACCACTGATCATCTTGAAATCTAGCTTGGAAGATAGCCAATGAGCTGAGGTAAACGGAAATATGTAATGGTTATACGTTTGAAGACCAGCCTTTGTCGTAAACTCTGGCGTAAAAGAGGTTCATTCGCCATTGCAAATCCTACTTGACGGAGCCACGAGTGTAACGCATAGCAGTACATATTCAATAGCATTTTCAACAAGTTTATATATTTAAATTATGGCGAATAAATGAGGAAAAGCTAAAACAAAGTCTAGAGTCTGTGAACACCACAACCAGTGGTGTTCACCTGCCCAGATTCATCTCTGCAGGCATGAACGTGCCTCAGGGCAAAAAGGACACAGTAGGGAGACGTCGTTGTGCGCTTTGTCACAGGAAATGCCCCATCACCTGCACCACCTGTTAAGTAAGCCTCTGCTTTACAGCAGAAAGAGACTGCTATGGGCCATGGCACCAGCAGCACAATATTGTGTAGAGGACTGAGGGTCTTCACAATATTGAAAATAGAAAATGTGTAAATAGTTACCCTTGTTGTTTATTTATTTTTTTATTAGTTTTTTCATATATATTTATTTTTTGGGTGTGTGTTAGAATAGCATTTATGTATTTTGTTTATAGTTCTTACCTTCAAAATGTATCACTGTACCAATTCGGCCACTTGGGTACATTTCGGTACATTTATGTGGGACACCTGGGTGACTTCATGTTCAATGTCATGTAGCTCGCTCATTTTTGAAGTTATCTGTCTAAAACTTTGCTCAGCTATTGTTGCCATCTTATGTTCTTCATTCAAATCATCCACAGCATCCTATCTGTATGTTTGGCTGTTCTTGGTCATTTGAAAGAATGATTCAGCAACAATAAAAAACAGAAAACATATGTTTAATTCCTTGTATTTTCTTCTACCAGATCTATTGTGTTATATTCTCCTACATTCAATTCACATTTCCACAAAATTCAGAGTGTTTCCTTTCAAATGATACCAAGAATATGCATATCCTTGCTTCTGAGCCAGAGCTACAGGCATTTCGATTAGGGTATGTCTTTAAGGTGGAAATTGAGAAGGGGGGGGTGCCCCAAAGAGGTTAAATTGTTTTAAATTGCTTCCAGGCACCACGGTTGCTGAGGTTGGATGGGGTCTGGTGATTTGGTTGGGTTGGTATCATGGGCATCCGGCGGGCATCTTACCTTTATGGTTTGTATAATATTTTGTGTCTGAACCATTATTAGTTAGGGTTTTTGATCAGTTGTATTGGCGTATTTGTGTGGTTGTGGGTTTTGTTTTCAGGTCTTTGTTAGTTCCTGATTTTCATTGGGTTGTTACACTCCCTCGGTTTCCCTGCCTCTGTTTATATTTGCAGATTGGGGACAGGTGGAGCTGATTGGGTCGTTAAGGTGACAAGTTGCACCGGGTTTGGGATCAACTAGGTGATAAAAGGTCCTGGTGCCCAGTCCTGCCTCTTTCTCTCTCCACAAGCACTATTTTGTTTTATGATCTGGTTGATTGTTTTTGATTAGGTGCACCTTTAACACTTACACACATTTTACCTTCATCCATGCATCTCCATTACATCCCTCACGTGCCTACTTTCACACTTCACAAGATAGTTATCTTGTTCAAATCTAGGCTAAGCACTATGCCTCCCTCAACAGTCATATGTCGAACAACATTCCTTATTGTACAAGTAAAATCCATAATATCCCTCCCAGGAACACTGTACGTCTGACTCAGATATGATACTCCCTATCACTTTATTAACACGGTTAGCTAAAACCCTTGCCAAAATCTTACCAGTATTCCGTAAACGTAAAGGCCTAAAATGTTCCAGCTTCTCCCTGCTCCATATTTTCTTGAACTACATGTGCCTGTTTCAACAATGCAGGTGGTAAAATATCCACATTGATGATAAAACTCACTTTTCAGCCCATCTGATCCCGGACTTTTTTCCCTATTACTGGCCAAGATAGCCTCCCGTATCTCCTTAACTGTCATATCTATGTCATACATTTTTCGTTCAGCATCAGATATTTTAGCATCAATAAAACCTCACCTCACTACAGCCTTGATCGCCACCCCCCATTGCCCCATACATGCACTCTTTTCAAAGTTATGTACAGCAGCATGAGCTTCCATAAAGCCTGCCTCATCCTAACCCTCATCAACTTTTTCCAGCTCAATGTTAAGTCGTTTATTCAAAGCTATATGCTCCCTCTTTCAAAGAAAAATCCTCTGTCTTGCATAGTCAACACTCAACCCTCTAATCTTCTCTTTTAGACCCTCCCACCGCAATCCAATATTAACACATTTAAAATCACTCAACATTTCTCTGTTTAATACAATCGGCAATCATATCAATACATTTTTCTTCTTTTAGTAGCTCAGCATTCAAACACCATACACCACGCCCTCTAGTAGGCACACCATGATCCAGCAGGAACCCAAGAGGCATGATCACTTACATTTAAATCATACCTAATCTTGTGAACATATTGCACCACATTTATAGCCGCTAAACATTAATCAATGTGGCTTTGCCTGAGACAGTTTAAAACAACCTGCCTCCTCGAGAAAGCTCTCACCTGGATGCATACCCCGACATACATCACTCAATGATCCCTCATTACCCCCAGCAAGACTAGCTTAGACGGATCAGAGCGCAACAATGCACTGCAACAATGCATGTTTAGTCAAACGAACGTTAAAAACCCCCAACGTATATAGTTAGCCACACAATTTTGCTCAAGTGACTGAACAAACACGGCTCGGTCAATCTCATTATTGGGTGCATAAACGTTCTAAAAATGTAACACTTAAAAGCTTACACTCAACTGTGCACTTCCCTAATATTCTGTACACTATCCCGCTCAATTCAAATTGCAACCCCACATGTTCTCTCACTACCATACCTTAAGGGACATCTAGTACGGGAGCCGTATGATCGGTGAAGATTCTCCCATTGGGAATGTACGGTCCCTTACTAGACGTCCGACGTCGTCTCGGAAAATCGCGGACGGCGTCGGGCCGAGGGCGGGGGGGAGGTCTTTCGGGAAGTCATCTGAGAAATCGTTTCGGACGTTCGGTCGCCGTTTTATAAAAATAACACATTTTTGACTTGGACTCCGCATTCTCGAAAATTCCCACAAGGGGGAAAATAAATCATATTACAGGCGCACGAACACGGGGCATACGAGCGCGGCCTTTTCTCCTAAACTGAAAATATTTCGAAGACGAAACTCGGCGAGCGTAGGTTTGGAGTAAAGGGCAGTTGGCCCCGAACGGGATGGCGTCGAGGCCTCGGCGCTTTTTGAGTTATGGCCATTTTGCTGGGATCAAAGGTCAAAAACAAAAAATAGGGTGCAATTTGACCGCTTCACGTCAAAGTACATAAGCATATGGTGTCAGGAAGAAAAAAAAACTGCCGTTTATCTATCGTAATTTAAGAGAAATAGTACATTGTCCATTTGGTGATGTTCACGAAGAGGAATTTTTTTTCTCCAAAAAATCACAGATCCAGTTGCAGTGTGTTCAGACGTACATTTTTAAAGTGGGTCTCGAAGCTCTGCGAGAGTTCTGTGATTTTATGAAGTAACACACACTCATTTAACCCTCTGTTAATAAGTCAGTTCTTAACATAAAGACTTAAAACTCAATTTTAAATAAGAGCCTACCCCAAGGAGGGTATGTGTTCACGTTCAGCTTCCTATGTCAACTGGAAGTACCTTAAAATGGTGCACAGGGTCAGGTTTGAAGGGTAATAAAGGTCAGATCTTTTCAAAACTTCACTTGTGTGATTAGACAACCCTCATGAACTGTAATCAGTCATTTTTCCCAACAGATGTCAAAGAAAAGCTCTCTCACACAAACACACACACACAAAAAGGAAGGATGGAGTGAAAAAGTACGGTGCTTAAAGACACACAAAGCCTGCAATGGCATTACTATTATCTCCAGGCCGTGCCGAGTTCAACGAGATGCCCCGCTTGACCGTAGCTCACTCGGTCTGAGCGCAGCGACAGTGACAAAGCAAAATGACCCTTTGACCTCAATGTCAATTTGATTTGCTTTTGGGAGACAGAGAGAGAACCGTTAAGGTTAGAAACACAATTTGACCTCAGGAATGTTCTTAAGGTCCTCCCGATCTGTGCAAGCCTAACCGTGACCTTGTGGCATTAACCCTTAACAGTTAAAAGAAGGTGTTTACATCAAACAGTTTACAATGACATTTCGCCCCATAGGAATACATTGACTGCTCCTCTAAATTCAACCTGAAGCCTATGTGGGTTATGAAGGTCTTATGAACCTGTCTTTGATAACAATCCATCAAGCCACTATGAGGTCTACCTGTGTTGATTGTAGGCTACCTGGACCAACCGGAAGTGGTTAAAATCACCCTAAAAGGTGTCCTGATATACATGACTTGCAATTTTGAAAATCACTGCATTCAACCCTATGTAGATCAGTCAATTCTTAACCTATAGACTTAAAACTCAGGATTCTGTAACAGGATACCCCAATCAAGATATGTGTTTACCTATAGCTTCCTGTGCCAACCGGAAGTGCCTTAAAATGGTGTCATGGGTGCTGTTTCGAAGGGATAAAAGGTCAGAACTTTTCAAAACTTCATTTGTGTGATTAGGCAACCTTCATGAAGTGTAAATCAGTCATTTCTCGAAACAGATGTCAAAGAAAAGCTCTCACACACACACACAGCAGGGATGGAGTGAAAAAGTACGGTGCTTAAAGACACACAAAGCCGACAATGGCATGACCATTATCTCTAGGCCGTGCCGAGTTCAACGAGATGCCCCGCTTGACCGTAGCTCACTCGGTCTGGCCACAGCGACAAGAAGACGGAGCAAAATGACCTTTTGACCTCAATGTCAATTTTATTTGCTTTTGGGAGACAGAGAGAGAACCGTTAACGTTAGAAACACAATTTCACCTCAGGAATGTTCTTAAGGTCCTCCCGATCTGTGCAAGCATAACCTTGACCTTGTGGCATTAACCCTTAACAGTGAAAACAGGTTTTTACATCTCACAGTTTACATTGACATCTCTCTCCATAGGAATACATTGACTGCACCTCCAAATTCAACCTGAAGCCTATGTGGGTTATGAAGGTCTTATGAACCTGTCTTTGATGTCAGTCCATCAGGCCATCATAAGGTCTACCTGTGTCGATTCTAAGCTTCCTGGAGCAACCGGAAGTGGTTAAAATCACCCTAAAAGTGTTTGCAATACCCAACCTGCAGTTTGAGAGAAATTGTGCATTCAGCCCTATGTAAATCACTGAGTTCTTAACGTATAGACTTAACTCAGGATTCTGTAAAAGCCTACTCCAATGAGGATATGTGTTAACGTTCAGCTTCCTGTGCAAACCGGAAGTGCCATAATTGGTGTCAAAAGAGCTGTTTCGAAGGGTTAAAAAAGTTACATCTTTCCAAAACTTCATATTTGTGATTAGGCAACCTTCCTGAACTGTAAATCAGTCATTAGTCCCATCAGATTTCAAAGAAAAATTTACACACCCAAACAGAAATGGAGGGACACACTGAGGGGCTAAGAGACAGACAGTGCCTGTGTTAGTTACTTTTGTTCCAACTTTTAAAGAACCGTCAGACCTAGAGTTCTGAAAATGTACAAACCTGTTCTAGACCTCAGGTCGATTGTGCACGGTGAATTATGTGGCTCTAGAAGGTTCTCGGATCGATAAAAAGCCTTGTGTATTTGCCATGTTTTCAATTCATTTTGACCTCAACGAAACTGGCGACATTTAGAAAAGTCCCAGAGTCTCAAGACTAGGTGCATTGAAACCGGCTCGGCCCATAGAGACAGACCCCAACAAGCCTGTTCGATTTTGTATTTCTAAAGTATTTAAAGAATGCACGTTAAATTTGCAATATGATTCAACACATCATATTGCAAACGTAACAGTGTGTGTTACTTTTGCAATATGATGTGTTGAATCATATTGCAAACGTAACAGTTTGTGTTACTTTTGCAATATGATGTGTTGAATCATATTGCAAATTTAACGTGCATTCTTTAAATAAACCCTATGTGGGGGTTATGAATGTCTTATGAACCTGTCTTTGATAACAATCCATCAAGCCACTATGAGGTCTACCTGTGTTGATTCTAAGCTTCCTGGAGCAACCGGAAGTGGTTAAATCACCCTAAAAGTGTTTTGCCATACCCAACCAGCAGTTTGTGATATATAGTGCATTCAACCCTGTGTAAATCAGTCAGTTCTTAACGTATAGACTTAAAACTCAGGATTCTGTAAAAGCATACCCCGATAAGGATATGTCTTTACTTATAGCTTCCTGTGCCAACCGGAAGTGCCTTAAAATGGGCTCATAGGTGCTGTTTCGAAGGGTTAAAAAAGTCAGATCTTTCCAAAACTTTAAGTGTGTGATTAGGCAACCTTCATGAACTGTAAATCAGTCATTTCTCTAAACAGATGTCAAAGAAAAGCTCTCACACACACACACAAGTCCAAACTTTTCGTGCACCTGGTATTTTTTTTAGGTTACCAGGTGCCCTGTTTCAAGGCGGTTGAAATTGCTGTTAGGGGGCATCCCGACTTCCATACCCGCTCTGGGAGCACTATTCTAAGGACAAAAATCAATGGGTGTTGGCCTGAGGGATTTATGGAGGTTTTCCAAAAAAGTCAGAAAATATTCTATGTGTTTTCTTCTCGAGTCAATGGGGTCTGGCCTGAGTGATTTAAGGAGGTTTCCAAAAAAAGTAAAAAAAATATATTTTTCATGTTTTCATGTCATTTTTCAAAACGGTTTTAAATGCTTTTAGGTGTCATCCAGACGTCCATGGGAGCACTATACTACGGCCCCAAATCAATGGGTGCTGGCCTGAGTGATTTATGGAGGTTTGGGGGGTGATAAGTACAAGTAAACATTTATAAAAAATGATGATAGTAAAATGTGACTAAAGTATTTTCATACAGTTCTTATACATGTGTAATTGACGTAAAAATCGAAAGAATTTCAAAAAACGGTCCAGAAAGCACTTTTTTAAATGGAATATATGTTTTTTCCACATTTTTAACATTTTTGACTTTTAACTTTTGACTTTTGACTTCCTATGAAATCACATTCCAAATGCACAAAACATATTCCTTAAGTACAAGTAAACATTTATAAAAAATTATGATAGTAAAATGTGACTAAAGTATTTTCATACAGTTCTTATACATGTGTAATTGACATAAAAATCGAAAGAATTTCGAAAATGGTCCAGAAAGCACTTTTTAAAGGGGGTGATACGTTTTCTCCAAATTTGACATTTTTTACTTTTGACTTCCTAAGAAATCACATTCCAAATGCACAAAACATATTCCTTAAGTCCAAATAAAAATGTCAAAAAAATTATGTTAATAAAATTTGACAAAAGTATTTTCATACAGTTCTTACACATGTGTAATTGACATAAAAATCGAAAGAATTTCGAAAAACGGTCCAGAAAGCACTTTTTTAAGGGGGTGATAAGTTTTTGCCAAAACATTAAAAATTTGACTCTTGGGTCTTGACTTGTGTTACAGTAAGCCTATGAAAAATTAAGATGGAACTCACTCGCCCACTATAGGATTTTTGGGGTGTTACACAGCTCATTTACAATATGGCATTTGCCATCAACTTTGGACGAAACACCGCCGGATGTAATGTGAAATCCCACACAATTCCATCGTGTGTATGGTTCGCTCTCTGCCAATAAGTTGCCATGTTATTTTGTACAATTGAGGGGGGAGTTCCCTTACATTATTAAAATAAAGCAAATCCATCCACCGCTTTCTTATTCTATCCATCATACTGTCAGTCCAGTGTCTCTTGAAGGCATAAAATATCAGCCTGAAGTAGGCTTCCTGTCTGGTCTAACTTTTCCATATGTCTTAGTCCATTAATATTGACAGACATATGACTCACCATGAGTAGGAGTATGATGTTTATTATTTCCATCATCAAGACCCAGTCTTTTTCTTCTTCTTGACCTGCCTCCTTTCCTTCGCTTCTTTTCTCGACCTTTGGACTTCATCCAAGGACACGTCACCCACAGAGTCCTTCTTCGAGGATACACCCTTCACCTCCATATTTTCCGGATAAGTGTCAGATATAAAACCTTCATGATCAGCACCCCCTGCACCTTCAGACGATCCGTGGTCGATACTCCTCCTCCACCCTCAGGCTCCTTTCCATCTTTGATGACGCCGTCCAAGAACTCTCTGTCCATGCTAGACACGATTCCATCCCCATCTGCCACAGTAGAATCATCACCCTCTTTTCCTTTACCATCCTGGCCTCCTTTTTCTCCATCCCGTCCTCTCCGTCACACTCTCTTCTACCACCTCCTCCTGTTGTTCCATGTCATCACAATTTGTCGGCCCAGTACACGTGCAGTGGATGCCACTCTCACCACAGCCATTGCAAGATCTTCCTGCTTTCGCGACGCACTCCCGCATAATGCCCTTGTATTCTGCATCGCCAACATAAAAAAATCATGGCAGTCCCGGACTACGTGGCCAGGCTGAATACAAATTCGGCACACTTTAACCTCACTAGGGTATGTGGGGCGGTAGCGTCCCACCTCGTCAACAGCCAGTGAAACTGCAGGGCGCCAAATTCAAAACAACAGAAATCCCATAATTAAAATTCCTCAAACATACATGTATTTTACACCATTTTAAAGATACACTTGTTGTAAATCCAGCCACAGTGTCCGATTTCAAAAAGGCTTTACGACGAAAGCAAACCAAGCGATTGTTAGGTCAGAGCCAAGTCACAGAAAAAGTAAGCCATTTTTCAGCCAAAGAGAGGAGTCACAAAAAGCAGAAATATAGATAAAATTAATCACTAACCTTTGATGAACTCCATCAGATGACATTCATAGGACTTCATGTTACACAATACATGTATGTTTTGTTCGGTAAAGTTCATATATATATCCAAAAATCTGAGTTTACATTGGCGCGTTATGTTCAGTAGTTACAAAACATCCGGTGATTTTGCAGAGAGCCACATGAATTTCCAGAAATACTCATAATAAACATTGCTAAAAAATACAAGTGTTATACATGGAATTTGATGCACTTCTCCTTACTGCAACCACTGTGTAAGAATTCAAAAAAGCAAACCGTGCAATAATCTTGAGGTCGGCGCTCAGAGCCCAATCAAGACACAAATATAGCCGCCAAATTATGCAGTTAAGTCAGAAGTAACATTATAAACATTCACTTACCTTTGATGATCTTCATCAGAATGCACTCCCAGGAATCCCAGTTCCACAATAAATGTTTGTTTAGTTCGATAATGTCCATCATTTATGTCCAAATTCCTCCTTGTTGTTCTAGCATTCAGTACACTTTCCAAACTCACGTCGCGCGGGCAGGTCCAGCGGAAAGTACGGACGAAAAGTTTAAAAAGTTATATTACAGTCCGTAAAAACATGACAAACGAAGTATTGAATCAATCTTTAGGATGTTTTTAACATAATTCTTCAATAATGTTCCAACCGGAGTATTCCTGTGTCTTCAGAAGTGCGATGGAACAGAGCTCGCTCTCACGTGAACGCGCATGGTCAGGGCATGTTCAGGTCATGATAGACCTTACTCATTCCTCTCTCCTTCGGCCCCACTAAACAGTCGAGGCATCAGACAAGGTTCTAACGACTGTTGACATCTAGTGGAAGCCTTAGGAAGTGCAACATCACCAATATCCCACTGTATCTTCAATAGGAGCTGAGTTGACATTCGACCAACCTCAGATTTCCCACTTCCTGGTTGGATTTTTTTCTCAGGTTTTTGTCTGCCTGATGAGTTCTGTTATACTCAGATATCATTCAAACAGTTTTAGAAACTTCAGTGTTTTCTATCCAAATCTACTAATAATATGCATTTTCTAGCTTTTATGGGTTTGTAGCATACTCTGGGCATGCTTTTCATCCGGACGAGAAAATACTGCCCCCTACCCCAAAGAAGTTAAAGACACACAGAGCCTGCAATGGAATTACCATAATCTCAAGGCCGTGCTGAGTTCAACGAGATGCCCCGTTTGACCGTAGCTCGCCCGTAGAAAAAGTAGGCCCAAAATTAAGCCTGGCCCTAAATTTCAGGTGCTTTTGGGTGACAGCGGGGGAACCATTAAGGTTAGAAGCACAATTCAACCTCAGGAACGTTCCTGAGGTCCTCCCGATCTATGCAAGCCTAACCTTGACTGTGTGGCATTAACCCTTAACAGTTAAAATAAGGTGTTTACATCAAACAGTTTTCAATGACTTCTCTCCCCATAGGAATACATTGCCTTCTCCCCTAAATTCAACCTGAAGCCTATGTGGGTTATGAATGCCTTATGAACCTGTCTTCAATGACAATCCATCAGGCCACTATGGGGTCTACCTGTGTCGATTCTAAGCTTCTCGGAGCAACCGGAAGTGGTTAAATATAACCTACCTGCAGTTTGTGAAAATCACTGCATTCAACCATGTGTAAATCAGTAAGTTCTTAACGTAAAGACGTTAAGAACTGGATTCTGTAAAAGCCTACCCCAATGAGGATATGTGTTTACTTTAAGCTTCCTGTGCTAACCGGAAGTGCCTTTAAAATTGGGGTCACAGGGCCTGTTTTGAAGGGTAAAAAAGTCACATCTTTCCAAAACGGTGAGTTATGTAGCTCTAGAAGGTTCTCAGAACGAGAAACAGCCTCGTACATTTGCAATAACTAGAATTCATTTTGACCATCACGAAAATTATGACATTTAGAAAAGTCCCATTGAAACCGCCTCCGCCCATAGAGACGGACCCCAACTTTTGCCCCTGTTTTTTTTAGACGTTTAAAAAAAAAAATGTAATAAAAACAACCGTCCCACTTCTCCCTCATCATACATGACAAATAGACAATCTAGGTTGATTCATGGCTTAACATAGTGATATATTTAATTTGAGCAGTATAAATGCCATTTGGACATGGTTCACTGACTTTTGGGTTCGGAAACCAACTTCCTATGATCGTACATGGTAAATGGACGTACCATCCTGAATTGGGCACTTTCAATACTTTCATATTGCATTTGGCAATGGTTCACTGACTTTTGACTTCCTTTGAAATCATATTGCAAATGGACAAAACATATGTCTTATGGACAAGTTAAAAAAAATATGACAAAAGTATGTTCATACAGTTCTTATACATGTATAATTGATGAAATAATTTTGAAAAACGGTCCAGAAAGCACTTTAACTTGTTATGGCTGCAGGGGGCGTATTGAATAACTGGAAAGAGGTGCCCATTTTCAAACGGCCTCGTACTCAATTCTTGCTCGTACAATATGCATATTATTATTACTATTGGATAGAAAACACTCTCTAGTTTCTAAAACCGTTTGAATTATTTCTCTAAGTGAAACAGAACTCTTTTTACAGACCATTTCCTATCCGGAAGTGAGATTTCCAAAAGCGATGTCTCTCTTCAAGAGCTTGTCTATAAAAGGGCATGTCACTTAGGACTGTAGAAACACGTCATACACCTTCCCCTGGGTGTCATGCGTTAGTGAGAGCAGAAATGACTTGATTATCTCGTTCTGGGATTGAATACAACTTCTTGGAGTGAGAAGTGCGCCATACATTTTTTTGGGGAGGCGCGAAGTTGGACCTGGATTCGCCTCCTGGAAAACCGTCGTTATAGGTGAATATGATCTCCGGCTTCGATTTTATTTGATACATGTCACAATATCATCCTAAAGTATGTTTTTTCAATATAGTTTAATTATATTATTGAAATTTATTCTGGACTTTAGACGTGATGCGTCGCAAGAATTTGTTCAAGAAGGAGCGGTTAGCACCGCACGGCCAGTGTGCTTGCTAATTCAAGAGGGAAATAGTTTGTTCTGGATCCAAATAAAGACGGTTCTGAACAAAGGACCCCTTGGAGAACATTCTGATGGAAGATCAACAAAGATAAGGACCCAATTTGGGATACTATTTCATATATCTGTCGAACTGTGCTATCGCTACCGTTTGACTAGAATTAATGCTGCTGTGTGTTAGCTATTGTAGTAAGCTAATATAACGATATATTGTGTTTTCGCTGTAAAACACTTCAAAAATCGGAAATATTGGCTGTATTCACAAGATCTTTGTCTTTCATTAGCTATCCACCATATATTTTTCTGAAATGTTTTATGATGAGTAATTAGGTAGTTGACGTTGGTGTCTGTATTTTCTCTGGCTACTCCCGTGCGATTTCTGACTGTGGCTATGATGGTAGCAGTAATGTAAAACTGATTTATAGCTAAAATATGCACATTTTTCGAACAAAACATAGATTTATTGTGTAACATGTTATAGGACTGTCATCTGAGGGAGTTTTTTCTAGGTTATTTAGGTTGGTTCTAGGTTAGTTAGGTTGGCTTGTGCATGCTACCTGCATCCTACTTGTGCTGTGAAAAATGTCTGTCCTCTTTTTTATTTGGTGGTGAACTAACATAAATATATGTGGTGTTTTCTCTGTAAAACATTTAAAAAATCGGCTGGATTCACAAGATGTTTATCTTTCAAATGCTGTATTGGACTTGTTAATGTGTGAAAGTTAAATATTTAAAAAAAATAGATTTTGAATTTCGCGCCCTGCACTTGAGCTGGATGTTGTCATAGGTGTACCGGCGTCGGGCTTGCAGCCATAACAGGTTAACCTGTTGAGGATGGGGGCGCTGTTGTGGCTATTTATGCTAATCGTGTAATTTTTTGAAACGGCTTCCCACAAAGTTCTTGATCGTACAATATGCATATTATTATTATTATTGGATAGAAAACAGTCTATAGTTTCTATAGGAGTTGAAATTTTGTCTCTAAGTGGAACAGAGCCCATTCTACAGCAATTTCCCTGACATGGAGTCAGAATTCAGAAATTTTGGCCACTGTTCTGGAGTCAGTTAAAAGGGCACTGTTATTGCTATGACTATACGGACACTGCTTACGTCTTCCCCTGGATGTCTTTACGTGATGACGATTTGAATGGGGTCGATTGCGCGTTCACAGGCACTATAAATTAAAAAACCCTGAGGCTAGTCACTCTTTTGGAGCTGCGTCATGCGCCTAGAGGACACCGACCCGCACCTGTTCCAAGCATTAGTGGAGGGAGTAATATTACTCTGGTCATGTTTCTACTCGTTATGGGAGTTAAAAACATCATAAGGTAGTTAATTTAAAGCGTTTTATAGCAATTTATATCCGTTTAGTGCGATTTTGGGACATTTATTTCTGAAACGCTGTGAGTTGCTGGGCACGCTTCCAGTTCATCCCGAACGCAGTTGGCATTTCCACATGGCAAGAGGACAGCTTTCCACCAAAAGACGATTGGACCCAAGAAAGGATCCTTTGCCCAAGATACCGATGGAAGAACAGCTCAAAGTAGGACATTTTTATTATGATAAATCGTGTTTCTGTCGAAAAATGTTACTGGCTTCGGACGCCATGTTTTTTGACGTAGCTTCGCTTGGCGCAAGCTGTATTGAAAAGTAAGGATAATTTAAAAAATGTAATTCCGCGATTGTATTAAGAATTAAATTGTCTATCAATCCCTGTCCACCCTATATTTTTTAGTCACGTTTATGAGTATTTATGTATAAGAGTAGATCACTGTCTAAGTGGCGCACAGACTTTTTCTGACCAGCTGAGCTACATTTCACATTGTCTAACCATGATTTTGGTGGCTAAATATAAACATTTTCGATCAAACTCTATATGGATTGTGTAATATGATGTTACAGGAGTGTCATCTGAAGAATTCTGAGAAGGTTAGTGAAAAAATTAATATATTTTGGCAATGTTTACTTTTATCGCTCACTTTGGCTAGAATCAATGCTGGGCTGCTATGTGCTATGTGCTATGCTAATATAACGATTTATTGTGTTTTCGCTGTAAGACACTTAGAAAATCTGAAATATTGTCTGTATTCACAGGATCTGTGTCTTTCGATTCGTGTATGCTGTGTATTTTTACGAAATGTTTGATGATTAGTAAGTAGGTAAACACGTTGCTCTAAGTAGTTTTTCTATTCCATTTGTGACGGTGGGTGCAATTGTAACCTATGCCATCTACCTGAAATATGCACTTTTTTCTAACAAAACCTATCCCATACCATAAATATGTTATCAGACTGTCATCTGATGAGTTTTTTTATTGGTTAGGGGCTATAAATATCTTAGTTTAGCCGAATTGGTGATAGCTACTGGTGTTGGTGGACAAATAAAAGATGGTGGATTATGCTAATGTATTTTTAGGTAATAGATGTACATCTTTACATATTGTGTCTTCCCTGTAAAACATTTTAAAAATCGGACATGTTGACTGGATTCACAAGATCTGTGTCTTTCATTAGCTGTATTGGACTTTAATGTGTGAAAGTTAAATATTTAAAAAAAATATTGTTTTTGAATTTCGCGGCACTGGTTTTTCAGTGGGGGTGGGGGGGGGGGGGTGCCGCTAGCGCCACTCTCATCCTAGAGAGGTTAAGCCCTGCACTGTGTAACTTTATTCTTTTACATTTTTGGGGGAGAAATTACTGATTTACAGTTCATGAGGGTTTCCTAATCACACACATGAAGTTTTGGAAAGCACTGACCTTTTTAACCCTTTGAAACAGCCCCTATGACCCCAATTTAAGGCACTTCCGGTTGGCACAGGAAGTTGAAAGTAAACACATATCCTCATTGGGGAAGGATTTTACAGAATCCTGAGTTTTAAGTCTTTACCTTAACTGACTTATTTACACAGGGTTGAATGCACTCTTTCTCACAAACTGCAGGTTGAGTATGGCAAAACACTTTTAGGGTGATTTTAACCACTTCCGGTTGCTCCCGGAAGCTTAGAATCAACACAGGTGGCCGGATGGGTTGTCATCGAAGACAGTTTGATATGGCATTCATAACCCACAAAGGCTTCAGGTTGAATTTAGGGGGAGAGATGTCATTGTGAGATGAAAAAACCTGTTTTCACTGTTAAGGGTTAATGCCACACGGTCAAGGTTTGCAAATCGGGAGGACCTTAGGAACATTCCTGTGGTTGAATTGTCCTTCTAACTCTAACGGTTACACCGCTGTCCCCCAAAAGCACCTGAAATTAGGGACAGGCTTCATTTTGGGCCTGCTTTTTTTCACGGTCGCTGCGCTCAGAGCAAGCTACGGTCAAGAGGGGCGTCTTGTTGAACTCTGCACGGCCTAGAGATTACGGTGATGCCATTAGTTATTTTTCAGTGTGTCTAAGTTTCTAGTACAAATTGTGCTTCCTGAACAGCAGTAGTACAGTCTACAGCAGAACTTTATTGTTTATTTCACTTTTGTTTATTATCTACTTCATTTGCTTTGGCAATGTTAACATATGATTCCCATGCCAATAAAGCCAAAATATTTTTTCCAACCTTCACAGACAATAACACAAGGCAGTGAAAGTTCAACACTTACAAATTAAGTGACAAACTAAATACAAACCTTAAAAGAGCACAACACAAATAATTACTCAAATAGTTATTTAATAAAACAGAACAAACCTTTACATTATAAAGAATCACACCAAAATAGAAAATTGAACAAAAATCTAAACAAGCACACCAAACAAAATCAGAACAGCGTAAATGTGAGTATTCAGACGAGGAAGTCCTGTTGTTGGTCGGCTCCCCTTCCTTCGAGCTGCATCAGGGCTACCCTCCTTCCTTTTGCACCTTCTCCTGCAGCTTTAACCTCCTTGAGGCAATGGCATTTTTTAGTCTGACTATATTTGAGTTAAGTTGGTGCATACCTTTCAATGGGGGAGTGGTGGTGCGACTTGATCTTCACTTTGAGGGGTGAGACTAGCATGGGGCTGATGGCGACCACCATGCGGTGCCTGAAGATCGTCTGCTTCCTCTTTGGGGCAAGTTCCATCTCCACCTGAGGATTGGTCACCTTGGAGGGTGTCTTCTGACAGAGCAAACAAGAAATGAGATATCTCAAAATTCACACTTGACTGTTACATAGTTTACAAGTACATTTTGATAATTGAATGTGTCCTGTCAGAATAGCTGATCTTACTGGAGGTTGTCTGGCCGTCTGTTCCTCACCTTCCTCCTCCGAGTCCCCGGCGGACGTGCCAGGCTCCTGGTACATCACCTTGGTCTCTTCAGGGGTGGTGCTCCCCTCGGAGAGGGAGGCGTCCTCTCACCTTCCGCTTTCTTTTTCCTGAGGTGGAGGGCTGGTTCTCTGCGGCGACTGTGGTGTCTTACCCATTCAGTGCAGCCTCAGAGTGCCCTGGTTTCATTGGCTTAGGATGGATTTAAATTGATGGCATAAAATTAGTCTGCCGTCTGGATGTTGTAGCACATGAAGTCGGCCACCCTTTCCCTGTCAATCTTCGGGAGCATGTTTTTTTACCTGTAAGACCCACACACACACACACACACATATCATTTTATTGATATTACTTCAGACAACAGTAGAATAGGACCTTACAATAATTAGATTCCTATCTAATCTGACCTACATGAGTGACAATGGAGGTCCGCAGGTCAGTGAAGGAAGGACTTTCGGACAGACCCATCTCCTTCCACACCTCCCTCAGGTAGGCAGGCAGGTTCTTCAGCTGAGTGTTTGTGGAATTGAAAAACAAGTGCTGGGCCTTCTTTCCCCCTGAGAGACAGTGCTTGAATTTCAGGAAGTCTGAAAACCAACTGTACTCCTCCTTCGTCAGCGACATCTGGACCATGCCATACTCTCGATTAGTTGTGTGTTCCCCCACCTAATAGAAATTGAACAGAAAAAAAAACACAAAAATACACATTACGCTCCGGCGACTGCAATTGTTTCCAAAAATAACCAACCAATAAACACAGCCAGCTGTATTTTATAGACTGACATTGATCAGATACACCCCAGACTGGTCACGTTTTGCCTCCTCCGCCTCTTTCACCAACATGTTTTTATACAGGCCTAGTCTGTGGCCGTATATGTAGGCACACAGGTACCCATAAAACCATTACTGATTCCTGTGTCCTTGTTTTTTTCCAATGTTTCTGTGGGAACATGAAAATATAAAAAGGCAGCTTCATAATCCCACTCCATAATGCACTCTATACATCTCTGACATCTATAAGTGTGTATAAACAGTGACATCACAGATTGAGAAAAACTTACTCAGCACTTGAGGTATTTTTGCCTTGGCAAGAGACTGGCACTCCAGCAGGCTCTTTTTGGACACCACCTTGCCTTCCTTGTTGTCTTTCACCTTTACCTGGTGAAGGGAAACTGGTTGTTTAATGCCCTTCATAAACCGGTTGATCCCCTTCCATTGGTTTACGGTCAGCCGGCAGGCAGGTGGAGGGGTCTCCTCGGTATATTTAAGAAATGCGCCAATAGTCAAGGTGTAGTGGTTGACTGTGGTGATGGAATTGAACCCATCTAAAACACACACACAATCAAATACTGTATTGTTAATTAATGCTCGTGAGACTAAAGAGAAAGAAAGAACTCTGCTTACTTCCTTATTTTGTCATGGTCTGTCAGAAAAATGAGAGAGGACTGGTAGGTCTCATTCTTCGCCATGGAGTTAAAAAATTGCATCACCCTCTTGACCTTTGAGGCACAATTTTCCCTCAGCTTATAATTTGAATTGGGGCCCTCACAGGTCTTCCTGATCCCCCGATAAACACACCTTATCAAAAAAAAAAAACATTTTAGACTAACCCTTCGAAACAGCCCCTATGACCTCAATTTAAGGCACTTCCGGTTGACACAGGAAGCTGAAAGTGAATACATATCCTCCTTGGGGTAGATTCTTACAGAATATTGAGTTAAGTCTTTGTGACGAAATTACTGATTTACAGAGGGTTGAATGAGTGTGTGTTATTTCAGAAAATCACAGAAATCTCGCAGAGCTCTGAAACCCACCTTAACGGATTTGTCAGAACACGCCGCAATTGGATCTAACTTTTTTGGGGAAAAAACACATTTCTTTGAGCATCACCAATTGTACGATTTATCTTAAATTACGATAAATAAAGGGCTGGTTCTTTTTTTCCTGACACCGTAGGTTCATGTACTTTGACGTGAAGCGGTCAAATTAGCGCTCTATTTTCATTTTTGACCTTTGATCCCAGAAAACTGGCCGTCCAAAACTCAAAAAGCGATGAGTTCTCGACGCCATCTTGTTTCTGGGCTAACAGCCCATTAGTCCAATCCTATGCTCACCAAGTTTCATCTTCAAAGTCTTTTCCGTTTAGGAGAAATGGCCATGTTGTGATTGATGTTTTGTATATTTGCAATAAGATCCCATTAGCCATCTGGTGGAATTTACCGGGACAGCGGAAAAATTACCAACATTTTTACATTTTATCAAACGGAAAACGAATGTCCGAGAGACAGGCAGACCTCTATCTTCAACCATGGCAAGCCATTAGCCCGGTGATGGCCCCTGCACTGCTATCCCCTCCTACCCCTAAATCTATATTAAAATCACCTATCACCAAGTGCCTATTTGTAACACACACGGGCGCCAGACAGTCCACCATCTGCCGCCACCTGTGGCCCATACACCCCAAATAACCTATATCTAATACCCCTCAAAGTGACGTCTACCCCCAAAACCCTCCCCTGCATTACAACAAAAGTGCTCTCTACCTTCACCTCCCTATTCCGAAACAAAATCCCTACCCCTGTCGATTGCACCCCCCCTATACTCAAATGACTCCCCCTTGTCCCACTCCCTCCTAAATCTACACACATCCCCACCATCCCTCAGGTGAACCTCCTGTAAAAAACAAACATCAAAACCCACTCCCTCCAAAAAACAAAAAACCGCCCTCTTAACATAATCCCTCAAACCCCTTACATTTAAACTAAACAACTTAACAGAAATATTCATTAATAATTAAAAAACAAACCCTCAACAAATAAACCCAAACCAACAAAAAACAGGAGACTCACCCGATGCTCCCCTGCTCCATTTCATCCGGCAGGGACGTCCTCTCCTCTCCTGACGTCCCCCCGTCCTCCATGACTCCAATCCAGGATGCAGGCATGGTGTTAGGCATTGGAGTGCCCTGCATCCTGGGTTCCCCACCAACACCCTCCAACCCTCCCTCCCTGTAGGCCTCTGGGCTGAGAATAGGGGACCCCATCTCCCCAAACAGGAGTTGAGATCCCCCCCAGATAGACAACCCCGATCCTCACCCTGTGAAATACCCTCCACCAAAATTATTAGGGGCTGAGGAAAACAGCGAGACCATCGAAAATCTTCTTCCCTCCCCCGTCCCTCGCTTAGCCTTCCCCCCCCCCCACCTCACCCTCTCCGTCCTCCAAGCTCACTCTCCTCTTCCCTGTCCTCTTCGGAGATGACGGCAAAGGGGTGACTTCGTCCCCCATCCCCACCAGCCCATCCACCATCTCTTCCACCAGGGTGCTCCCCCACTCCTTCATCGTTCCGTCCTCCACCTCCTCTTTCTCCACTGTCCCCGCCTTCTTCTTCTTCGCTCCGTCACCTTCTTCCGCCTCCTCACCTTCCACCTCCTTCGCCTTCTCTTCTCTTCTCCTCTCTCCTTTCGTAGCCTTCTTCCTTCCATCCTCTTCCCGTGCCGTCTTTTCCCCTGTGCCATTACTGTCATCCGCATCCTTCCTTTCTCTTCTCTTCTCCCCCCATCCCCCGTTCCCCCTCCAGCTGCAGACGCGTACGACCTTTGACGAGCCGGGCAATCACGCCACAGGTGTGTTGACAATCCACACCCGTGGCAAGCCTTGGGCTCGTCACAATCCTTGGCCTCGTGCTCTCCCGACCCACAGAACCTGCACTTTCGGGTATTGCACGAGGCCAGTATATGTCCGTAGGCCATACAACGCCTACAGAACGGAGGCTGACGGGCATAAAATAATGTCCCCCTGTCAGCCCCCAGGGAGAACATCGCTGGAGGATGGAGGTAGAGAAACCCAGGGAGTCCCTGAGGTGCCTCACTGAGGATACGTTGTCTACATATCTCCCCAGAAAGGCCCTCACCTCCTCATCCTTCACATGCGGATTGTACATGTTTACGGTGACCACCCTGAAATTGTTCCTTGCCAGGCTGGTCACCGCGTAATGGCACAGGGGTCTCTCTCCTTTCCCTTCCCTCACCGTCTTCATAATCCCATCGTGCTTCTCTTCTGAGTGAAACGTCACATCGTACGCCTTCTCCATCGGGTTGCCCTGAAGGCACAAAACATCTTTTACCTGCAGTTTCAGGTATCCCATCAGTACGGTCCTCCCAAATGTCTCTCTTCCCCACGGCTCCATCTCCTTGTCAATCCATGAAAACCTCACCGTGTTTGCCAATCCAATCCCTGGTACCGTCCTGCTCGTTCTTTGCTGCTCCATTTTTTTAAACCAAAAAAAGCTCTCTTCCCAAGAAGCCAAAGAACAGCAAAAAAGAAAAAACAAAAAATTATTTCAAATCCTCGTAATAAATGTTCTCTTCCCTCCTGTCTTGCTTCGACCTCCTGACTCAGTGGGCTTTGGGGCACCTCGGTAGCAAGCTTGAACTGAGCCAAAAGGCAGAGAAGCAATAACCCACAAATTGACCCCTGCGCCCGCCGGGCACCCGGGGGTCTCGGCAGACCTCAATGGTTTGGCAAAAGTTGGCTCCTTCCCACCCAACGTTTCCCTGGTGACAGGCAGGAAGGTGTTTTGTTTAAAAAGTCGCCAATGCGGCTTTAAGTCACTAGCTCTTTACGCCTGGTGCGATTATTTGTTCAAAGCCCTGCAAATACGCCAGTCGTCGTCGTCGGGCTTGAACTCAATTGCCCGAGCGACTACTTTGAGTGGAAAAATACACCGGTCGATCGATCGGTCGGCCCGATTGAAGTCAAACGCCTGAGCAAAAAGTGTCGGCGGTGGGTGTCAACTCTGTCCATTTCTCTTGAAACAAGATATACCGGGCTCTGCCATAAGCAAAGCCCTTCCAAAAATACTTTGAACTCGTAAGTGTTCCTGTCCACGGAAGTCTTTAGTAAAAGGCGAAAGGCTTGTGTGTAATGAAGAGAAACCAGAGTCGTATGGAAGTCAGAGGTTGGGGCCCGAGACGCACTCTAGGCCGGGATCTCGCGGGTGGGTGGTCACCGAACCCACTCTGCCAACTTTTCCAGGGCTGTGGGTAAAAAGTCAGACTCACTCACTCACTCTATCCTGACCAACGTTTTTTGGCGGGAAACGGGGGAACCCATGAAGAGCGCTTCGCCCTACTTTCACTTTGGATGTTTTTTCTTTCCTTTTCTTCTTCTACTTCAGCCAGCTGTTTATATAGCTTTGTGTATTTTCTTTCCTTGACAACGGGAGAAATGTGTTGCACCGTTCCCGGAGGTACTGCAATACCGGGTCGATGCGTGGAGCGGACGGAGCAAGCCCCATTTCCGACTCCCTGTTCGAAAAATCCATTTAATATGTAGTCCCCCGATGGGGGACGTATCAGATATTAAACTGATAAGAACAGATTTTTTGGGGGAAAGTTTTATTTACACATTTCATACACATAAAAACGGCAATAAAGCATAAAACACAGCATTTGAAAGTTACATTTACAAGTTGTTAAAACCAATGAAAACAACCGTGAATAAAAGTACTTTTCTTGTAAAAACCTCAAATCTGTAAAAGCCATTTAAAATGTGTACTAATGATCTAACAAAGGTAAAATGTTTTTTAAGACATGAAAAAACATGTTAAAAAGTCACTTTGCTAAAAGGCTGTCTGTACAGGAGCGGGGTGAGTCCTTATCAAACTCGCCTCATCCTGCTCCTCTGAATAAACCATCGTACCATCCTTCGGGGCCCAGAGGAGATCCCTACCCTAGGCGCCGCAGCGCTGTCAGGCCGTGGCCGCCGGGACCTAGGGTGTTGTGGGGGACCCTTCGCCTGGGGTCGAGGCCCCCTTCCTTCCGTACCACCCCAGGGCTTCCGTGGCTACCATGGCCACTGCCTGGGGGGTGGTCTCTACACTTTTCGCTACTAGCAGGTTACGGGAGGACCACAGTGCTTCCTTCAAGCACGTGAGGGTGGGCCAGAACTTGGTGAAGGCCTTTGATGGAATAGGCCTTCGGCCCACCCCGTACAGCACGAGCTGAGGTGTTAGGTCCTCCCCTGCTGGCACGGAGTGATCAGGGGGCCTGCTTCCTTCCACAGGTCCCTGGCAGCTCTGCACTCTCAGAGCAGGTGCCTCACCGACTCCTCTTGGCCGCAGCCTGGTCGGGGGCACGCGGATGTCCTCGCCATGCCCCGTGAGTGCATAACGGCCCTGACCGGGAGGATCTCGTGGGCGACCATCCAGGACAGGTCCCGATGCCGATTCAGGAGAGCAGGATGGGACACGTTGCGCCAGACCGTTGTGGGCTCGCCTATAGCGAGCCCGCGTACTGGACACACTGGTTCCCGATCCAGCACAAGAGAGAGAAGTGAGCGGTGTTTAGTTAAAACCGTGACTGCTTCTTTTTCCAGTTTAAAATGTCTTAAAAACTTCTGGAGCTGGACGTAGTGCGTGGGTAGCAGGAAAGAGACTGGAGCTCGCAGGTCTACTGGGATCAACCTCAGGGTCCTGAGGTAAGATCCCAGCCAGAACCTTGCGAGGGCCTGAGTCTTGTTGTTGACCGGGGAGGTGGCAAGAGTGAGATGTAACGCTGTATAGCGGCTGCCCAGGAACAAGTAGAGGTCAGGCAAGCCTTTCCCCCCCCTTGGACCTGGGCCTCTTGACCACCTCCCTCCTCAGCCTCTCCCACTTGCTACCCCACAGGAAGTAAAAGAGCATTCGCTCCAGGGCTAAAATACTCCTCCGTGAGGGGATAAAAACAGAACTGATTAATAAAAGCACAGGTAAAATCACAGCTTTAATGATTAAAACCTTGCCCTCAAAAGTCAGCTGTCGTAGTCCCCAAAAACCCATTCTCTGTCTTACTGTCCCCAGGATCCCGCTCCAGTTACCGCTCCCTCCTCCCTCCCTGTCAAACTTTACCCCCAGTACCCTTATGTCCGTCGTTTTGACTGTCAGAGGTAGTCTGGTCAAGTCTGGGTCTAACCACGGTCCGAAAAATTGGGCCTCTGTCTTGTCCCAGAGGCTCGTCCGTACCAGTCAGTCCTATCCAGGGTCCTGTCGACGGATAAAAGGTCGGTACATAAAATATTGACGTCGTCCATGTAAAAAACGCACTTGGCGGTCATCCCCCACTCCCCGGGATACCCACCCCACTGATCTGTTGGTCCCTTCTCAAGACCTGTGCCAGTGGTTCAATGCAGGCCACGAACAGAAGAGGAGATAATGGACAGCCCTGACGGACGCCGCAGTGTACTCCCACTGCTTTTGACAGATGCCCATTTACGAGGATTTTGCTGGTGATGTCCCCGTACAGCAGTCCCACCCAAGCTAAAAACCTGTCCGGGAAACCCATTTTTTGCAGTACCTTAAAGAGGTACTGGTGCGAGACCCGATCAAAGGCTATTTCAAAATCTAAATTTAGGACTACAAGCCGCATGTTTCTGTCTCTCGCATAACAGATGGCATCTCGGATCAGTATCAGGCTGTCCGTGATCTTCCTTCCGGGAACGGCACAGGTTTGGTCCGGGTGGATCACCTCCCCTAAAACAGAAGACATTCTGAGTGTTAAAACCTTGGTAATAAATCACCTCCCCCGGTGATTTACCCCTCTTAAAATGCTTCAGTCCTTTGTCGATTTCTGTCCTCGTCAGGTCTTTTGTCAGGTCGTCTGTGTTGGGTAGAGTCTTGTCGATGTAGGTTAAAATGTCCCCCATAGTCTCTTCACATACATCTTTTACCCCAAACAGTTCCCCATAAAAATCCTCGACCACTTCCTTTATTCCTTCTGTGTCTGTTTTTAAAACCCCATCCTTGTTTTTTAACCCTGTTATTGTCCTACCCTTACTAACTATTTTCTTAAAAAAGTACCTGGTGCACTTCTTCCCCTCTTCTAACCCCCTTACTTTTCTGTTCTGCTAAAAGTGCCATTTCCTTCTTTACTTCTTGGATTTCTTGGTTAAAATCAAGGCCCTGTTGGCATAAATTAAAATACCTTTCCAGTCGCTTTTGCAGTCCCACCATGCGTCAATCTTTTTCTCTGCTTTTTTTCTTTCCTATCTCTCTAAAGAAGGTCCTCGTCGTTCCCTTCACCATTTCCCACCACTGTGCTCGTGTGTCAAAGAAGTCCTGTAGCGTCTGCCACTGGCTGAACTGCTCCCGGTACTGACTAACTACTCTATCATCTTCTAAAAGGGAGCAGTTCAATTTCCAGGGCCCTCTTCCCACAGTCACACCCGAAGTTAGTGAAAGGGTGCACGTCAGCATTACGTGATCTGAGAAGAAAGCAGGGGTTATTCTAGCATCAGTTGGGGGACAGTCCCGGGTAAACAGATAATCAATGCGAGAGGCTCTGGTGCCGTCACCACTGGTCCAGGTGAAGCCCTCCTCTCTTGGATGCGGGGTTTTAAAACAGTCAGCCAGTTTAACTTCTTCAGGCTGCAGGGCGGTGCCGGTACACTTATGACAACATCCAGCTCAAGTGCAGGGCGCGAAATTCAAAATGTATTTTTTTAGAAATATTTAACTTTCACACATTAACAAGTCCAATACAGCATTTGAAAGATAAACATCTTGTGAATCCAGCCAACATGTCCGATTTTTTAAATGTTTTACAGCGAAAACACCACGTATATTTATGTTAGCTCACCACCAAATAGAAAAAAGGACAGACATTTTTCACAGCACAGGTAGCATGCACAAAGCCAACCTAACTAACCAAGATCCAACCAAACTAACCTAGAAACAACTTCATCAGATGACAGTCCTATAACATGTTACACAATAAATCTATGTTTTGTTCGAAAAATGTGCATATTTGAGGTATAAATCAGTTTTACATTGATGCTACCATCACAGCTACCGTCAGATATAGCACCGAAGCAACCAGAGTAATTAGACACCAACGTCAAATACCTAAATACTCATCAAAAACATTCTGAAAAATATATGGTGTATAGCAAATGAAAGACAAAGATCTTGTGAATACAGCCAATATTTCCGATTTTTTAAGTGTTTTACAGCGAAAACACAATATAGCTTTATATTAGCTTACTACAATAGCTAACACACAACAGCATTGATTCCAGGTAATCGGTAGCGATAGCACAGTTCGACAGATATATGAAATATCATCCCAAAATGGGTCCTACTTTTGCTGATCTTCCATCAGAATGTTGTACAAGGAGTCCTTTGTCCAGAACCGTCTTTGTTTGGGTTTAGAAGGACCTCTTTCCCTCTTGAATTAGAAAGCACACTGGCCAAGTGGTGCTAAGCTCTCCATCCTGAACAAAAGCAGACAACGCAACACGCCTAACGTCCCGAATAAATTTCAATAATCTAATAAAACTATATTGAAAAAACATACTTTACGATGATATTGTAACATGTATCAAATAAAATCAAAGCCGGAGATAGTATTCGCCTATAACGACGGCTTTCCAGAAGGCGATTCCAGGTCCAACTTCGCGCTTTCGAAAAAACAAGAAATGGCGGACAAGTCACTCCAAGAGGATTTATTCCACTTCAGACCAAGATAATCCATTCAATTCTTCTCTCACTTCCTCTTGACATCTAGGGGAAGGTGTATGACGTGTATGTATACCAATACGTATCATGCCCATTTATAGGCAAGCGTTTGAACAGAGACCTCGATTTCAGAAATCTCACTTCCTGTCAGGAAGTGGGCTGCAGAAGGAGTTCTGTTTCACTCAGAGAAAAAATTCAAACGGTTTTAGAAACTAGAGAGTGTTTTCTATCCAATAGTAATAATAATATGCATATTGTACGAGCAAGAATTGAGTACGAGGCCGTTTGAAATGGGCACATTTTTCCAAGTTACTCAATACTGACCCTGCAGCCATAAGAAGTTATAATCCCTGCACAGCCCTTGCAATAAAACACTTGACCTGTCTACCTTAAAATCCTCTCCTGCCCCTCTCCTGTCTGCTCTACTTAAAACACAATTCAAATCCCCACCCACCACTAGAGGATCCCTCCCTAGCATGTGGGACTGCAGGTTTTCTAAAAGTGCGCACCGGTCATGTTTGTCATTAAAACCATACACATTTAGCACATTAAAATCAATTGCCTAAAAGAGCACGCCCGCATACCACAACCGTGCTCCCCCTCACCACCACCTGTGGGGTCTTGATTAAAATGGCAACACCGTCGTTCTTGTTAAAATTGGAACCACTCCAAATGGAGGGCCTGTGCTGCCACTTATCCTCCCATTTCCTGTAAGAAGATAAAAAGGGTAGACCACACTCCTGTAATAAAAACACATCTGAGTTAAACCTTTCTAAAAAGGATAAAACCGACTGTGCTCTTGTTGCTGTTTTTACACTCCTCACATTTATAGTGGTGATTTTAAAAGCCATAAAAGGGGTGAGTAAAAACAGTGCTAAAAGAAAAGGCATTGAACAGTTAACCTCTAACGAGCCTCTACCCCGGGTCCGGGATCACCCCTCACCCCCCCACACACTGATTAGCATAGCTAGCATAGCTTCACAAGTAGATAGTAGCATCTAAATATCATTAAATCACAAGTCCAAGACACCAGATGAAAGATACAGATCTTGTGAATAAAGCCACCATTTCAGATTTTTAAAATGTTTTACAGGGAAGACAAAATATGTAAATCTATTAGCTAAACACGTTAGCAAAATACACCACTTTTCTAACTCCATCAGTTTCTTACTACTTCAGGTGCTATCACCAATTCGGCTAAACTAAGATATTGATAGCCACTAACCAAGAAAAAACCTCTTCAGATGACAGTCTGATAACATATTTATGGTATAGGATAGGTTTTGTTAGAAAAAAGTGCATATTTCAGGTAGAAATCACAGTTTACAATTGCACCTACCATCACAAGACGACTAGAATTACTATAGAGAGCAACGTGTATGACCAATTTACTCTTAATAAAACATTTCATAAGAATAGACAAAGCATAGCAATGGAAAGACCCAGATCTTGTGATTCCAGACAATATTTCAGATTTTCTAAGCGTTTTACAGCGAAAACACAATAAATCGATAAGTTAGCATACCACATGTGAAAACGTTACCAGAGCATCGATTCCAGCCAAAGAGCGCTATAACGTAATCACCGCCAAAATATATTAATTTTTTCACTAACCTTCTCAGAATTCTTCCGATGACACTCCTGTAACATCATTTTACAACATACATATACAGTTTGTTCGAAAATGTGCATATTTAGCCATACAAAACCGTGGTTACACAATGAAAATACTAGGAAATCAAGCCTCAAAATGTCTGACTTCATCTTTGAGTGATCTAGTTTAATTGAAAGCTAATCATATACTTGACTAAAAAATACAGGGTTGACAGGAATCGAAAGACAAATTAGTTCTTAATGCAATCGCTGATTTACATTTTTTAAATTATCCTTACTTTTCAATACAGGTTGCGCCAAGCGAAGCTATAGCAAACAAGATGGCGACATAAACGTTTAACATTTATCGACAGAAACACGATTTATCATCATAAATTGTTCTTACTGTGAGCTGTTCTTCCATCAGAATCTTGGGCAAAGAATCCTTTCTTGGGTCGAATCTTCTTTTGGTCGATAGATGTCCTCTGTCCTTCGAAATATCCACTAACGATCGAACGGGACCCCGAAACGTGTCCAAAGTTTCAGAGTGCACAACAAAGAAATTCCTCAAAATCGCACTAAACGGATATAAATTGCTATAAAACGGTTCAAATTAACTACATTATGATGTTTTTAACAACTATAACGACTGAAAACATGACCGGAGAAATATCACTCTCTAAACAACGATTTGGAAGGAGGCAGGTCTGATGTCCATTTTGCGCATGACGCATGCAGGAAGAGAGCGGTACTTCTATGTTTTCGTGTTTTATAGTGGCTCTGATTGCGCAATCGAATCCATTCAAAACGTGATGACGTACTGACACCCAGAGGAAGACGTAGGCAGTGTCGGTTTCTCTATAGCATCTACTGGCACCTTAAAACCGATCCCAGATCAGGGGTAAAAATTTCTGAAATCTGACTCCCTGTCAGGAAAAGTGATGTAGAAGTAGTTCTGTACCACTCAGAGACAAAATTCCAACGGCTATAGAAACTAGAAAGTGTTTTCTATCCAATAATAACAATAATATGCATATTGTACGATCAAGAATTGAGCACGAGGCAGTTTAATTTGGAGACCAAAAAATGCTAATGCGGAACAGCACCCCCTATAGTTGCAAGAAGTTAAAAGGGGGTTACTTTTCTGGTGATTTCTCTCTCCGGGGTAAAGGGGGTTGGAAGGGAGAGGAGGTTAAAACAGGACTTAAAAAGGAGACTTGATTGGGGGAGTTGGAGGGGAAGGTTCTGGGTTCTTCCTCCCCCTGGGAGCTCTCCCGTTCCACCTTTCCCTTTTTTTCATCACCCTGTTCGGTTTCAGAGAGCTCCTCAGCATTTCTTTTACGTGGAGGGAGGTGTTCCTCCAGAGTCTCCCCCCCTTCTCCCGTATCGCCTGACACCGTCTCCATGGTGCTTTCCGACACCGTCCCTATAATGTCTGACCCACTTGGGGAGTTTTGGCTAAAAATCTCTCCAGAGCCGTCTTTCTCGGCCCTTTCTCCTTCAGGGGTCAAATTAGTCTGGGGCAGGGGGATTGGGGTGGGGAGGGTTTTGTCCTCTCCTCCCACTTCTTCCACCACTGTACCTTCCGCGCCCTCCACTACAGCCACCACCTCCACTACCACTGGCTGCACAACTGCCTCCTCCACCACCCCTGCCGGCTCCACTACTGCCTCCTCCACCACTACAATCAATCAATCAATCAATTTTATTTTATATAGCCCTTCGTACATCAGCTAATATCTCGAAGTGCTGTACAGACACCCAGCCTAAAACCCCAAACAGCTAGTAATGCAGGTGTAGAAGCACGGTGGCTAGGAAAAACTCCCTAGAAAGGCCAAAACCTAGGAAGAAACCTAGAGAGGAACCAGGCTATGAGGGGTGGCCAGTCCTCTTCTGGCTGTGCCGGGTGGAGATTATAACAGAACTATGCCAAGATGTTCAAAAATGTTCATAAGTGACAAGCATGGTCAAATAATAATCATGAATAATTCAGTTGGCTTTTCATAGCCTGTCATTAAGAGTTGAAAACAGCAGGTCTGGGACAGGTAGGGGTTCCGTAACCGCAGGCAGAACAGTTGAAACTGGAATAGCAGCAAGGCCAGGCGGACTGGGGACAGCAAGGTGTCATCATGCCCGGTAGTCCTGACGTATGGTCCTAGGGCTCAGGTTCCCAGAGAGAAAGAGAGAACGAGAGAATTAGAGAGAGCATACTTAACTTCACACAGGACACTGGATAAGACAGGAGAAGTACTCCAGGTAACCAACTGACCCTAGCCCCCCGACACAAACTACTGCAGCATAAATACTGGAGGCTGAGACAGGAGCGGTCAGGAGACACTGTGGCCCCATCCGAAGAAACCCCCGGACAGGGCCAAATAGGAAGGATATAACCCCACCCACTTTGCCAAAGCACAGCCCCCGCACCACTAGAGGGAAATCCTCAACCACCAACTTACAATCCTGAGACAAGGCCGAGTATAGCCCACAAAGGTCTCCACCACAGCACAAACCAAGGGGGGGCGCCAACCCAGACAGGAAGATCACGTCAGTAACTCAACCCACTCAAGTGACGCACCCCTCCTAGGGACGGCATGAAAGAGCACCAGCAAGCCAGTGACTCAGCCCACTACAGGCTCCTCCACCACTACCTCGGCAACTGCCGTTCCAGCCCTCTGGCACTCGGAAGCCCGGTACGCAGACGCCCCCTCCCTCCTTCCAGCCTTGACCCTGTTGGCCCAGGAGGAGAGGCAGTCGCGGATGAGGTGGGACCGCTCGCCACAGAGGTTGCACGACCTTTCGTTCGTGCTCTCCTCGTAGCGGTGGCCCACCTCCCGGCACTTCATGCAGACAACCTTTTGACAGGCGTCTGCAAGGTGGCCATGTTCACCAAACTTACGGCACGGCTTGGGTTGGTCCTGGTAGTGAACATGGCCCCTGTTCTCTCCGAGGACTATGGTGGATGGGATGGCTTTCAACCCACCATAGTCCCCAGGGTCCTCCCTTTGCTGAACAGTGACCCGAGGAGACTAGCAGGCTCTGCTAGGCAATGCTAACCAGGGCCTACCAGTACCACGGGACACACAACAACCTATCTAGCACAGCACCAAACTAATCTTATCAACAATGGGAAAGGAAGGAGGAGACACGAGGGGATTTATTATTATTTTTTTAAATTTTCACAAAGGGAAGGGCACAAAAGGGAGAGACAAAAATAAACCACACAAACTATACAAAGGCTAGCAGGCCACGACAGCAGGCCAGGCTAAGCTTACCTGCTAGCAAGCCCACAAGCCAAGAAGCCTTACAACAAAACAAACAAGGCACACAAACCAAAAAGGGGAGACAAACTAGGAGGTAAGACTAAAGAACAAACAAAATACTTAAGGTAAACGGGAATGAGGGTGTAAAAGGGAAATGAAAACACACTGACTAAACAACACCTGCCAAATTTGAGGGACGAGGAAGCTAGCAAGCCTCACCAGCAGGCCAGACTAAGCTAACCAGCTAGCAGGCTAGCCAGCAAAAAAGGTCCCCCAGTTGACAACACAAAACAGCAAGAAAATAAGACAAAGGACAATGTAGGGGATAAACTAAAGGGTACAAGGTGGATAGGGACAAGGGGAACAAAGAAACTGCAGTCAAACAAACAACAAACAAAGCCTGCCACGCCTAAAAGGGCCAGGAGGCTAGCAGGCCAAGCTAAGACTAGCAGGCCCACAAGCCAGAAAGCCACCCCAGCTAGCAGACAACACAAAACTCAAAACAGTGGGAAGAGCTAAAGGTGGGGGAGGGTAGGATACAAGGGGGAGGAGAGATGCAAAACAGGACAAACAAGGGGGAAAATGAAATAAGAAAGAAAAGGACCAGAGGGCCTTTAAACTCGCCCTACAGGTGCTGGTGCAGTAGTCCACCACCAAAACCACCACCTAACCCAGGACAAAGAAAAACAATGGTGAAACAATACAACAATAATAATGATTTTAAACAAAAATAAATAGCACAATTTCCCGGGCGCCCTCCGATCGCTTCTCTGATCAAGTGCAGCACTGACAAAGTAACTACACTTGATCTGAGCCAAAAGGCCGAGAAGCGATAACCCACAAATGGACTCCAGCACCCGCCGGGCACCCGAGGGTCTCGGCAGACTTTGGCGGTTTGGCAAAAGGTGGCTCCTCCTCCCCACCCACCCAACCTTTCCCTGGCGACAGACGCAGGCAGGCAGGCGGGTGTTTTTTTTTTTTAAGTCGCCAATGCGTCATTAAGTCACTAGCTCTTTACGCCTAGTGCGACGACTATTTGTTCAAAGCCCGGCAACTCAATTGCCCTTAGCGACTACTTTGAGTGGAAAAATACACCGGTCCGATTCTAAGTCAAACGCATGAGCAAAAAGTCTCTGCGGCGGCGGCGTCATCATCTCTGTCACTTTCTCTTGAAACAACATATAGCGGGCTCTGCCAGAAGCAAAGCCCTTCCAAAAATACTTGGAACTCATAAGTGTTCCTCTCCACGGAAGTCTTTAGTAAAAGGCGAAATGCTTGTGCGTAATGAAGAGGAACCAGAGTCGTATGGAATTCAGAGGTCGGGGCCCGAGACACACTCTAGGCCGGGAGCTCGCGGGTGGGTGGTCACCCAACCCACTCTGCCAACTTTTCCAGGGCTGTGTGTGAGTAAAAAGTCACAGACAGACTCACTCACTTCACTCACTCACTATCCTGACCAACTTTTTATTTAAGTAAAATGACGGGAAACGGGGGAACCCACGAAGAGAGCTTCGCCCTACTTTCACTTTGGGTGTTTCTTCTTTTTCTTCTGCTGCTAGCTGTTTAGATAGTTTGTGTCTTTTTTTGTCCTTGACAACGGGAGAAATGTGTTGCGCCGTTCCCGGAGGTACTGCAATACCGGGTCGATGCAAGCCCCATTTCCGACTCCCTGTTCGAAAAATCCATTTAATATGTAGTCCCCCGATGGGGGACGTGTCAGATATTAAACTGATAAGAAAAGATTGTTGTTGTTTTTTTGAAAAAAATAATTTATTACGTTCAATACCATTTCATTTTTACAAAATCATATTTTAGCAATCAAAATCAAATAATGGCATTATTTTAAATCTATTTACAAAATGAATCAAAAAACAAAAACCCTCAGGGGAGCATCATCCCTCCCCGTCATACCTAACCAGTACCTTTCCCTATCTCCTTGTCCCTAATCTATACCCTTACATCTCTAAATTAATCCCAGCCATAAACCCCCTTTCCACCTCTCCCGAGCAGCATGCTGCCCCCACTTCAACTCCTCCCTCTTCATCCTCCCCCTCAAATCTTCTTCCACCCTCCTTACTATCCCTTCCACCCCCCAATCTCTCCCTGTCTTGACCAAATTCTGCCTGGCTTCCCACAGCCCCCATTTAAAGAGACTCATGAGAAGCCAGAGCAGAAACCTATCCCCATCAGTCCCCCTTGCTCTCCCTACACCTCTCTCTAATCTCGCCCACGTCAATACAAAATCACCTCTAACAATGCCTAACACAACCCTTGCCCTAGCCCATACTGCTCCGGCAAAGGCACAGTCCCAAAAGGCATGACGCACAGTCTCCTCCCTGCCACAAGAGGATCTTGGACAGGTGGGGGATCGCGCCAAACTATGCCGGTACATGATGGAACGTACCGGCAAGCACTTGTGGAGGCTCAACCAATTCAGGTCCTTGAGCCCGTTGTCCAGGCCCCGCGCCTGTACTCCCTCCCAGACCACTGCCGAGATACCCACTACAGGAGCCGGACTCCCTGCCTGTCTGACCTCCTCGTACAGGTGCCTGTGGTCTAAACCTACTCGGGCAACTTCAACCTCGGGGTGCGCACGCGGCCGCATGACCAAAATGCCACGGCAGCTGTTCCGCCCGAGGACCCGTGTTAGACCACACCATTACGCTTCTCGCCTGGTACTAGAAGAACACCCGCAGGAGGTAACCGGACGGGTGTATTACCGGCTGAGCAAGCTCCGTCAACAGAAAATAAACAAAAATTGCGTCCAGCTTGAGGGGGAGATGTGGTACCTCCCTCCCCGTTGGGACAGAGCATGCGTGCCCTGGCGACCAACTCGTACCTGCCACCCCACATGAACTGAAACACAAGCCTCACTAGAGGCCTCCTCAGACAAGCCGGCAATGGGTAGATGTACGCCAAATACAAGAGAGACGGCAATACATCCACCTTGAGAACCAGGACCTTGCCTATAAAAGACAAAGACCTAGCCCTCCACATCGCTAGCTTCCTCTGTACCACTGCGATACCCCTGTTCCAGTTCAGCGTCGCTGAGCCGGAGGTCTCAAAATGGACCCCGAGAATCTTCAGGGCCCCGTTAGAGAGACAACCCCCCCAGGCACATCCGTCCTAACGCGCCATCTTCCGAAATACTTAACGGAAGACTTTGCATGGTTAAGAACCACTCCCGACGCTCGGGTGAAATCCCCAATAATGGCAAGGGACCTTGTCAGGCACGAGTCCTTGCAAAGCAGCAAGGAAGTGTCGTCGGCGTACTGCGTCATCTTAACACGCAGCCCGCCACTTCCAGGGATCAACAAGCCCTCCACCCCTGTGTCTGCCCTAATGGCAGCCCCCAGAGGCTCCATGTACAGAACAAAAAGGAGAGCCGAGAGCGGGCACCCCTGCCTGACCCCCTGAAGAGAGGTCAAAAACATCACCCATGTGACTGTTTACGCTTACCCGGCACCCCGATCCGATATATAATGTACGGATCCATCCTATAAACTTCTCCCCAAAACCTAATCTACCTAACACTCTGAAAAGAAAAGATCTATTCACGCGATCAAAGGCTTTCGCCTGATCAAGCGCTGCTACCATTAAAGGCAGACCTCTATCTTCTACCCAAGCGATGGAGTCCCTAATCAACTGTAGGTTCCATCTAATAGAGCGTCCCTCTACCCCGCACGTCTGATCCTCATGGACGACGTAGGGAAGGGCTGTGCGCAAACGATCCGCTAAGACCTTTGCTAGCAGTTTATAATCCACACACAGCATGGTCAACGGCCGCCAGTTGCCGAGGTCAGTTGCTTCCCCCTTCTTATAAAGAAGTGACAGCACACCAACCGCCATTGATCCCCACGGGACCCCCGTCTCAAGGATGGCCTTCAAGACTTCGAGGACCACCGGTCCAAGAATACCCCAAAACTTGAGGTAAAACTCAGCCGGCAGCCCATCCATCCCAGGCACCTTCCCTTTTCCCATCCTCCTAAGGGCGCTCTCAACCTCTTCTAGGGAGATCTGAGCCTCCATCACGTCTCTAATGCCCTCCGGCCCTCGCCGGGACAAGTGTTCTAAAAACACCTTTCCCTGCTCTACATCTATTACCCTCTCCTTAAAAAACCCTCGGAAATGGTCAGTACAGTACAGTACTAACCATTTAGTACATTGCATTACCTTCCTACTCTGTCTGGCCCTAACCGACTTAAAGAACATAGCGGAACAAGTCTCATTATGTTCTAAAAAGCCATTATGCGCCCGCTCGAGGAAAACTCGAGCTTTCCGCTCCTGCAGCTCCCTGAGCTGCGCCTTCAGGGCTGTGAATCTCTCCCAGTCAATCGACCCGCCGAGGTTGCCTGCCTCGTACTCGAGTTCGAGCAACCTTTGGATACCATCTACCTCCCTCCATTCCTCCCTTTTTTTCCTCTTACAATATCCTATTATAAAAATCCTAATCCTCACCTTGACTAAATCCCACCACTCCAACACCCCCTCGCACATGGACCGGAGGCCTTCAAGCCCCCGAAATAAACCAAAAAAGGCGTCAACGAAAGCTTTCTCTTCCAGCACATCCCGATCTAACTTCCAGTACCCCCTACCGAAGAGGCAGACTGGCGACCCCACCTGCAGGAGCACCCCGTCGTGATCCGAAAAGAAAACAGGCACCAGCCGCCCAGACAACTGACCCAAAGACCTGGATACAAAAATATAGTCGAGCCTCCGCGCAACCCCCCTGGAGTTGCGCCATGTAGGACCGGCCATTGTCGGAGTCGAGTGCAGGCCACCATCAACCAGGCCATGGCAAGCCATTAGCCCGGTGATGGCCCCTGCACTACTATCCCCTCCTACCCCTAAATCTATATTAAAATCTCCCCCTATCACCAAGTGCCTATTTGTAACACACAGGGGAGTCAGACAGTCCACCATCTCCCTCCTGTCTGCCGCCACCTGTGGCCCATACACCACCACTAACCTATACCTACTATTCCTAAAAGTGATATCCACCCCCAAAACCCTCCCCTGCATCACAACAAAAGTGCCCTCTAATTTTACTTCCCTATTCCCAAACAAAATCCCCACCCCCGTTGAATGAACCCCACCTATACCCCAAACTGACTCCCCCTTATCCCACTCCCTCCTAAACCTATCAACATCCCCTCCATCCCTCAGGTGAACCTCCTGTAAAAAACAAACATCAAAACCCACCCCTTCCAAAAAACTAAAAACCGCCCTCCTCTTAACAAAGTCCCTCAAACCCCTTACATTTAAACTAAACAAATTAACAGACATATTCGTAAATAAAACAACATCTCAACCCCCCACATAAAAAAAACAACAAAAAAAAACAGGAGACTCACCCGATGCTCCCCTGCTCCATTTCATCCGGCAGGGACGTCCTCTCCTCTCCTGACGCCCCCCCGCCCTCCATCCCTCCACTCCAGGATGCATGCCTGGTGTTAGCCATTGGAGTGCCCTGCCTCCTGGGTTCCCCCCCAACACCCTCCAAAACTCCCTCCCTGTAGGCCTCTGGGCTGAGACTAGTGGACTCCATCTCCCCAGACAGGAGTTGAGGTCCCCCCCCCAGCTCGACAACCCAAACCCTCCCCCCATGTATTTGGGGCTGAGGCAAACAGCGTGCCTATAGAATGTCTTCTTCTCGCCCCCATCCCTCGCTTAGCCTCCCTCTCCCTCCCCTCATCATCCTTCAAGCTCGCTCTCTTCTTCTCTGCCCTCTTCAGAGATGACGGCAAAAGGGTGACTTCTTCCCTCATCCCCACCATCCCCTCTGTCCTCTCCCTCCTCTCTTCCATCATCTCTTCCGCCCGGGTGCTCCCCCACTCCTTCAGCGTTCCGTCCTCCACCTTCTTCTTTGCTCCGTCACCTCCTTCCTCCTCCTCACCTTCCACCTCCTTCGCCTTCTCTTCTCTTCTCCTCTCTCCTTTCTTTGCCTTCTTCCTTCCATCCTCTTCCCGTGCTGTCTTTTTCTGTGCCATTACTGTCATCCGCATCCTTCCTTTCTCTTCTCCCCCCATCTCCAGCTGCAGACGCGTACGACCTTTGACGAGCCGGGCAATCACGCCACAGGTGCTCTTTAGAGCCACACCCGTGGCAAGCCTTGGGCTCGTCACACTCACCAGCCTCGTGCTCTCCTGACCCACAAAACCTGCACTTTCTTATGTCGCACGAGGCCATTACATGGCCGTAGGCCATACACCGCCTGCAGAACGGAGGCTGACGGTCATAAAACAATGTCCCCCTGTCAGCCCCCAAGGAGAACATCGCCGGAGGATGGAGGTAGCCACCCAATCCCTTCGGGTCCTCCCTGAGAAGCACCTGGAACCCTCTCCTCCCGTTCCAGAATCCCAGGGAGTCCCTGAGGTGCCTCGCTGAGGATTGCGGATTATACATATTGACGTTGACCACCCTGAAATTGTTCTTTGCCAGGCTGGTCACCTCGTAATGGCACAGGGGTCTCTCTTTTCCAGCTTCTCTCGCCTTCCTCAATATCTCGTCGTGCTTCTCCTCCTTGTGCAGCGTCACGTCGAATGCTCCCTCCATTGGATTCGCTTGGAGGCATAGCACGTCCTTTACTTCCAGCTTCAGGATCCCCATAAGAATGGTTCTCCGAAAGTCTCTCTTCCAAACTGCTCCATCTCTTTATCCCTCCAAGCGAATCGCACTGTGTTGGCCATCCCAATTCCTGGTACCATCTTGCTGGAAGAGTTGCGTGCCATTTCCGCCCTGGACAATGACACGCTTCTCAAAAAAACACGGAAACGCAAAATCCGATTCCCACCAAAAACAAAATTTTCCTCCCTCCGGGCTTCCTTCGACCTTCTGACTCAGCGGGCTTTGGGGCACCTCGGTACCAAGCTTGATCTGAGCCAAAAGGCAGAGAAGCGATAACCCACAAATGGGGTTGTGGGGGACCCTTCGTCTGGGGTCGAGGCCCCCTTCCTTCCGTACCACCCCAGGGCTTCCGTGGCTACCATGGCCACTGCCTGGGGGGTGGTCTCTACGCTTTTCGCTACCAGCAGGTTACGGGAGGACCACAGGGCGTCCTTCAGGCACGTGAGGGTGGGCCAGAGCTTGGTGAAGGCCTTCGATGGAATAGGCCTTCGGCCCACCCCATACAGCACGAGCTGAGGCGTTAGGTCCTCCCCTGCTGGCAGACACGGGGTGATCAGGGGGCCTGCTTCCTTCCACAGGTCCCTGGCGGCTCTGCACTCCCAGAGCAGGTGCCTCACCGACTCCTCTTGGCCGCAGCCTGGTCGGGGGCACGCGGATGTCCTCGCCATGCCCCGTGAGTGCATAACGGCCCTGACCGGGAGGATCTCGTGGGCGACCATCCAGGACAGGTCCCGGTGCCGATTCAGGAGAGCAGGATGGGCCACGTTATGCCAAACCGTTGTGGGCTCGCCTATAGCAAGCCTGCGTACTGGACACACTGGTTCCCGATCCTGCACAAGAGAGAGAAGAGTTTAGTTAAAACCGTGACTGCTTCTTTTTCCAGTTTAAAATGTCTTAAACATTTCTGGAGCTGGGAGCAGGAAAGAGACTGGGGCTCGCAGGTCGACTGGGATCAGCCTCAGGGTCCTGAGGTAAGATCCCAGCCAGAACCGTGCGAGGGCCTGGGTCTTGTTGTTGACCGGGGAGGTGGCAAGAGTGAGATGTAACGCTGTATAGCGGCTGCCCAGGAACAAGTAGAGGTCAGGCAAGCCTTTCCCCCCCTTGGACTTGGGCCTCTTGACCACCTCCCTCCTCAGCCTCTCCCACTTGCTTCCCCACAGGAAGTAAAAAAGCATCCGCTCCAGGGCTAAAAGACTCCTTCGTGGGGGGATAAAAACAGAACTGATTAATAAAAGCACAGGTAAAATCACAGCTTTAATGATTAAAACCTTGCCCTCAAAAGTCAGCTGTCGTAGTCCCCAAAAACCCAGTCTCTGTCTTACTGTCCCCAGGATCCCGCTCCAGTTACCGCTCCCTCCTCCCTCCCGGTCAAACTTTACCCCAGTACCCTTATGTCCGTCGTTTTGACTGTCAGAGGTAGTCTGGTCAAGTCTGGGTCTAACCACGGTCCGAAAAATTGGGCCTCTGTCTTGTCTCTGTTCAGTTTCGCCCCAGAGGCTCGTCCGTACCAGTCGGTCCTGTCCAGGGTCCTGTCGACGGATAAAAGGTCGGTACATAAAATGTTGACGTCGTCCATGTAAAAAACGCACTTGGCGGTCATCCCCCCACTCCCCGGGATACCCACCCCACTGATCCGTTGGTCCCTTCTCAAGACCTGTGCCAGTGGTTCAATGCAGGCCACGAACAGAAGAGGAGATAATGGACAGCCCTGACGGACGCCGCAGTGTACTCCCACTGCTTTTGACAGATGCCCATTTACGAGGATTTTGCTGGTGATGTCCCCGTACAGCAGTCCCACCCAAGCTAAAACCCTGTCCGGGAAACCCATTTTTTGCAGTACCTTAAAGAGGTACTGGTGCGAGACCCGATCAAAGGCTTTTTCAAAATCTAAATTTAGGACTACAAGCCGCATGTTTCTGTCTCTCGCATAACAGATGGCATCTCGGATCAGTATCAGGCTGTCCGTGATCTTCCTTCCGGGAACGGCACAGGTTTGGTCCGGGTGGATCACCTCCCCTAAGACAGAAGACATTCTGAGTGTTAAAAAAGTTTACAATCAAAGTTTAAAAGAGTAATCGGTCTCCAGTTCTTCAGGTCAGTCCTGTCGTTTTTCTTATATAAAAGAGTCACGATCCCCACTCTAAAACTGTCAGGTAGTCTGTCCAGATGTTCAAAGTCAGTAAAAACAGTCAGAAGTTCGTCGGCTAAAACATCCCAAAAGGTCAGATAAAACTCCAAAGGGAGGCCGTCCTCCCCCCGGTGATTTACCCCTCTTAAAATGTTTCAGTCCTTGGTCAATTTCTGTCCTCGTCAGGTCTTTTGTCAGGTCGTCTGTGTTGGGTAAGGTCTTGTCAATGTATGTTAAAAGGTCCCCCATCGTTTCTTCACATACTTCTTTTACCCCAAACAGTTCCCTGTAAAAATCCTCGACCACTTCCTTTATTCCTTCTGTGTCTGTTTTGAAAACCCCATCCTTGTTTTTTAACCCTGTTATTGTCCTACCCTTACTAACTATTTTCTTAAAAAAGTACCTGGTGCACTTCTCCCCCTCTTCTAATTCCCTTTCTTTACTTCTTAAAATAACCCCCTTTTCTGTTCTGCTAAAAGTGCCATTTCCTTCTTTACTTTGATTTCTTGGTTAAAATCAAGGCCATGTTGGCATAAATTAAAATACCTTTCCAGTCGCTTTTGCAATCCCACCATGCGTCGATCTTTTTCATGTTCAATGTCATGTAGCTCACTCATTTTTGAAGTTATCTGTCTAAAACTTTGCTCAGCTATTGTTGCCGTCTTATGTTCTTCATTCAAATCATCCACAGCATCCTATCTGTATGTTTGGCTGTTCTTGGTCATTTGAAAGAATGATTCAGCAACAATAAAAAACAGAAAACATATGCTTAATTCCTTGTATTGTCTTCTACCAGATCTATTGTGTTATATTCTCCTACATTCAATTCACATTTCCACAAAATTCAGAGTGTTTCCTTTCAAATGATACCAAGAATATGCATATCCTTGCTTCTGAGCCAGAGCTACAGGCATTTAGATTAGGGTATGTCTTTAAGGTGGAAATTGAGAAGGGGGGGTGCCCCAAAGAAGTTAAATTGTTTTAAATTGCTTCCAGGCACCACGGTTGCTGAGGTTGGATGGGGTCTGGTGATTTGGTTGGGTTGGTATCATGGGCATCCGGCGGGCATCTTACCTTTATGGTTTGTATAATATTTTGTGTCTGAACCATTATTAGTTAGGGTTTTTGATCAGTTGTATTGGCGTATTTGTGTGGTTGTGGGTTTTGTTTTCAGGTCTTTGTTAGTTCCTGATTTTCATTGGGTTGTTACACTCCCTCGGTTTCCCTGCCTCTGTTTATATTTGCAGATTGGGGACAGGTGGAGCTGATTGGGTCATTAAGGTGACAAGTTGCACCTGGGTTTGGGATCAACTAGGTGATAAAAGGTCCTGGTGCCCAGTCCTGCCTCTTTCTCTCTCTCCACAAGCACTATTTTGTTTTATGATCTGGTTGATTGTTTTTGATTAGGTGCACCTTTAACACTTACACACATTTTACCTTCATCCATGCATCTCCATTACATCCCTCACGTGCCTACTTTCACACTTCACAAGATAGTTATCTTGTTCAAATCTAGGCTAAGCACTATGACTCCCTCAACAGTCATATGTCGAACAACATTCCTTATTGTACAAGTAAAATCCATAATATCCCTCCCAGGAACACTGTACGTCTGACTCAGATATGATACTCCCCATCACTTTATTAACACTGTTAGCTAAAACCCTTGCCAAAATCTTACCAGTATTCCGTAAACTTAAAGGCCTAAAATGTTCCAGCTTCTCCCTGCTCCATATTTTCTTGAACTACATGTGCCTGTTTCAACAATGCAGGTGGTAAAATATCCACATTGATGATAAAACTCACTTTTCAGCCCATCTGATCCCGGACTTTTTTCCCTATTACTGGCCAAGATAGCCTCCCGTATCTCCTTAACTGTCATACATTTTTCGTTCAGCATCAGATATTTTAGCATCAATAAAACCTCACCTCACTACAGCCTTGATCGCCACCCCCCATTGCCCCATACATGCACTCTTTTCAAAGTTATGTACAGCAGCATGAGCTTCCATAAAGCCTGCCTCATCCTAATCCTCATCAACTTTTTCCAGCTCAATGTTAAGTCGTTTATTCAAAGCTATATGCTCCCTCTTTCAAAGAAAAATCCTCTGTCTTGCATAGTCAACACTCTACCCTCTAATCTTCTCTTTTAGACCCTCCCACCGCAATCCAATATTAACACATTTAAAATCACTCAACATTTCTCTGTTTAATACAATCGGCAATCATATCAATACATTTTTCTTCTTTTAGTAGCTCAGCATTCAAACACCATACACCACGCCCTCTAGTAGGCACACCATGATCCAGCAGGAACCCAAGAGAGGCATGATCACTTACATTTAAATCATACCTAATCTTGTGAACATATTGCACCACATTTAAAGCCGCTAACCATTAATCAATGTGGCTTTGCCTGAGACAGTTTAAAACAACCTGCTTCCTCGAGAAAGCTCTCACCTGGATGCATACCCCGACATACATCACTCAATGATCCCTCATTACCCCCAGCAAGACTAGCTTAGACGGATCGGAGCGCAACAATGCATGTTTAGTCAAACGAACGTTAAAAACCCCCAACGTATATAGTTAGCCACACAATTTTGCTCAAGTGACTGAACAAACACGGCTCGGTCAATCTCATTATTGGGTGCATAAACGTTCTAAAAATGTAACACTTAAAAGCTTACACTCAACTGTGCACTTCCCTAATATTCTGTACACTATCCCGCTCAATTCAAATTGCAACCCCACATGTTCTCTCACTACCATTATTAAAATAAACCAAATCCATCCACCGCTTTCTTATTCTATCCATCATACTGTCAGTCCAGTGTCTCTTGAAGGCATAAAATATCAGCCTGAAGTAGGCTTCCTGTCTGGTCTAACTTTTCCATATGTCTTAGTCCATTAATATTGACAGACATATGACTCACCATGAGTAGGAGTATGATGTTTATTATTTCCATCATCAAGACCCAGTCTTTTTCTTCTTCTTGACCTGCCTCCTTTCCTTCGCTTCTTTTCTCGACCTTTGGACTTCATCCAAGGACACGTCACCCACAGGCTGAATACAAATTCGGCACACTTTAACCTCACTAGGGTATGTGGGGCGGTAGCGTCCCACCTCGTCAACAGCCAGTGAAACTGTAGGGCGCCAAATTCAAAACAACAGAAATCCCATAATTAAAATTCCTCAAACATACATGTATTTTACACCATTTTAAAGATACACTTGTTGTAAATCCAGCCACAGTGTCCGATTTCAAAAAGGCTTTACGACGAAATCAAACCAAGCGATTGTTAAGTCAGAGCCAAGTCACAGAAAAAGTAAGCCATTTTTCAGCCAAAGAGAGGAGTCACAAAAAGCAGAAATATAGATAAAATTAACCTGTTATGGCTGCAACCTTTGTTCTCAATTTCTGCCTGAAGACAGATTAGGGTATAACTGCCTGTAGCTCAGCTCCAGAAGCAAGGATATGTATATTCTTGTTATCATTTGAAAGGAAACATTCTGAAGTTTGTGGAAATGTTAATTGAATGTAGGAGAATATAACACAATAGATCTGGTAGAAGAAAATACAAGGAAATAAACATACGTTTTTGTTTTTTATTGTTGTAGCATCATCTTTCACATGTACTGGAATAGCCAAACAGTTAGATAGGATGCTGGGGACAATTTAGATGGACAACACAAGAGGGCAACTGTAGTTGTGCAAAGTTTTAGACTGATAACTTCAGGAATGGGTGAGCTACATGACATTTAGCATGAAGTCACCCAGGTGTCCCACACAAGTTGCCCAAATGTGCCCAAGTGGCCGAATTGGTGAAATGACCTATAACTATATATAACAGTGCAAATAACTATATACAACATATCAAAAAGCAATTCTAAACACACACAAAAAAAAATAGAAATATTAGAAATAAAAATAAAAACAGGGGTAGAGCCTTTAGAAGTCCTCTACACAATATTTTTCTGCCTGTGCCATGTCCCATAGCAGTCTCTTTCTGAGGTAAAGCAGAGACAAACTGAACACGTGGTGCAGATGATGGGGGACTTCATGTGACACAGAACACAACGCCGCCTCCATGCTGTGGCCTTTTGTCCATGAGGCACAGTCATGCCTGCAGTAATGAACTGTGGCATATGAACACCACTGGAGGCAGGAGTAGAGGGGGCAGAGGTAGAGGGGGCAGAGGTAGAGGGGGCAGAGCGTGATGCAGTGGGCTTTGTGCGATAGGCAGCAAGCTCCTTGATGAGCAGCTCCCTGAAGGCTAGCTGTGCGATGGGGGGCTGTCCACAGCTCTTCGCCATTTCCTTCTGCAGGATGAAGGAATTCACCACAGCAATGTCAATGAAGTGGTAAAACAATGTTTTGTACCACCTCTTGGTTTTATGAAGAACATTATAGTACCCTATCAGTGCGTCTGATAGGTCTACACCTCCCATGCTCTTGTTGTAGTCCTTGATGGCTGCAGGAATGGGGACATTTTTGTTGTTCCATGCACCCAAAGCATCTTTTACACGCCTACTGACATGGTCGCCATTGAATGACTTGTGAATAGTCGAACACATCACCACCTCCCGAGTGTCCATCCACTTCACAAACAGCAGGCCATCTTCACGGATCCATCGCATGGTACCCCGCTCAACCCGGTCATTTACCTTTGTCTTTGGAAATCCCACTCTGTTGGTCCGAATAGTGCCACAAGCCCACACATCCCGCTTCCTCAGGTCTGCAAACAGGGTAGGGCTTGTGTAAAAGTTGTCCACAAAGAGTTTGTAGCCCTTTCCCAGCAGTTGGAAATCCAATAATGCCATCACAGAGTCATAGCTAAGTCCCTTACCAGTCGCACAAGTGTTCTTCCCCTCATAGACAAAAAAATTGCATGTGTATGCACACACAGAATCAGCCAAAACAAACAGCTTGTAACCCCACTTAGTTGGCTTGTTACGCATGTATTGTTTTAGGCCAATTCTGGCCTTTGAGGCTACCATCCTTTCATCTATGGACAAGTTCTGTGCGGGCTGAAAATTGACTTTACAAGCCTCAACCATGCTCTGGTAGAGAGGTTTGACTTTGCAGAGCCTGTCAAACCGTGCGGTGCCTCTCCTCCTGTCATTCTCCTCATCATCTTCTGGGTCACTGATGTGCAGCGCCCGTGAGATATTTAAAAACCTGGTAGAGGACATGACAGTGGGGGGGAAAGGCAGTTGATAGAGTTCGGATGTTTTCCAGTAATCCTTTAGGGTTTTGAACTTCACCAGCCCCATGTAAATTACCAGTGAAAGGTAGCAGAAAATGTCAGACATGGAAATGGGCTTCCATGCCTGTTTCTTTCCTGCTTGCTTCCGAGCCCCATACTTGTTAGTATTACAAACAAGGGAATCAACAACTGCCGGGGTGAAAAACAGTTGGAAAAGTTGCATCGGGCTATACTTCGAAGTCATATCCAGTTGGGGTCCCGGTTGCCGTTTAGGTCGGAAAACTGGAGCACGGGGCTCCACATCTTCCTCCAGCACAGAGTGCCATTGCCCCTCTACCTCTCTTCCAGCAGGTTCCATATTTCCCTTCCTCCGCTTCTTTGGTACCCTCTTCCCACCTTTAGATGGCCGGGCGGGGGTAGGTGTGGAGCCAGAGACAGCAGGAGTCCGGCTGGATGAACCCGCTTCAGTGGGGGATGGGCACCTTGGCACCGGAGGCAGTCGGAGTCGCTATCACTGTGAAAGAAAACATAAAACAATTATTTGTATTGTATGAGCCTTTTATCATCACATGAAATAAACAGACATGTATTGTATAGAATACTTCACTATGGTGAAGTGCTGTTCCATTCAACTGCGGCCATTGTTTTGGGCCTGCCCTCCTCCCAACAGCACCCAATTGCTATTTCATATGGAAATGGAGAGGAGTAGCCATGTGTTTTCTGTTGTATTCCATACCATATATATATATATACATCCATACATACATACATACATACATACATACATACATACATACATCACACACACACACCCACACCCAAACAAACACACACACGTGGCTTATGTGCCCATGTGTGTGTCTTTTATTCCAGTTGAATAAAAAATGGAAAATATATATATCTGACATGGCATATATATATATATATATATATATATATATATATATATATACATCCATATATACATACATACATACATAGATACATACATACATACATACATACATACATACATACATACATACATACATACATACATACATACATACATACATCACATACAGATACACATACATATACACACACACCCACACCCAAACAAACAAACACACGTGGCTTATGTGCCCATGTGTGTGTCTTTTATTCCAGTTGAATAAAAAATGGAAAATATATATATCTGACATGGCATATATATATACACTGCTCAAAAAAATAAAGGGAACACTTAAACAACACAATGTAACTCCAAGTCAATCACACTTCTGTGAAATCAAACTGTCCACTTAGGCCCTCATACCACCCTCATGGAGTCTGTTTCTGACCGTTTGAGCAGACACATGCACATTTGTGGCCTGCTGGAGGTCATTTTGCAGGGCTCTGGCAGTGCTCCTCCTGCTCAAAGGCGGAGGTAGCGGTCCTGCTGCTGGGTTGTTGCCCTCCTACGGCCTCCTCCACGTCTCCTGATGTACTGGCCTGTCTCCTGGTAGCGCCTCCATGCTCTGGACACTACGCTGACAGACACAGCAAACCTTCTTGCCACAGCTCGCATTGATGTGCCATCCTGGATGAACTGCACTACCTGAGCCACTTGTGTGGGTTGTAGACTCCGTCTCATGCTACCACTAGAGTGAGAGCACCGCCAGCATTCAAAAGTGACCAAAACATCAGCCAGGAAGCATAGGAACTGAGAAGTGGTATGTGGTCACCACCTGCAGAATCACTCCTTTTTTGGGGGTGTCTTGCTAATTGCCTATAATTTCCACCTTTTGTCTATTCCATTTGCACAACAGCATGTGCAATTTATTGTCAATCAGTGTTGCTTCCTAAGGGGACAGTTTGATTTCATAGAAGTGTGATTGACTTGGAGTTACATTGTGTTGTTTAAGTGTTCCCTTTATTTTTTTGAGCAGTGTATATATATACATCCATAAATACATACATACATACATCACATACAGATACACATACATATACACACACACCCACACCCAAACAAACAAACACACGTGGCTTATGTGCCCATGTGTGTGTCTTTTATTCCAGTTGAATAAAAAATGGAAAATATATATATATATATATATATGCATACATACATACACTATGTATAGCCAATGTGTACTTTACCCATTTCATCACACATTTCATTGCAAATTGCAAAAAAAAAAATATATATTTTTTTTTTTTTGCAAAAAATAACGAAATAATTAATAATATTTATATTTAAAACATTTACAACGGCATTAGCACTCACCGATCGAGAATTGCGTCCTGTCCTTGCAGAAAAAGCTCCTCGATGTTGGAATCATAACTGTGTTCACTCATCGATTCTTCAAATAAATATTCCGTGTCACTTTCTCTATCAAGCTCATCAAGAATGTTGTGCAAATCTGTATATCGAGACTTCGACTTCACTTTTCCAGATTTGTTGGCCATGATGCCTACAATGAAATCTTACAAATAACACTACAAAAACTACTTTCAAAACAATTCCGTGCGTAATAAGATGTGGTGCTACTACGATGGTGGTCGATGGCGAAAGAACGCCTGTTGCGCATGCCTTCACGAACAAAGAATGGTGGTCCAACCCATAACATCACATACTGGCATTTAGCTCTACTCATTGGCTATCGATCCAGCTAGATTTCAAGAAGATCTGTGGTCATTGGGCAGAAATACAGTCAATCAACGACGCTTCGCCAGTATTATAGGTGCGCAAACATGTCATTCCTTGTTGTCGTCAAATCAGCTCACTTCGGTCAATACTCACCGCAAAAAAAACAGTTACGTCTGACTGTGTCGCAAACATCCAGAAGATTACAATGAAACCAACCATGAGTAGATAAATGATTGTTTACTGTATGTAATTGCTTCGAATGCGCCGTAAAAAGTTGATAGAGATGGAAATCGCTACGCAAACGTTATCCTAAATGTTTCGTTTTAGGCTACAAAAATTGATTTTATCAAAGAAAACGGCACTTTGTTTGATCACAGGGACACTCGGGAAGAAAAAGAAGAGCAAGATATCAGAATGTAAGTCATAATTTTACCTTCAGAAGTGAATTTGTCAAACGTGTCATGGCGGAAAATGGTTGTTGTTGTTGATCGCTCTTCTCAAACAAAAGCATGGCATTTGTTCTCTGTAATAGCTATTTTAAATCGGAAAACGTAGTTTGATTACCAAGATTCTAATCTTTTGAAGCATGTAAGACACTTGCATTTTGAAAAATGTTTCATGTTACGACGTTGTATATAAGTTAGTCATTATGAAATTTCACCGGATACTGTACCGGTGTCGGGCTGCAGCCATAAGAAGTTAATCACTAACCTTTGATGAACTCCATCAGATGACACTCATAGGACTTCATGTTACACAATACATGTATGTTTTGTTCGGTAAAGTTCATATATATATCCAAAAATCTGAGTTTACATTGGCGCGTTATGTTCAGTAGTTACAAAACATCCGGTGATTTTGCAGAGAGCCACATGAATTTCCAGAAATACTCATAATAAACATTGCTAAAAAATACAAGTGTTATACATGGAATTTGATGCACTTCTCCTTACTGCAACCACTGTGTAAGAATTCAAAAAAGCAAACCGTGCAATAATCTTGAGGTCGGCGCTCAGAGCCCAATCAAGACACAAATATAGCCGCCAAATTATGCAGTTAACAGAAGTCAGAAGTAACATTATAAACATTCACTTACCTTTGATGATCTTCATCAGAATGCACTCCCAGGAATCCCAGTTCCACAATAAATGTTTGTTTTGTTCGATAATGTCCATCATTTATGTCCAAATTCCTCCTTGTTGTTCTAGCATTCAGTACACTTTCCAAACTCACGTCGCGCGGGCAGGTCCAGCGGAAAGTACGGACGAAAAGTTTAAAAAGTTATATACAGTCCGTAAAAACATGACAAACGAAGTATTGAATCAATCTTTAGGATGTTTTTAACATAATTCTTCAATAATGTTCCAACCGGAGTATTCCTGTGTCTTCAGAAGTGCGATGGAACAGAGCTCGCTCTCACGTGAACGCGCATGGTCAGGGCATGTTCAGGTCATGATAGACCTTACTCATTCCTCTCTCCTTCGGCCCCACTAAACAGTCGAGGCATCAGACAAGGTTCTAACGACTGTTGACATCTAGTGGAAGCCTTAGGAAGTGCAACATCACCAATATCCCACTGTATCTTCAATAGGAGCTGAGTTGACATTCGACCAACCTCAGATTTCCCACTTCCTGGTTGGATTTTTTTCACAGGTTTTTGTCTGCCTGATGAGTTCTGTTATACTCAGATATCATTCAAACAGTTTTAGAAACTTCAGTGTTTTCTATCCAAATCTACTAATAATATGCATTTTCTAGCTTTTATGGGTTTGTAGCAGGACGTTTACTCTGGGCATGCTTTTCATCCGGACGAGAAAATACTGCCCCCTACCCCAAAGAAGTTAAAGTGCTTTCTGGACCGTTTTTCAAAATTATTTCGTCAATTATACATGTATAAGAACTGTATGAACATACTTTTGTCATATTTTTTTTAACTTGTCCATAAGGCATATGTTTTGCCCATTTGCAATATGATTTCAAAGGAAGTCAAAAGTCAGTGAACCATTGCCAAATGCAATATGAAAGTATTGAAAGTGCCCAATTCAGGATGTTATGTCCATTTACCATGTACGATCATAGGAAGTTGGTTTCCGAACCCAAAAGTCAGTGAACCATGTCCAAATGGCATTTATACTGCTCAAATTAAATATATCACTATGTTAAGCCATGAATCAACCTAGATTGTCTATTTGTCATGTATGATGAGGGAGAAGTGGGACGGTTGTTTTTATTTAAAAAAAGTTTTTAAACGTCTAAAAAAAACAGGGGCAAAAGTTGGGGTCCGTCTCTATGGGCGGAGGCGGTTTCAATGCACCTAGTCTTGTGACTCTGGGACTTTTCTAAATGTCATAATTTTCGTTATGGTCAAAATGAATTCTAGTTATTGCAAATGTACGAGGCTGTTTCTCGTTCTGAGAACCTTCTAGAGCTACATAACTCACCGTTTTGGAAAGATGTGACTTTTTTACCCTTCAAAACAGGCCCTGTGACCCCAATTTTAAAGGCACTTCCGGTTAGCACAGGAAGCTTAAAGTAAACACATATCCTCATTGGGGTAGGCTTTTACAGAATCCAGTTCTTAACGTCTTTACGTTAAGAACTTACTGATTTACACATGGTTGAATGCAGTGATTTTCACAAACTGCAGGTTGGTTATATTTAACCACTTCCGGTTGCTCCGAGAAGCTTAGAATCGACACAGGTAGACCCCATAGTGGCCTGATGGATTGTCATTGAAGACAGGTTCATAAGGCATTCATAACCCACATAGGCTTCAGGTTGAATTTAGGGGAGAAGGCAATGTATTCCTATGGGGAGAGAAGTCATTGAAAACTGTTTGATGTAAACACCTTATTTTAACTGTTAAGGGTTAATGCCACACAGTCAAGGTTAGGCTTGCACAGATCGGGAGGACCTCAGGAACGTTCCTGAGGTTGAATTGTGCTTCTAACCTTAATGGTTCCCCCGCTGTCACCCAAAAGAACCAGAAATTTAGGGCCAGGCTTAATTTTGGGCCTACTTTTTTTACGGGCGAGCTACGGTCAAACGGGGCATCTCGTTGAACTCAGCACGGCCTTGAGATGATGGTAATTCCATTGCAGGCTCTGTGTGTCTTTAACTTCTAACGAGTCAGAAACCCGGATCCGGGAGCAGGGGGACCAGTAAAAAAGCTGAATAGCATAGCTAGCATAGCGTCACAAGTAAAAGTAGCATCTAAATATCATTCAATCACAAGTCCAAGATACCAGATGAAAGATCCACTTCTTGTGAATCCAGCAATCATTTCTGATTTTTAAAATGTTTTACAGGGAAGACACAATATGTAAATCTATTAGCTAACCACGTTAGCAAAAGACACCATTTTCTCTCTCCACCAGTAGCTATCACCAATTCGGCCAAATAAAGATATTGATAGCCACTAACCAAGAAAAAACCTCATCAGATGACAGTCTGATAACATATTTATTGTATAGGATAGTTTTTGTTAGAAAAATGTGCATATTTCAGGTAGAAATCATAGTTTACAATTGCACCCACCATCACAACTCGACTAGAATAAATACAGAGAGCAACGTGTATTACCAATTTACTCATCATAAAACATTTCTTAAAAATAGACAAAGCATAGCATTGGAAAGACACAGATCTTGTGAATTCAGACAATATTTCAGATGTTCTAAGTGTTTTACAGCGAAAACACAATAAATCGTTATATTAGCATACCACATGTGCAAACGTTACCCGAGCATTGATACAAGCCAAAGAGAGAGATAACGTAATCATCGCCAAAATGTATAAATTTTTTCACTAACCTTCTCAGAATTCTTCCGATGACACCCCTGTAACATCATATTACAACATACATATATAGTTTGTTCGAAAATGTGCATATTTAGCCACAAAAAAACGTGGTTATAACATGACAATACTAGCAAAACTAGCCTGAAAATGTCGGGCTCCATTTTGGACAGTGATCTGGCGTAATGAATAACTAATCGTAAACTTGACTAAAAAATATAGGGTGGACAGCAATCGAAAGACAAATTAGTTCTTAATGCAATCGCTGAATTACATTTCTAAAAATATCCTTACTGTGCAATACAGGGTTCGCCAAGCGAAGCTATACCAAAAAAAATGGCGGAATATGCGTATAACATTTTTCGACAGAACAACGATTTATCATCATAAATAGTTCTTACTGTGAGCTGTTCTTCCATCAGTATCTTGGGCAATGTATCCTTTCTTGGGTCTAATCTTCTTTTGGTCGAAAGCTGTCCTCTTGTCCGTCAAAATGCCCACTAACGTTCGACCGGGACCCCGAAACGTGCCCGGTGCTTCAATGTGCATCACAAAGCAATGCCTCAAAATCGCACTAAACGGATATAAATTGCTATAAAACGGTTAAAATTAACTACCTTATGATGTTTTTAACACCTATAACGAGTAAAAACATGACCGGCGATATATAAGTGGCTAAACCAACGCTTGGAAAGAGAGAGAGTCCGACGTCCATCTTGCGTGAGGCGCAGCAGGAAAAGAACGGTGCATCCGGTCTTTTCTGTTTTATACTGGCCCTGATTGCGCAATCGACTCCATTCAAATTGTCACCTCTTACTGACATCTAGAGGAAGGCATGGACAGTGTTTGTATCCTCATAGGATTTACAGGGACTTTAAAACTGACCTGGGACCAGAGGCCAAAATGTCTGAAATCTCACTCCATATCAGGAAAAGTGCTGTAGAATCAGTTCTGTTTCACTCAGAGACATAATTCAAACGGCTATAGAAACTAGAGAGTGTTTTCTATCCAATAATAACTATAATATGCATATTGTACGAGCAAGAATTGAGTATGAGGCAGTTTAATTTGGAGACGATAAATGCTAATGTTGAAACAGCACCCCCTATATTGAGAAAAGGTTTTAAGCCCTGCACTGTGTAACTTTATTCTTTTACATTTTTGGGGGAGAAATTACTGATTTACAGTTCATGAGGGTTTCCTAATCACACACATGAAGTTTTGGAAAGATCTGACCTTTTTAACCCTTCGAAACAGCCCCTATGACCCCAATTTAAGGCACTTCCGGTTGGCACAGGAAGTTGAAAGTAAACACATATCCTCATTGGGGAAGGATTTTACAGAATCCTGAGTTTTAAGTCTTTACCTTAACTGACTTATTTACACAGGGTTGAATGCACTCTTTCTCACAAACTGCAGGTTGAGTATGGCAAAACACTTTTAGGGTGATTTTAACTACTTCCGGTTGCTCCCGGAAGCTTAGAATCAACACAGGTGGCCGGATGGATTGTCATCGAAGACAGTTTGATATGGCATTCATAACCCACAAAGGCTTCAGGTTGAATTTAGGGGGAGAGATGTCATTGTGAGATGAAAAAACCCTGTTTTCACTGTTAAGGGTTAATGCCACACGGTCAAGGTTAGGCTTGCAAATCGGGAGGACCTTAGGAACATTCCTGTGGTTGAATTGTCCTTCTAACTCTAACGGTTACACCGCTGTCCCCCAAAAGCACCTGAAATTAGGGACAGGCTTCATTTTGGCCCTGCTTTTTTTCACGGTCGCTGCGCTCAGAGCAAGCTACGGTCAAGAGGGGCGTCTTGTTGAACTCTGCACGGCCTAGAGATTACGGTGATGCCATTAGTTATTTTTCAGTGTGTCTAAGTTTCTAGTACAAATTGTGCTTCCTGAACAGCAGTAGTACAGTCTACAGCAGGACTTTATTGTTTATTTCACTTTTGTTTATTATCTACTTCATTTGCTTTGGCAATGTTAACATATGATTCCCATGCCAATAAAGCCAAAATATTTTTTCCAACCTTCACAGACAATAACACAAGGCAGTGAAAGTTCAACACTTACAAATTAAGTGACAAACTAAATACAAACCTTAAAAAAGCACAACACAAATAATTACTCAAATAGTTATTTAATAAAACAGAACAAACCTTTACATTATAAAGAATCACAGCAAAATAGAAAATTGAACACGTTACTCTTCTAAAATCTGAACAAGAACACCAAAATAGAAAATTTAACAAAAATCTAAAAAATCAGAACAGCGTAAATGTGAGAATTCAGACGAGGAAGTCCTGTTGTTGGTCGGCTCCCCTTCCTTCGAGCTGCATCAGGGCTACCCTCCTTGCTTTTGCACCTTCTCCTGCAGCTTTAACCTCCTTGAGGCAATGGCATTTTTTAGTCTGACTATATTTGAGTTAAGTTGGTGCATACCTTTCAATGGGGGAGTGGTGGTGCGACTTGATCTTCACTTTGAGGGGTGAGACTAGCATGGGGCTGATGGCGACCACCATGCGGTGCCTGAAGATCGTCTGCTTCCTCTTTGGGGCAAGTTCCATCTCCACCTGAGGATTGGTCACCTTGGAGGGTGTCTTCTGACAGAGCAAACAAGAAATTAGATATCTCAAAATTCACACTTGACTGTTACATAGTTTACAAGTACATTTTGATAATTGAATGTGTCCTGTCAGAATAGCTGATCTTACTGGAGGTTGTCTGGCCGTCTGTTCCTCACCTTCCTCCTCCGAGTCCCCGGCGGACGTGCCAGGCTCCTGGTACATCACCTTGGTCTCTTCAGGGGTGGTGCTCCCCTCGGAGAGGGAGGCGTCCTCTCACCTTCCGCTTTCTTTTTCCTGAGGTGGAGGGCTGGTTCTCTGCGGCGACTGTGGTGTCTTACCCATTCAGTGCAGCCTCAGAGTGCCCTGGTTTCATTGGCTTAGGATGGATTTAAATTGATGGCATAAAATTAGTCTGCCGTCTGGATGTTGTAGCACATGAAGTCGGCCACCCTTTCCCTGTCAATCTTCGGGAGCATGTTTTTTTACCTGTAAGACCCACACACACACACACACATATCATTTTATTGATATTACTTCAGACAACAGTAGAATAGGACCTTACAATAATTAGATTCCTATCTAATCTGACCTACATGAGTGACAATGGAGGTCCGCAGGTCAGTGAAGGAAGGACTTTCGGACAGACCCATCTCCTTCCACACCTCCCTCAGGTAGGCAGGCAGGTTCTTCAGCTGAGTGTTTGTGGAATTGAAAAACAAGTGCTGGGCCTTCTTTCCCCCTGAGAGACAGTGCTTGAATTTCAGGAAGTCTGAAAACCAACTGTACTCCTCCTTCGTCAGCGACATCTGGACCATGCCATACTCTCGATTAGTTGTGTGTTCCCCCACCTAATAGAAATTGAACAGAAAAAAAAACACAAAAATACACATTACGCTCCGGCGACTGCAATTGTTTCCAAAAATAACCAACCAATAAACACAGCCAGCTGTATTTTATAGACTGACATTGATCAGATACACCCCAGACTGGTCACGTTTTGCCTCCTCCGCCTCTTTCACCAACATGTTTTTATACAGGCCTAGTCTGTGGCCGTATATGTAGGCACACAGGTACCCATAAAACCATTACTGATTCCTGTGTCCTTGTTTTTTTCCAATGTTTCTGTGGGAACATGAAAATATAAAAAGGCAGCTTCATAATCCCACTCCATAATGCACTCTATACATCTCTGACATCTATAAGTGTGTATAAACAGTGACATCACAGATTGAGAAAAACTTACTCAGCACTTGAGGTATTTTTGCCTTGGCAAGAGACTGGCACTCCAGCAGGCTCTTTTTGGACACCACCTTGCCTTCCTTGTTGTCTTTCACCTTTACCTGGTGAAGGGAAACTGGTTGTTTAATGCCCTTCATAAACCGGTTGATCCCCTTCCATTGGTTTACGGTCAGCCGGCAGGCAGGTGGAGGGGTCTCCTCGGTATATTTAAGAAATGCGCCAATAGTCAAGGTGTAGTGGTTGACTGTGGTGATGGAATTGAACCCATCTAAAACACACACACAATCAAATACTGTATTGTTAATTAATGCTCGTGAGACTAAAGAGAAAGAAAGAACTCTGCTTACTTCCTTATTTTGTCATGGTCTGTCAGAAAAATGAGAGAGGACTGGTAGGTCTCATTCTTCGCCATGGAGTTCAAAAATTGCATCACCCTCTTGACCTTTGAGGCACAATTTTCCCTCAGCTTATAATTTGAATTGGGGCCCTCACAGGTCTTCCTGATCCCCCGATAAACACACCTTATCAAAAAAAAAAAACATTTTAGACTAACCCTTCGAAACAGCCCCTATGACCTCAATGTAAGGCACTTCCGGTTGACACAGGAAGCTGAAAGTGAATACATATCCTCCTTGGGGTAGATTCTTACAGAATATTGAGTTAAGTCTTTGTGACGAAATTACTGATTTACAGAGGGTTGAATGAGTGTGTGTTATTTCAGAAAATCACAGAAATCTCGCAGAGCTCTGAAACCCACCTTAACGGATTCGTCAGAACACGCCGCAATTGGATCTAACTTTTTTGGGGAAAAAACACATTTCTTTGAGCATCACCAATTGTACGATTTATCTTAAATTACGATAAATAAAGGGCTGGTTCTTTTTTTCCTGACACCGTAGGTTCATGTACTTTGACGTGAAGCGGTCAAATTAGCGCTCTATTTTCATTTTTGACCTTTGATCCCAGAAAACTGGCCGCCCAAAACCGCGATGAGTTCTCGACGCCATCTTGTTTCTGGGCTAACAGCCCATTAGTCCAATCCTATGCTCACCAAGTTTCATCTTCGAAGTCTTTTCCGTTTAGGAGAAATGGCCATGTTGTGATTGATGTTTTGTATATTTGCAATAAGATCCCATTAGCCATCTGGTGGAATTTACCGGGACAGCGGAAAAATTACCAACATTTTTACATTTTATCAAACGGAAAACGAATGTCCGAGAGACAGGCAGACCTCTATCTTCAACCATGGCAAGCCATTAGCCCGGTGATGGCCCCTGCACTGCTATCCCCTCCTACCCCTAAATCTATATTAAAATCACCTATCACCAAGTGCCTATTTGTAACACACACGGGCGCCAGACAGTCCACCATCTGCCGCCATCTGTGGCCCATACACCCCAAATAACCTACAGTGGGGAGAACAAGTATTTGATACACTGCCGATTTTGCAGGTTTTCCTACTTACAAAGCATGTAGAGGTCTGTAATTTTTATCATAGGTACACTTCAACTATGAGTGACGGAATCTAAAACAAAAATCCAGAAAATCACATTGTATGATTTTTAAGTAATTAATTTGCATTTTATTGCATGACATAAGTATTTGATACATAAGAAAAGCAGAACTTAATATTTGGTACAGAAACCTTTGTTTGCAATTACAGAGATCATACGTTTCCTGTAGTTCTTGACTAGGTTTGCACACACTGCAGCAGGGATTTTGGCCCACTCCTCCCTACAGATCTTCTCCAGATCCTTCAGGTTTCGGGGCTGTCGCTGGGCAATACGGACTTTCAGCTCCCTCCAAAGATTTTCTATTGGGTTCAGGTCTGGAGACTGGCTAGGCCACTCCAGGACCTTGAGATGCTTCTTACGGAGCCACTCCTTAGTTGCCATGGCTGTGTGCTTCGTGTCGTTGTCATGCTGGAAGACCCAGCCACGACCCATCTTCAATGCTCTTACTGAGGGAAGGAGGTTGTTGGCCAAGATCTCGCGATACATGGCCCCATCCATCCTCCCCTCAATACGGTGCAGTCGTCCTGTCCCCTTTGCAGAAAAGCATCCCCAAAGAATGATGTTTCCACCTCCATGCTTCACGGTTGGGATGGTGTTCTTGGGGTTGTACTCATACTTCTTCTTCCTCCAAACACGGCGAGTGGAGTTAGACCAAAAAGCTCTATTTTTGTCTCATCAGACCACATGACCTTCTCCCATTCCTCCTCTGGATCATCCAGATGGTCATTGGCAAACTTCAGACAGGCCTGGACATGCACTGGCTTAAGCAGGGGGACCTTGCGTGCGCTGCAGGATTTTAATCCATGACGGCGTAGTGTGTTACTAATGGTTTTCTTTGAGACTGTGGTCCCAGCTCTCTTCAGGTCATTGACCAGGTCCTGCCGTGTAGTTCTGGGCTGATCCCTCACCTTCCTCATGATCATTGATGCCCCACGAGGTGAAATCTTGCATGGAGCCCCAGACCGAGGGTGATTGACCGTCATCTTGAACTTCTTCCTTTTTCTAATAATTGCGCCAACAGTTGTTTCCTTCTCACCAAGCTGCTTGCCTATTGTCCTGTAGCCCATCCCAGCCTTGTGCAGGTCTACAATTTTATCCCTGATGTCCTTACACAGCTCTCTGGTCTTGGCCATTGTGGAGAGGTTGGAATCTGTTTGATTGAGTGTGTGGACAGGTGTCTTTTATACAGGTAACGAGTTCAAACAGGTGCAGTTAATACAGGTAATGAGTGGAGAACAGGAGGGCTTCTTAAAGAAAAACTAACAGGTCTGTGAGAGCCGGAATTCTTACTGGTTGGTAGGTGATCAAATACTTATGTCATGCAATAAAATGCAAATTAATTATTTAAAAATCATACAATGTGATTTTCTGGATTTTTGTTTTAGATTCCGTCTCTCACAGTTGAAGTGTACCTATGATAAAAATTACAGACCTCTACATGCTTTGTAAGTAGGAAAACCTGCAAAATCGGCAGTGTATCAAATACTTGTTCTCCCCACTGTATATCTAATATCCCTCAAAGTGACGTCTACCCCCAAAACCCTCCCCTGCATTACAACAAAAGTGCTCTCTACCTTCACCTCCCTATTCCGAAACAAAATCCCTACCCCTGTCGATTGCACCCCCCCTATACTCAAATGACTCCCCCTTGTCCCACTCCCTCCTAAATCTACACACATCCCCACCATCCCTCAGGTGAACCTCCTGTAAAAAACAAACATCAAAACCCACTCCCTCCAAAAAACAAAAAACCGCCCTCTTAACATAATCCCTCAAACCCCTTACATTTAAACTAAACAACTTAACAGAAATATTCATTAATAATTAAAAAACAAACCCTCAACAAATAAACCCAAACCAACAAAAAACAGGAGACTCACCCGATGCTCCCCTGCTCCATTTCATCCGGCAGGGACGTCCTCTCCTCTCCTGACGTCCCCCCGTCCTCCATGACTCCAATCCAGGATGCAGGCATGGTGTTAGGCATTGGAGTGCCCTGCATCCTGGGTTCCCCACCAACACCCTCCAACCCTCCCTCCCTGTAGGCCTCTGGGCTGAGAATAGGGGACCCCATCTCCCCAAACAGGAGTTGAGATCCCCCCCAGATAGACAACCCCGATCCTCACCCTGTGAAATACCCTCCACCAAAATTATTAGGGGCTGAGGAAAACAGCGAGACCATCTTTTTCCAGTTTAAAATGTCTTAAAAACTTCTGGAGCTGGACGTAGTGCGTGGGTAGCAGGAAAGAGACTGGGGCTCGCAGGTCTACTGGGATCAACCTCAGGGTCCTGAGGTAAGATCCCAGCCAGAACCTTGCGAGGGCCTGAGTCTTGTTGTTGACCGGGGAGGTGGCAAGAGTGAGATGTAACGCTGTATAGCGGCTGCCCAGGAACAAGTAGAGGTCAGGCAAGCCTTTCCCCCCCCTTGGACCTGGGCCTCTTGACCACCTCCCTCCTCAGCCTCTCCCACTTGCTACCCCACAGGAAGTAAAAGAGCATTCGCTCCAGGGCTAAAATACTCCTCCGTGGGGGGATAAAAACAGAACTGATTAATAAAAGCACAGGTAAAATCACAGCTTTAATGATTAAAACCTTGCCCTCAAAAGTCAGCTGTCGTAGTCCCCAAAAACCCATTCTCTTTCTTACTGTCCCCAGGATCCCGCTCCAGTTAACGCTCCCTCCTCCCTCCCTGTCAAACTTTACCCCCAGTACCCTTATGTCCGTCGTTTTGACTGTCAGAGGTAGTCTGGTCAAGTCTGGGTCTAACCACGGTCCGAGAAATTGGGCCTCGGTCTTGTCTCTGTTCAGTCTCGCCCCAGAGGCTCGTCCGTACCAGTCGGTCCTGTCCAGGGTCCTGTCGACGGATAAAAGGTCGGTACATAAAATGTTGACGTCGTCCATGTAAAAAACGGACTTGGCGGTCATCCCCCCACTCCCCGGGATACCCACCCCACTGATCCGTTGGTCCCTTCTCAAGACCTGTGCCAGTGGTTCAATGCAGGCCACGAACAGAAGGGGAGATAATGGACAGCCCTGACGGACGCCGCAGTGTACTCCCACTGCTTTTGACAGATGTCCATTTACGAGGATTTTGCTGGTGATGTCCCCGTACAGCAGTCCCACCCAAGCTAAAAACCTGTCCGGGAAACCCATTTTTTGCAGTACCTTAAAGAGTTACTGGTGCGAGACCCGATCAAAGGCTTTTTCAAAATCTAAATTTAGGACTACAAGCCGCATGTTTCTGTCTCTCGCATAACAGATGGCATCTCGGATCAGTATCAGGCTGTCCGTGATCTTCCTTCCGGGAACGGCACAGGTTTGGTCCGGGTGGATCACCTCCCCTAAAACAGAAGACATTCTGAGTGTTAAAACCTTGGTAAAAAGTTTACAATCAAAGTTTAAAAGGGTAATCGGTCTCCAATTCTTCAGGTCCGTCCTGTCGTTTTTCTTATATAAAAGAGTCACAATCCCCACTCTAAAACTGTCAGGTAGTCTGTCAAGGTGTTCAAAGTCCGTAAAAACAGTCAGAAGTTCGTCGGCTAAAACATCCCAAAAGGTCAGATAAAACTCCAAAGGGAGGCCGTCCTCCCCCGGTGATTTACCCCTCTTAAAATGATTCAGTCCTTTGTCGATTTCTGTTCTCGTCAGGTCTTTTGTCAGGTCGTCTGTGTTGGGTAGGGTCTTGTCGATGTAGGTTAAAATGTCCCCCATCGTCTCTTCGCATACCTCTTTTACCCCAAACAGTTCCCCATAAAAATCCGACTACTTATTTTATTCCCTCTATCTGTTTTTAAAACCCCATCTTTATCTTTTAAACCCGTCATTATCCTACCCTTACTAACTATTTTCTTAAAAAAGTACCTAGTGCACTTCTCCCCCTCTTCTAATTCCCTTTCTTTACTTCTTAAAATAACCCCCTTGCTTTTCTGTTCTGCTAAAAATACCATTTCCTTCTTTACTTCTTTTATTTCTTGGTTAAAATCAAGGCCCTGTTGGCATAAATTAAAATACATTTCCAGTCGCTTTTGCAGTCCCACCATGCGTCGATCTTTTTCTAATTTTTTTCTTTCCTATCTCTCTAAAGAAGGTCTTTGTCTTTCCCTTCACCATTTCCCACCACTGTGCTCGTGTGTCAAAGAAGTCCTGTAGCGTCTGCCACTGGCTGAACTGCTCCCGGTACTGACTAACTACTCTATCATCTTCTAAAAGGTGTTCAATTTCCAGGGCCCTCTTCCCACAGTCACACCCGAAGTTAGTGAAAGGGTGCACGTCAGCATTACGTGATCTGAGAAGAAAGCAGGGGTTATTCTAGCATCAGTTGGGGGACAGTCCCGGGTAAACAGATAATCAATGCGAGAGGCTCTGGTGCCGTCACCACTGGTCCAGGTGAAGCCCTCCTCTCTTGGATGCAGGGTTTTAAAACAGTCAGTCAATTTAAAATCCCTGCACAGCCCTTGCAATAAAACACTTGACCTGTCTACCTTAAAATCCTCTCCTGCCCCTCTCCTGTCTGCTCTACTTAAAACACAATTAAAATCCCCACCCACCACTAGAGGATCCCTCCCTAGCATGTGGGACTGCAGGTCTTCTAAAAGTGCGCACCGGTCATGTTTATCATTAAAACCATACACATTTAGCACATTAAAATCCCTCCCCATAAAAGTACAATTGGCTAAAAGAGCACGCCCGCCTACCACCACCGTGCTCCCCCTCACCACCACCTGTGGGGTCTTGATTAAAATGGCAACACCGTCATTCTTGTTAAAATTGGAACCACTCCAAATGGAGGGTCCGTGCTGCCACTTTTCCTCCCATTTCCTGTAAGAAGATAAAAAGGGTAGACCACACTCCTGTAATAAAAACACATCAGAGTTAAACCTTTCTAAAAAGGATTAAACCAACTGTGCTCTTGTTGCTGTTTTTACACTCCTAACGTTTATAGTGGTGATTTTAAAAGCCATAAAAGGGGTGAGTAAAAACAGTGCTAAAAGAAAAGGCATTGAACAGTTAAAAGAGGGTTACTTTTCTTGTGATTTCTCTCTCTCCCTCCGGGGTAAAGGGGGTTGGAAGGGAGAGGAGGTTAAAACAGGACTTAAAAAGGAGACTTGATTGGGGGAGTTGGAGGGGAAGGTTCTGGGTTCTTCCTCCCCCTGGGAGCTCTCCCACTCCACCTTTCCCTTTTTCTCATCCCCCTGTTCGGGATCGGAGAGCTCCTCAGCGTTTCTTTTACGTGGGGGGAGGTGTTCCTCCAGAATCTCCCCCCCTTCTCCCATGTCTCCTGACACCGTCTCCATGGTGCTTTCTGACACCGTCCCTATAATGTCTGACCCGCTTGGGGAGCTTTTACTAAAAATCTCTCCAGAGCCGTCTCTCTCGGCCCTTTCTCCTTCAGGGGTCACATTAGTCTGGGGCAGGGGGATTGGGGTGGGGAGGGTTTTGTCCTCTCCTCCCACTTCTTCCACCACTGCACCTCCCGCGCCCTCTACTACGGCCACCGCCTCCACCACTGTCTCCTCTACCACCACCACCTGCTCAGCAACCACCTCCTCGGCAACTGCCTCGGTGACCACCACCTGACGCTCGGAAGCCCGGTCCGCGGCCGCCACCTCCCTCCTTTCGGCCCTGACCTTGTTGGCCCAGGAGAAGGGGCAGCCGCGGATGAGGTGGGACCGCTCGCCACAGAGGTTGCACGACCTTCCGTTCGTGCATTCCTCGTAGCGGTGGCCCACCTCCCGGCACTTCATGCAGACGACCTTTTTACAGGCGTCTGCAAGGTGACCATGTTCACCACACTTACGGCACAGCTTGGGCTGGTCCTGGTAGTGAACATGGCCCCTGTTCTCTCCGAGGACTATGGTGGATGGGATGGCTTTCAACCCACCATAGCCCCCAGGGTCCTCCCACTGCTGGACAGTGACCCTCCAGATCCCATCGGGATCCTTCACCTGGACCAGGGGCCCCTTCACGTTGCAGTACCTGCCCAGCCATACTGCAACGTCCTCCGGCTGTACGGTTTCATTGTACATACGGATAATAACGGTTTTAATGCTATTATCCGTCAGCTTGGTCACCTCAAACATTGCTGTGAGGGACCCCTGGGTGTTCAGGGCGTTCTGGAGTTTCCCCCAGAACTCCCTCAGGAAGCTTCCGCTGGCAAAACTGACATCAAAGCCTTTCCCATAAGGGAGGGCTAGGATGCAGTTTACCTGCGCGGGATGGAAACCGAGTTCCTTTTGGAGGAATTTTCTGGAGAAATCCAATCGGGATAACTCCATTATTTTCCCTCCCTTCTCCTTTAAAAGGAGGCGCACTGCATGGTGCCTCCTCATGCCAGCCTGTGCTGCTGACATGGAGGCCCACTCCCTTTAAAACCCAACACCAGTGAAAAGAGGGGGAGGGGAAGGGGAAAAAGGGGAGGGGGAAGGAAGAGGGGGCGAGGGAAGGGAGAGGGGGTTGGGAGGAAGGGGGGAGGGGTGTGAGACAACCAAGGAGACTAGCAGGCTCTACTAGGCTATGCTAACCAGGGCCTACCAGCACCACGGGACACACAACAACCTATCTAGCACAGCACCAAACTTATTTTTATTTTTATTTTTTCACAAAGGGAAGGGCACAAGGAGGGGAAAGACAAAGTAAACCACACAAACTAAACAAAGGCTAGAAGGCTACGCCAGCAGGCCAGACTAAGCTTACCAGCTAGCGGGCCCACGAGCCAAGAAGCCTTACCACAAGACAAACAAAGCACACAAACCAAAAAGGGAAGACAGGCTAGGGGGTAAGACTAAAAAACAAACAAAATACTTAAGGTAAAAGGGAATGAGGGTGGAAAGGAAAAATGAAAACACACACTGACTAACAACACCTGCCAAACTTGAGGGACGAAGAAGCCAGCAGGCCTCACCAGCAGACCAGGCTAAGCTAACTAGCTAGCAGGCCGGCCAGCAAAGGTCCCCCAGTTGACAACACAAAACAACAAGGAAATGAGACAAAAGGCAATTTGGGGGATAAACTAAAGATATAAGGTGGATAGGGACAAGGGGAACAAGGAAACCACAGTCTTTTTTTTATAAAATATATTTATTACCTTCAAAACCAAACAAAAATTCCAATCTTACATAATTTTAAATTATATATCTTCTCTAACCATCAACAAAAAATTCCTCAACCTACTAAACAATATCCAAAACCAAAAACAATAATCCGGGGAGTATCTTCCCTCCCCATCTCACCTACAAACTACACATAACCACCCCATTCCCCCAAAAAATCACACAAGTCCATCTCCCGGCGCCTGCCCCACACTCATGTCCATCTCCTCACCCAGACTACTGACCGGGGACCCCACGTCCCCCAACAAATAGCCTGTACCTCCCTCTAATGCCCTACCCAGTGCCATCACCTGGCGTTCCAGCTCCTCCAGAGGTGTGAAAGAAGAAGAAGGAGAGGGAGCCCACGAAGGTCCTGCCACTTCTCCCCCCCCTCCACCGGCCCCTTCACCTCTATCCTCTTCCTCAACATTCCAAGGAGTTCCTTTTTCTGTCCCATGTCCAATTCCTCCACTTCTACTTCCTTCCCCTTCTCTCCCTCTGTCCCGACCACCTCCCCTTCCATCTCGACCAGCAGTCCTTCTGTCCCGGCCACCTCTCCTTCTGTCCCGGCCCTCTTCTCTCTCTGGCTCCTTTGGTGCAGTTCCTTCCCCTCTGCCACCACCTTCTTCCTGCTCCTCTCCTCTTCTACCCCCATCCCCTGCTCTCGCTCCCCCCCCAGCTGCAGACGCGTATGACCTCTGCCTAGCGGGGCAGTCCCGCCACAGGTGTGCTACTGAGCCACACCCACACAGCTCCTCGCCTCGTGCTCACCAGATCCACAGTATCTGCATTTCTGAGCTTTGCACGAGGCTTGGATATGGCCATAGGCCATACAATGCCTGCAATACGGGGGCTGACGTGCATAATACAACGTCCCCCTGTCAGCCCCCAGGGAGAACATCGCTGGAGGATGGAGGTAACCTCCCACGCCCTTTGGGTCTTCCCTAAGGAGCGCCTGGTAGCTTCTTCTCCCCGTCCAAAACCCGAGAGAGTCCCTGAGGAGCCTTGCTGAGGAGATGTTATCCATAAATCTCCCCAAGAAGGCCCTCACATCCTCGTCCTTTACATGTGGGTTGTACATGTTAACTGTCACAACTCTAAAGTTCCTCTTCGCCAAACTTGTCACCAAATAGTGACTCATAGGCCTTTCCTTCTCCACCTCTCTCGCCTTCTGCATTATCTCCTCGTGTTTTTCCTCCGTATAGAAGGAAACCTCATATGCTACCTCCAACGGGTTCTCCTGAAGACAAAAAACTTCTTTAACTTCTCTGGGATATGTGGGAAGTTAACGTCCCACTTGGCCAAAACCAGTAAAAATGCAGAGCACCAAATTCAAATAAATTACTATAAAAATCAAACTTTCATGAAAGCACACATGAAAGACACCAAATTAAATCTACACTTGTTGTGAATCCAGCCAACATGTCTGATTTCAAAAAGGATTTACAGCGAAAGCACACCAAACGATTATGTTAGGTCAGTACATAGCCACAGAAAAACACAGCCATTTTTCCAGCCAAAGAGAGGAGTAACAAAAAGCAGAAATAGAGATAAAATTAATCACTAACCTTTGATGATCTTCATCAGATGACACTCATAGGACTTCATGTTACACAATACATGTATGTTTTGTTCGGTAAAGTTCATATTTATATCCAAAAATCTGAGTTTAGGCTGCCTCACTTGGCCAAAAGCCAGAGAAAATGCAGAGCACCATATTCAAATAAATTACTATAAAATCAAACTTTCATTAAATCACACATGAAAGATACCAAATTAAAGCTACACTGGTTGTGAATCCAGCCAACATGTCAGAATTCAAATAGGCTTTTCGGCGAAAGCAAACGATGCTGCTATCTGAGGGTAGCACCATAGTAAACAAAGAGAGAGAAGCATATTTCAACCCTGCAGGCACGGCACAAAACGCAGAAATAAAAATATAATTCATGCCTTACCTTTGACGAGCTTCTGTTGTTGGCACTCCAATATGTCCCATAAACATCACAAATGGTCCTTTTGTTCGATTAATTCCGTCGATATATATCCAAAATGTCACTTTATTTGGCGCGTTTGATCCAGAAAAACACCGGTTCCAAATTGTGAAACGTGACTACAAAATATCTCAAAAGATACCTGTAAACTTTGCCAAAACATTTCAAACTACTTTTGTAATACAACGTTAGGTATTTTTGAACGTAAATAATCGATAAAATTGAAGACGGGATGATCTGTGTTCAATCGAGGATTAAAACAAACTGCCTTTTGGTCATGCGCCTCTAACAAACAGGACACAACAAGTGACCCTGATTCAAAATGGCCGTACTTCTTCATTACACAAAGGAAAAACCCTCAACCAATTTCTAAAGACTGTTGACATCCAGTGGAAGCGGTAGGAACTGCAAGAAGGTCAATTAGAAATCTGGATTCCCAATGAAAATCAATTGAAAAGCGAGTGACCGCAAAAAAAAAAAATATCTGAATTGTTTGTCCTCTGGGTTTCGCCTGTTAAATAAGTTATGTTATACACACTGAAGTTCCTAAAACTGTTTGAATCATGTCTGAGTGTTTTCTATCCAAATCTACTAACAATATGCATATCTTATCTTCTGGGGATGGGTAGCTGGCAGTTGAATTTGGGTATGCTTTTCATCCAAATGTGAAAATGCTGCCCCCTATCCTAGAGAAGTTAACCTTGATTAGTCATAAATCAAGTGTGTGAGGGCTGTGCTGGAACAAAATCCTAAATAGGCTGTACAACTCCAGAAGTTGGAGAACCCTGCTCTACTTGGCTTAGGTCCTCACATCTAGGACTGGGACTTACATACATTGTCAACAGGTGCATGGACTCTGGCCAATCAATGGCTTTGATTAATAAATAAAGTAGTAGACACCACACCAATTAAGGACTAGGATGGAAGACAGCTTGTTACATTGACCTAAGCATTCTGAGAACTACAATGTTAAGTTGTTGTGTTCTAAGAACTTTGAGGTGATGATTTTTCAAGGAGCACACAAATAAGGGAACAGTAAACCCATTAATTAAGAGAAGGGAACAGAGAGTTATTAACTTCTTATGGCTGGGGGAAGTATTGAGTAGCTTGGATGAATAAGGTGCCCAGAGTAAACTGCCTGCTCCTCAGTCCCAGTTGCTAATATATGAATATTATTAGTATATTTGGATAGAAAACACTCTGAAGTTTCTAAAACAGTTTGAATGATGTCTGTGAGTATAACAGAACTCATATGGCAGGCAAAAACCTGAGAAAAAAATCCAACCAGGAAGTGGGAAATTTGAGGTTGGTCGATTTTCAACTCAGCCCCTATTGAAGATACAGTGGGATATTGGTCATGTTGCACTTCCTAAGGCTTCCATTAGATGTCAACCGACTTTAGAAACTTGTTTGAGGCTTCTACTGTAAAGGGGTGCTGAATGAGAGGGGATTGAGTCAGAGGTCTGGCAGAGTGCCAGGAGCTGGTCATGCGCATTCACATGAGAGGTAGCTCCCATTCCATTTGCTTTTTCTGAAGACAAAGGAATTCTCTGGTTGGAACATCATTGAAGATTTATGTTAAAAACATCCTAAAGATTGATTCTATACATCGTTTGACATGTTTCTACGGACTGTAACGGAATTTTTTGACATTACTTCTGCAACTAGTGAATGCGCTTCGTGAGTTTTGATTTGTTTACCAAACGCGCTAACAAAAGTAGCTATTTGGACATAAATGATGGACATTATCGAACAAATCAAACATTTATTGTGGAACTGGGATTCCTGGGAGTGCATTCTGATGAAGATCATCAAAGGTAAGAACAATTTATAATGGTATTTCTGACTTTTGTTGACTGCACAATATGGCGGATATCATTTTTTCTTGATTGGGCTCTGATCGCCGACCTCAGATTATTGCATGGTTTGCTTTTTCGAAATCTGACACAGCGGTTGCATTAAGGAGAAGTGGATCTAAAATTCCATGTATAACACTTGTATCTTTGATCAACGTTTATTATGAGCATTTCTGGAAATTGATGTGGCTCTCCGCAAAATCACCGGCTGTTTTTGGAACTGCTGAACATAACGCGTCAATGTATACTGAGATTTTTCTATATAAATATGAACTTTACTGTGTAACATGAAGTCCTATGAGTGTCATCTGATGAAGATCATCAACGGTTAGTGATTCATTTTTTCTCTATCTGCTTTTTGTGACTCCTGTCTTTGGCTGGAAAAATGGCTGTGTTTTTCTGTGATTTGGCGGTGACCTAACATAATCGTTTGTGGTGCTTTCGGTGTAAAGCCTTTTTGAAATCGGACACTGTGGTGGGATTAACAACAAGATTACCTTTAAAATGGTATAAGATACTTGTATGTTTGAGGTATTATAATTATGAGATTTCTGTTGTTTGAATTTGGCGCCCTGCACATTCACTGGCTGTTGTCATATCGATCCCGTTAATGGGATCGCAGCCATAAGAAATTTTAACAGAACCGATTAAAGGGATTTTATGTAAGAAAATGACTCCAGACTGGGCAGCCATGGCTGGCACAGAGTGGACAAAGTGCCACATTTCAACAGGCGTTTTTGTCTGTCAGTGGGGAATGACCGAGCACAACAAATTCTAGTGCCAGAGTAAATGACGCCTCTTGTCTTTGGGAGGTGAACTCTGTGGCCAATTACAGATTAAGCTAATACGCCGGGTGACATGCCTATTTTAATGGATGGAATGTTTCGTTAGTACGCTGTTTGACACTGGAGATCAAACGCCTATTATCATCACAATGCCCATACACTGGCTTATGTAAATGCATTCTCATGCACTAGCCCTCTGTCAACCCTGATCCATATTAGCTTTGTGTTTATAAAATGGAGTATGGGGAGAATGCAAGGCTGGAAATTCTGTTTGCCTCTTATTTCCTCAACAGTTGATGCCACACTTAAAAGATAATGGATTTTTTTCCCTCCAGACGGTGTACATTAATTTTTTTACATTTGTTCATTTGAGGATGTGTTGAGTCAGGTTAATCTCTGGTGCAGTGTGGGTAGCAGTGGAGGCTGCCTCATAATAATGGCTGGAACGGAGAAAATGGAATGGCATCAAACACATGGAAACCATGTGTTTGATACCATTCCATTAATTCCGCTCCAGCCGTTACCACGATTCCTTCCTCCCCAATTAAGATGCCACCAACCTCCTGTGATGGGTAGTAACGAAGAGGTTGCATCGTAATGTTAATTGTCAAAGCTAGTTCTTCATAAGGCCTAAAGCTGGGTACCTTGTAAAAGGAAGGGAACACTGCCACTCCCTCACTCTCCAACAAAGGTGAATGAATTGGGGAAAGAAGTGAAGAAGAAATTCAACGACTCTTGGAGGACAGTGGAAGTTGATAAAATAGCTTCTTTATTGTTAAAAGTAAAAACAAGATGAAGGCCAAGGGCAAAAACTCGTTCAACTATCAACTTCCACTGTCCTCCAAGAGTGGCTGAATTTACTCTTTACCTTCTCACTTTACCAACTGAGAAGATTAAGCTCCAAAAGGTAGGTTTTGTATTCATCTCAACAAGTAGTGGTCCCACATTGGCCCCAAATGTATTGTTATTTCTAGATGGGAGCACAAATTAAATAGTTATTTATAGGTCTACTTACGCTGAATTTCTTATTCTTAACCCTTATTTATCTTTTCATTCTTTTGAATTTTAGGTGCTGTTCCCCTTTGTAAATAACAAGAGGGTATTGTTCATAAATCGGGCCCACACAGTATAGAAGGAAAAAGATAAAAGCGATGCAGCCCCGTTGGAGCCACTAAAATTATCTTTGTGCTGTTATTTTCTCTTACTTAGGATTTTTTATATATATATTTATTTTAACCTTTATTTATACAGGTTTTTTCTCATTGAGATAATATGTATTTTCCAAGAGAGACCTGGTCCAATAGCAGCAGGGGGAACAATGTTTCAGACAAAACAACTTAGATACACTAACACAACATTAAACAAACCTATTAAACACACATACAGTACAACAATTACATAAAAAACAAACATCTTGACTAAAAACAGCTGGCCTAAAAACAATTACACTCTTCTATGATATATACATCGATCAAGTGTTTAAACTAAATATATCATTCAGTGTGAAGATAAATGACTACAAAGGTAAATGACTACTACACTTAGACTACAAGCCTAAAAGCTCCACCTCCAGCCATCAGATGGTTTGAAAGGTTTCCTGGATGTTTATACTGCCCTCTGTCCACCCCACTTAAGCCAGAGAAACGGAATTGGGGCTAGAGTATGCTTCAGGCATATAAAAATATGAGAAATATGGACTATGCAGTCCATGCAGCCAGTCTACCTCGGTCCCTACAGAGAGGACCCTTAATTAGGCCCCCTTCGTGTTGTCCGTATAGGTGCCTGAAGACAATATGTGGGTGGAGTGGCAGAGGCTCCTTTGGAGGTGTGGAATGGGGGATGTAGCGAGACTGTATCTGTGGGGCTTATTCATGTATGGAGATAACTTTCTTCTGTCGTGGTTTGTAGGTTACAAGCGATATCCACAGCCACCCTTTTGACTTCTCTCATCTTGAGATATGCTGGGCATGCGCTACTTCATCAGGGCCTCAATTAGTGTGATGTGCGGTGGACGATATGAACGGTGTCAGGGTTTCCTGTGAATGAATGTCATTTTTTTATTTCTTGGCAAATCGCCAGTTTGCAACCCATCCCTTACAGGATTAATTGACACCAAAAACAAATGTGATAATTCAGTGATAATTCTTAATTCATTTTTTAAAGTAAATCCATATATAATAGTAAATAAGGTTATCCAAGCAATAATAATAACCCTAGAGCAGTAACAACAATACAAATAAATACATACAGAAAATGTTTATGGAAGGTGTTGAAAATGCTCCATTGTAATTACTTCGCCAACAGCCTATTTATTGCCTTACCTCATTTGCACACACAGTATATAGATTATTTATATTGTGTTATTGACTGTACGTTTGTTTATTCCATGTGTAACTCTTTGTTGTTATTTGTGTCGCACTGCTTTGCTTTATCTTGGCCAGGTCACAGTTGTACATGAGAACTTGTGGTTTAATAAAGGTTAATTATTTTTTTTTCAAACCAGTCTGGCACAAAGAGAAGATTCAAGTGTGAGACAGGCCTACACAGAATCTATATAATGTACATGCAGTGCATACGGAAAGTATTCAGACCCCTTGACCTTTTTTATGTTACAGCCTTATTCTAAAATTGATTAAATATGTATTTATTCTCAGCAATCTACACACAATACCCCATAATGACAAAGTGAAAACAGGTTTTTAGAAATGTTTATGAATGTATTAAAAATAAACAGCAATGCCTTATTTACATAAGCATTCAGACCCTTTGCTATGAAACTCGAAATTGAGCTCAGGTGCATCCTGTTTCCATTGATTATCCTTGATGTTTCTACAACATGATTGGAGTTCACTTGTGGTCAATTTAATTGATTGGACATGATTTGGAAAGGCACACACCTGTCTATATAAGGTCCCACAGTTGACAGTGCATGTCAGAGAAAAAAACAAGCCATGAGGTCGAAGGAATTTTCCGAGAAGCTCCGAGACAGGATTGTGTCGAGGCACAGCTTTGGGGAAGGGTACCAAAAATGTCTGCAGCATTGAATGTCCCCAAGAACACAGCGGCCTCTATTATTCTTAAATGGAAGAAGTTTGGAACCACTAAGACTCTTCCTAGAGCTGGCCGCCCGGCCAACCTGAACAAATCGGGGAATTAAGGGCCTTGATCAGGGAGGTGACCAAGAAACCGATGGTCACTCGTACAGAGCTCTAGAGTTCCTCTGTTGAGATGGGAGAACCTTCCAGAAGGACAACCATCTATGCAACGCTCCACCAATCAGGCCTTTATGGTAGAGTGGCCAGATGGAAAACACTCAGTAAAAAGCACAACAGCCAGCTTGGAGTTTGCCAAAAGGCACCCAAAGGACTCTCAGATCATGAAAAACAAGATTTTCTGGTCTGATGAAGCCGAGATTGAACTCTTTGTCCTGAATGCCAAACATCACATCTGGAGGAACCCTGGCACTCTCCCTACGGTGAAGCATGGTTGTGGCAGCATTATGCTGTTGGGATGTATTTTTAATTTGAAATGTTATTTCACTAGGCAAGTCACTTAATAACAAAATACTGAGTAAAGGGTCTGAATACTTAGCTTTTTTTGCTAAAAAATCGAAAACCCTGTTTTTGCTTTGTCATTATGGGTTAGTGTGTGGATCGACGAAGGGAAAAAACAATAATCAATTTCAGAATAAGGCTGTAACGTAACAAAATGTAGGAAAAGTCAAGGGGTCTGAATACTTTCAGAAGACACTATGTGTCCTTTGCTATATATCCGAAGCTAAATATTTGTTTAATTTAGTTAGACCTCGCCCATTTTCTTTTATTCTTTATCAAAAAATTCTGCTAATGGAAATCCACAATGGACAAAAAAAACGTTCAGTTTCTCCTCTCCTCAGCCACAGAATGCTAGGGTATATCTGGTGGGCTTTCTGAAATATGGACAACCGTATCGTGGTAGAAAGGGCAACAAATTATAAAGTCTTCGCTCCCCTGGTATGCTTTAGGAGGGGTCGCAACATCAGAGACAGCGTTGTGCAGTGTGCTGCCAAATCCTGCCCCTGTGCCGTTTACCTGGCTCCCAGGTCCCCATAATGGTGTCTACCTTCGCAGTCATTGTACACATTGTTCCAACTTATGTAACACAAAAGTATTCTATCACACACTTTCAGGTAAAGAAAAGAAAGTTTTTAACTTAATCAATTGTAGTACAACACATGTTGTTTATATGCTCAAATGCCCATGTGGGCTTGTTAACATTGGTCAGACTAAACATGCGCTCAAATTAATAATAGCTGAACACCAAACAGCTATCCGCACCAAAAATATGGACTATGCGATCACGTAGCAATATGTGAATCCTGACTCAGTCTCTACCTTGAAATTCTGGGGAATTGAGAATGTTTCCTCCAGAGGTGGCAATATAGTGAGGAAATAGCTACAGAGAGAGGCACTTTGGTTCGACTGCTTAGATGTTGTCGAGCCAAAGGATCTGAATGAACAGCTCTCTTGCTCATATTTTTTTGTAAATATGTTCTGTATTTTGCTATTCAAGTGGAATGTATCTGTAGGAATCTTGAATGGTGATCATACTATTGCTTGAATAACCTGTGTAGTTTCTACTAGTACTGACGTGATTGATATTATTGACATGTTTGATTGACATGATGAGTCCCTCTCCCCTGAGAGGGTATAGACAGTAGCAGTCAAAAGTTTGGACACACCTACTCATTCAAGGTTTTTCTACATTTTTACTATTTTCTACATTGTAGAATAATAGTGAAGACATCAAAACTATGGAATCATGTAGTAACCAAAAAAAGATTCTGCAAAGTAGCCATCCTTTGCCTTGATGAAAGCTTTGCACACTCTTGGCATTCTCTCAACCAGATTCAGCTGGAATGCTTTTCCAACAGTCTTGAAGGAGTTCCCACATTTGCTGAGCACATGTTGGCTGATTTTCCTTCACTCTGCAGTCCAACTCATCCCAAACCATCTCAATTGGGTTGAGGTTGGGTGATTGTGGAGGCCAGGTCATCTGATGCAGCACTCCATCACTCTCCTTCTTTGTCAAATAGCCCTTACACAGCCTGGAGGTGTGTTGTGTCATTGTCCTGTTGAAAAACCAATGATAGTGGGACTAAGTGCAAACCAGATGGGATGGCGTATCACTGCAGAATGCTGTAGTAGCCATGCTGGTAAAGTGAGCCTTGAATTCTAAATAAATCACAGACAGTGTCACCATTTAATACTGATGTCATCAGAGCGCGAGGCATGTTTGTTGCTGTTGAACGCTGTCGAACGCCGAAACTGAAACCTGTCGACGGCTGAAACCTGAATTAAAGACCTTGGTTTAAAAGCTGACAGTGTTTTATATACTTATTTTATTTTGAATCCTGCGGCTCTGCTTTGAGCGCTGCTATCTGTCCTGGGATCCTGCCAGATTCCATAAAGGGGGATAGACGCTAAAGCCTAACCGGCTCGACGGCCTCAAATGGAGGCCGCTATTGAACGTTTCCAACGTTACAGGAGCTGCGTTTACTTTGCTTTGTTCCGGGACATTGTGGACCGCATTGACTTTCAATGTAGCACCTGCATGCTTGCGGAGGACTAGGGGAACGAAAAAACTACTCTTAGCATGCAAGTTGCAAACCTACATAAGCTACTGGTGAACCCACGCCCACCTACTTTTTTTTTCTTCCACCCCATTAGCCAGACAGCGCTCTGGTCTGGTGGAAGTTTCACCGCCGTGTCGGCTCTCCACAGCCGACTGGCCGGTGCTAGGCAGGGTTCCATCCCCGTAAGGGGTCTCCCACACCCCTGGAGAACGGAGCTGATCTTGACCCAACCAACCGGCCATGGAGGTATGTCACTCGCCGTGGAAGTCGAAGAAGGCGTCCTCTGGCAATGGGGGTCACCATGGAGATGTTGAGCCCGGAACTGACAGACCAGAAACAGCAATTCAATATTCAGAACCACATTCCTGTAAAACTTAGAGACTAACTAATGTTAAATACTGTTGAAGTAATATGGTTACAGGTTAATCTGCCTCACCTAAAGCCCATTCTTGTGGGAAGCTGCTATAGACCACCAAGTGCTAACAGTCGGTACCTGGAAAATATGTGTGAAATTCTTGATAATGTATGTGATATCAACAGAGAAGTATATTTTCTGGGTGATTTAAATATTGGCTGGCTATCATCAAGCTGCCCACTCAGGACAACACTTCAAACTGTAACCAGTGCCTGCAACCTGGATCAGGTTATCAGTCAACCTACCAGGGTAGTTACAAAAAGCACAGGAATTAAATCATCAACATGTATTGATCACATTTTTACTAAAGCTGCAGATATTTCCTTTAAAACTGTATCCAAATCCATAGGATGTAGTGATCACAGTATAATAGCCATATCTGGGAAAACCAAAGTTCCAAAAGCTGGGCCTAATATAGGTGTATAAGAGGTCATACAAGAAGTTTTGTAGTGATTCATATGTTGATGATGTAAAGAATATTTGCTGGTCTGTGGTGTGTAATGAGGAGCACTAGGCGCTGCACTTGACGCATTTATGAAACTACTTATTCCAGTTACTAATAAGCATGCACCCATTAAATGACTGTAAAAACTGTTAAATCCCCTTGGATTGATGAGGAATTGAAAAATTGTATGGTTGAGAGGGATGAGGTAAAAGGTATGGCAATTAAGTCTGACAGCCCAACTGATTGGCAAATGTCCTGCAAACTAAAAATTCATGAAACTACACTGAAACAAAAATAAAAATCTATAAAGAATAATAGTGAAAAGCTTTGGGGCACCTTAAATGAAATATTGGGGAAAAAAGCCAACTCGTCTCCTTCATTTATTGAACCAGATGGCTCATTCATCAAAGCCCACTGATGTTGTAAACTACTTTAACTTACTTTTTCATTGGCAAGATAAGCACACTTAGGGATGACATGCCAGCAACAAACGCTGACACCATACATCCAAGTATATCGGCCCAAATGATGAAAGATAAGAATTATACTTTTGAATTCCGTAAAGTCAGTGTGGAAGAGTCAACAATGACAAGCCACCGGGGTCTGACAATCAGGGTCTGACAAGATGGTTTTTACTGAGGATAATAGCAGACGATATTGCCACTCCTATTTCCCACATCTTCAATTTAATGGAAGCCTATCAAATATAATCCAGTTAGAATCAGGAATTCCCCAGGGTAGCTGTTTAGGCCCCTTGAATTTATACATTTTTACTAACGACATGCCACTGACTTTGAGTAAAGCCAGAGTTTCTATTTATGCAGACGACTCAACACTATACACGTCAGCTACTACAGCGACTGAAATGACTGCAATACTCAACAAAGAGCTGAAGTTAGTTTCAGAGTGGGTGGCAAGGAATAAGTTAGCCCTAAATATTTCTAAAACTAAAAGCATTGTATTTGGAACAAAGCACTCACTAAATCCTAAGCGTTGTAATAAATATTGTGGAAATTGAGCAAAATTAGTTGACTAAACTGCTTGGATTAACACTAGATTGTAAACTGTCATGGTCATAACATATTGATGCAGTAGTAGCTAAGACGGGGAGAAGTATGTCTATAATAAAGCGATGCTCTGCCTTCTTAACAACACTATCAACAAGGCAGGACCTACAGGCCCTAGTTTTGTCGCACCTTGACTACTGTTCCGTCGTGTGGTCAGGTGCAACAAAAAATAACTTAGGAAAATTGCATTTGGCTCAGAACAGGGCACCACAGCTGGCCCTTGGATGTACACAGAGAGCTAATATTAATAAAATGCATGTCAATCTCTCCTGGCTGAAAGTGGAGGAGAGATTGACTTTATCACTACTTTTATTTATGAGAGGTAAATAATGTTGAATGCACCGAGCTGTCTGTCTAAACTACTGGCACACAGCTCGGACACCCATGCATACCCCACAAGACGTGCCACAAGAGGTCTCTTCACAGACCCCTGAACAGACTATGGGAGACACACAGTACTACATGGAACTATTTTCCACATCAAGTAACTGACGCAAGCAGTAAAATTTGATTTAAAAAACAGATTAAAAAAATAACTTTTGGAACAACGGGGACTGTGAAGCAACACAAACATTGGCACAGAAACATGCATACACATACACACACACACGATAACATATGCACTATACATACACATGGATTTAGTACTCTAGATATGTGGTAGTGGTGGAGTAGGGGCTTGGGGATAAACAGTGTGTTGTGAAATCTGTAAATGTATTGGAATGTTTTAAAACTGCCATCATTTTGCTGGACGAGTAGCTGCTGCTTTGGCAGCAGCTAATGGGGATCCATAATAAATACAAATACAAAATACTACCAAAGCACACCTCCTCCATGCTTCATGGTGGGAACCACACATGCAGAGATCATCCGTTCACCTACTCTGCATCTCTAAAAGACACGGCGGTTGGAACAAAAATCTCAAATTTGGACTTATAAGACCAAAGGACAGATTTCCCCTGGTCCTAATGTCCATTGCTTGGGTTTCTTGGCCCAAGCAAGTATCTTATCCTGTTAGGATAAGATGCAAGCCCGAGGTCGGTACACTTATGACAACATCCAGCTCAAGTGCAGGGCGCGAAATTCAAAATCTATTTTTAAAAAATATTTAACTTTCACACATTAACAAGTCCAATACAGCATTTGAAAGATAAACATCTTGTGAATCCAGCCAACGTGTCCGATTTTTAAAATGTTTTACAGCAAAAACACCACGTATATTTATGTTAGTTCACCACCAAATACAAAAGAGGACAGACATTTTTCACAGCACAGGTAGCATGCACAAAGCCAACCTAACTAACCAAAATCCAACCAAACAAACATAGAAACAACTTCCTCAGATGACAGTCCTATAACATGTTACACAATAAATCTATGTTTTGTTCGAAAAATGTGCATATTTGAGCTATAAATCAGTTTTACATTACTGCTACCATCATAGCTACAGTCAGAAATAGCACGGGAGTAGCCAGAGTAAATACAGACACCAACGTCAACTACCTAATTACTCATCATAAAACATTTCTGAAAAATATATGGTGTATAGCAAATGAAAGACAAAGATCTTGTGAATACAGCCAATATTTCCAAAGTTTTTTACAGCGAAAACACAATATAGCGTTATATTAGCTTACTGCAATAGCTAACACACAACAGCATTGATTCCAAGTAATCGGTAGCGATAGCACAGTTCGACAGATATATGAAATAGCATCCCAAATTGGGTCCTTATCTTTGTTGATCTTCCATCAGAATGTTGTACAAGGGGTCCTTTGTCCAGAACCGTCTTTGTTTGGATCCAGAACGAACTCTTTCCCTCTTGAATTAGCAAGCACACTGGCCGTGCGGCGCTAACCTCTCCTTCTTGAACAAATTCTTCCAACGCATCACGCCTAAAGTCCCGAATAAATTTCAATAATATAATTAAACTATATTGAAAAAACATACTTTAGGATGATATTGTGACATGTATCAAATAAAATCTAAGCCGGAGATCATATTCACCCATAACGACGGTTTTCCAGAAGGCGATTCCAGGTCCAACTTCGCGCCTTCGAAAAAAAAATTAATGGCGCACCTCTCATTCCAAGAGGATGTATTCAATCCCAGAACAAGATAATCAACTCATTTCTGCTCTCACTTCCGCTTGACACCCAGGGGAAGGTGTATGACGTGTTTCTATAGTCCCAAGTGACATGCCCTTTTATAGACAAGCTCTTGAACAAAGACCTCGCTTTTGGAAATCTCACTTCCGGATAGGAAATGGGCTGCAGAAAGAGTTCTGGTTCACTTAGATAAATAATTCAAACGGTTTTAGAAACTAGAGAGTGTTTTCTATCCAATAGTAATAATAATATGCATATTGTACGAGCAAGAATTGAGTACGAGGCCGTTTGAAATGGGCACCTTTTTCCAAGTTAGTCAATACGCCCCCTGCAGCCATAAGAAGTTATTCTTATTGGTGTCCTTCACTAGTGGGTTCTCTGCAGCAATTCGACCATGAAGGCCTGATTCACACAGTCTCCTCTGAACAGTTGATTTTGAGATGTGTCTGTTACTGAACTCCGAAGCATTTATTTGGGCTGCAATTTCTGAGGCTGGTAATTCAAATGAACTTATCCTCTACAGCAGATGAAACTCTGGGTTTTCCGTTCCTGTGACGGTCCTCGTGAGAGCCAGTTTCATCATAGCGCGTGATGGTTTTTGCAACTGCACTTGAAGAAGTTCTTGAAATTTTCCAAATTGAATGACATTCATGTCTTAACGTAATGATGTACTGTCTTTTCTCTTTGCTTATTTGAGCTCTTCTTGCCATAACATGGACTTGGTCTTTTACCAAATAGGGCTATGTTCTGTATACCACCCCTACCTTGTCACAATACAACTGATTGGCTCAAACGCATTAACCTCTAATTCCTCCCAAACCCGGATCCGGGAGCACCCCCCACAGTAAAAAAGCTGACTAGCATAGCCTAGCATAGCGTCACAAGTAAATACTAGCATCTAAATATCATTAAATCACAAGTCCAAGACACCAGATGAAAGATACACATCTTGTGAATCCAGCCATCATTTCTGATTTTTAAAATGTTTTACAGGGAAGACACAATATGTAAATCTATTAGCTAACCACGTTAGCAAAAGACACCACTTGTTTTACTCCACCAGTTTTTTACTCCATCAGTAGCCATCACTAATTCGACCAAATAAAGATATAAATAGCCACTAACCAAGAAACAACTTCATAAGATGACAGTCTGATAACATATTTATTGTATAGCGTATGTTTTTTTAGAAAAATGTGCATATTTCAGGTATAAATCACATTTCTACATTGCAGCTGCAATCTGAAATAGTGCCGAAGCTGCCAGAATAATTACAGAGACCAACGTCAAATATCTAATTACTCATCTTAAAACATTTCTGAAAAATACACAACGTACAGCAAATGAAAGCCCAACATCTTGTGAATCCAGCCAATATGTCAGATTTTTTAAGTGTTTTACAGCGAAAACACAATATAGCATTATATTAGCTTAGCACAATAGCCAGAAACACAAGCAATTTACCAGCAGCACAGGTTAGCGATCGTAACAATACAGCAAAAGATATATAATTTTGGACTAACCTTGATATACTTCGTCAGATGACAGTCCTGTAACATCATATTACACAATGCATATAGGTTTTGTTCGAAAATGTGCATATTTAGCAGCACAAATCGTTGTTATACAATGTGATCAGTGGCAACAGGTCATGCATTCTGGCCGACGCCATCTTGGAAAGGCACCTAAGTTTACGATTATTTATCGATTAGATTGACAAAAAAATACAGGTTGGACAGCAAATGAAAGATGCATTAGTTATTAATGCAACCGCTGAGTTAGATTTTTTAAATTAACTTTACTAGACATACAGTGTGCATTACAGCCAGACTAGTGCCGCAATAACGGCGGACAAATGCGTTTACATTTTTCCACATAAATACGGAATAACATCATAAATAGTTCTTACTTTTGGACGAGCTTCCATCAGAATCTTGGGCAAGGTGTCCTTTGTCCAAAAGAATCGTTGCTTGGTTGTAAAACGTCGTCTTCAACTTCGGAATTAGCAGCTAACAATAGCTATGTGGCCACAACATTCCCAAATCCCCAAAATGCAATACTAAGGAAATTCCAAAAATAGCAATATACTCGCATAAACTGATATAACTCGGTTTAAAATAACTTCGTTATGATGTTTCTAACACCTATATCGAATTAAATTACAGACGGATATAGCTAAGGCCGATAACTGAGCGTTTCAAAATGCCATCTTGAGGTCTTGCTTTGCGCAATGACGAACGACGAAAAGAGAGCGCACTTCGTTCCTTGGCCTTTTATAAGCTCTGAGAACTACGTAGACACTCCATTCCACTTCTCATTGGTTACTGACATCCAGGGGAAGGCGGGTGCAGTTCATGTCGACCCATAGGATACATACAGAGCTTTAAACTGATCTGAGAACAGAGCCTCGTTTTCAGACCTTCGCAGTTCCTGTCATGGATTTCGCTGCAGAAAGAGTTCTGGTTCACCCACAGACATAATTCAAACGGTTTTAGAAACTAGAGTTTTCTATCCAATAGTAATCCAATAGTAATAATAATATGCATATTGTACGAGCAAGAATTGAGTACGAGGCAGTTTAATTTGGGAACGATAAATGTCCAAGTTGAAACAGCACCCCCTGTAGTGTCAAGAGGTTTAAGAAGGAAAGAAATTCATTGATGACAGCTTTGCACACTCTTGGCAAGGAGAAGGATTGCTACTTTGTAGAATCTCAAATATAAAATATATGTTAATTTGTTTAACACTTTTTTGGTTACTACATGATTCCATATGTGTTATTTCATAGTTTTGATGTCTTCTCTATTATTCTACAATGTAGAAAATAGTACAAATAAAGAAAAACCATTGAATGAGTAGGTGTGTCCAAACTTTTGCCTGGTAATGTAGATAGCACACATTTTTTCCTCCTCAATGCTGTGATGAAGGCAATCCATGCTGAAACGTAAGCCTATTGTTTGCTTGTCCCATCAAATCGATTAGCAACAGAGTGCTTCTTTTTTTTTATTCTCATGGATAGTCACCAGTTGAAGTATCCTGAGGTAAGGAGTGTTTTTAGAGTATGAAATGTATTGAATTCTCTCTCTCTTCGAGATCCCAATAGTTACATACACTTACCTCTTCCATTTCACCACAATACCGACCTGTTTCAAGAATCATCTAGAATGTCATTGTTTGCTGTAGCGTTAAGATTTCCCTTCACTGAAACTAAGGGGCACAGTCCGAACTATGAATAGCCCCAGACCATTATTCCTCCTCCACCAAACTTTACAGTTGGCACTATGCTTTGGGTTAGGTAGCGTTCTCCTGGCATCCGTCAAACCCAGGTTCTGACGTTGCTTCCAGAAGCAGTTTGGAACTCGGTAGTGAGTGTTGCAACCGAGGAAAGACCATTTCTAGGCGCTACGCGCTTCAGCACTTGGTCGTCAAGCTCACAGAACGGGTATGGCCTACCACTTCGTGGCTGAGCCGTTGTTGCTCCTAGACATTTTTGCTTCACAATAACAGCACTTACAGTTGACCGGGGCAGCTCTAGCAGGCCAGAAATTTCACGAACTGACTTTCACAAACCCATGTCTGATACAGTTTGGAATATGTGGCATAACTAATATCTTTGCGTGTTCTGTTTTTTCCTGTAACTCCCCCAAGAGCTCTACTTGCTGAGTCGGCCAGGGCAGATGTGCCTTCTAGAAAGGCCATATCTTCAACAACATAATGACCCAAATACAGTGGGGAGAACAAGTATTTGATACACTGCCGATTTTGCAGGTTTTCCTACTTACAAAGCATGTAGAGGTCTGTCATTTTTATCATAGGTACACTTCAACTATGAGAGACGGAATCTAAAACAAAAATCCAGAAAATCACATTGTATGATTTTTAACCTGTCTAGGATGAGAGTGCCGCTAGCGGCACTCCCCCCCCACCCCCACTGAAAAACCAGTGCCGCGAAATTCAAAAAAAATATATTTTTTAAATATTTAACTTTCACACATTAAAGTCCAATACAGCTAATGAAAGACACAGATCTTGTGAATCCAGTCAACATGTCCGATTTTTAAAATGTTTTACAGGGAAGACACAATATGTAAAGATGTACATCTATTACCTAAAAATACATTAGCATAATCCACCATCTTTTATTTGTCCACCAACACCAGTAGCTATCACCAATTCGGCTAAACTAAGATATTTATAGCCCCTAACCAATAAAAAAACTCATCAGATGACAGTCTGATAACATATTTATGGTATGGGATAGGTTTTGTTAGAAAAAAGTGCATATTTCAGGTAGATGGCATAGGTTACAATTGCACCCACCGTCACAAATGGAATAGAAAAACTACTTAGAGCAACGTGTTTACCTACTTACTAATCATCAAACATTTCGTAAAAATACACAGCATACACGAATCGAAAGACACAGATCCTGTGAATACAGACAATATTTCAGATTTTCTAAGTGTCTTACAGCGAAAACACAATAAATCGTTATATTAGCATAGCACATAGCACATAGCAGCCCAGCATTGATTCTAGCCAAAGTGAGCGATAAAAGTAAACATCGCCAAAATATATTAATTTTTTCACTAACCTTCTCAGAATTCTTCAGATGACACTCCTGTAACATCATATTACACAATCCATATAGAGTTTGATCGAAAATGTTTATATTTAGCCACCAAAATCATGGTTAGACAATGTGAAATGTAGCTCAGCTGGTCAGAAAAAGTCTGTGCGCCACTTAGACAGTGATCTACTCTTATACATAAATACTCATAAACGTGACTAAAAAATATAGGGTGGACAGGGATTGATAGACAATTTAATTCTTAATACAATCGCGGAATTACATTTTTTAAATTATCCTTACTTTTCAATACAGCTTGCGCCAAGCGAAGCTACGTCAAAAAACATGGCGTCCTAAGCCACTAACATTTTTCGACAGAAACACGATTTATCATAATAAAAATGTCCTACTTTGAGCTGTTCTTCCATCAGTATCTTGGGCAAAGGATCCTTTCTTGGGTCCAATCGTCTTTTGGTGGAAAGCTGTCCTCTTGCCATGTGGAAATGCCAACTGCGTTCGGGATGAACTGGAAGCGTGCCCAGCAATTCACAGCGTTTCAGAAATAAATGTCCCAAAATCGCACTAAACGGATATAAATTGCTATAAAACGCTTTAAATTAACTACCTTATGATGTTTTTAACTCCCATAACGAGTAGAAACATGACCAGAGTAATATTACTCCCTCCACTAATGCTTGGAACAGGTGCGGGTCGGTGTCCTCTAGGCGCATGACGCAGCTCCAAAAGAGTGACTAGCCTCAGGGTTTTTTAATTTATAGTGCCTGTGAACGCGCAATCGACCCCATTCAAATCGTCATCACGTAAAGACATCCAGGGGAAGACGTAAGCAGTGTCCGTATAGTCATAGCAATAACAGTGCCCTTTTAACTGACTCCAGAACAGTGGCCAAAATTTCTGAATTCTGACTCCATGTCAGGGAAATTGCTGTAGAATGGGCTCTGTTCCACTTAGAGACAAAATTTCAACTCCTATAGAAACTATAGACTGTTTTCTATCCAATAATAATAATAATATGCATATTGTACGATCAAGAACTTTGTGGGAAGCCGTTTCAAAAAATTACACGATTAGCATAAATAGCCACAACAGCGCCCCCATCCTCAACAGGTTATTAAGTAATTAATTTGCATTTTATTGCATGACATAAGTATTTGATACATCAGAAAAGCAGAACTTAATATTTGGTACAGAAACCTTTGTTTGCAATTACAGAGATCATACGTTTCCTGTAGTTCTTGACTAGGTTTGCACACACTGCAGCAGGGATTTTGGCCCACTCCTCCCTACAGATCTTCTCCAGATCCTTCAGGTTTCGGGGCTGTCGCTGGGCAATACGGACTTTCAGCTCCCTCCAAAGATTTTCTATTGGGTTCAGGTCTGGAGACTGGCTAGGCCACTCCAGGACCTTGAGATGCTTCTTACGGAGCCACTCCTTAGTTGCCATGGCTGTGTGCTTCGTGTCGTTGTCATGCTGGAAGACCCAGCCACGACCCATCTTCAATGCTCTTACTGAGGGAAGGAGGTTGTTGGCCAAGATCTCGCGATACATGGCCCCATCCATCCTCCCCTCAATACGGTGCAGTCGTCCTGTCCCCTTTGCAGAAAAGCATCCCCAAAGAATGATGTTTCCACCTCCATGCTTCACGGTTGGGATGGTGTTCTTGGGGTTGTACTCATTCTTCCTTCTTCCTTCTTCTTTCTCCAAACACGGCGAGTGGAGTTTAGACCAAAAAGCTCTATTTTTGTCTCATCAGACCACATGACCTTCTCCCATTCCTCCTCTGGATCATCCAGATGGTCATTGGCAAACTTCAGACGGGCCTGGACATGCACTGGCTTAAGCAGGGGGACCTTGCGTGCGCTGCAGGATTTTAATCCATGACGGCGTAGTGTGTTACTAATGGTTTTCTTTGAGACTGTGGTCCCAGCTCTCTTCAGGTCATTGACCAGGTCCTGCCGTGTAGTTCTGGGCTGATCCCTCACCTTCCTCATGATCATTGATGCCCCACGAGGTGAAATCTTGCATGGAGCCCCAGACCGAGGGTGATTGACCGTCATCTTGAACTTCTTCCATTTTCTAATAATTGCGCCAACAGTTGTTTCCTTCTCACCAAGCTGCTTGCCTATTGTCCTGTAGCCCATCCCAGCCTTGTGCAGGTCTACAATTTTATCCCTGATGTCCTTACACAGCTCTCTGGTCTTGGCCATTGTGGAGAGGTTGGAATCTGTTTGATTGAGTGTGTGGACAGGTGTCTTTTATACAGGTAACGAGTTCAAACAGGTGCAGTTAATACAGGTAATGAGTGGAGAACAGGAGGGCTTCTTAAAGAAAAACTAACAGGTCTGTGAGAGCCGGAATTCTTACTGGTTGGTAGGTGATCAAATACTTATGTCATGCAATAAAATGCAAATTAATTATTTAAAAATCATACAATGTGATTTTCTGGATTTTTGTTTTAGATTCCGTCTCTCATAGTTGAAGTGTACCTATGATAAAAATGACAGACCTCTACATGCTTTGTAAGTAGGAAAACCTGCAAAATCGGCAGTGTATCAAATACTTGTTCTCCCCACTGTATTTGTAATTGCAAGGAAACTCTTAGTACCTGGTTTTCAAAAATATGTTATGTTTTTTTTCTGATTTACCATGAGTCTACATCTTTTGCACCAATTGATTGTGCATAACATTTTCTGCAGGTCTTGTTCAGTTTCTGCCATCAAAATAATATCATCAGCCTATAATAGTATACTTAGCATTTCATCATCATATCTTTCTCCAATATTTAACTGTTTAATTTATTTTGTCAAATCATTAATAAACATAAACAGAGTAGGTGATAAGGTGTCTCATTGGTTTCCCACACCCTTGTGTGTAAAACAATCTGTACAATATTCATTAACACGCACATAGGTAGTTGGTGCTTTGCAGAGAGACCCGATTGCGTGATACAATTTCCCATCAATCCCTCTTTATGAAACTATAGCCTAAAGATTCCTATTTACAAAATCAAAAGCTTTCAGGAAATCAATGAAACATGCAAAAGTAAGCTTATTTTCCTGCAGTCTATTTTTAAAGATTTGGGAATAGGATTCACTATAGACTTATACGATGTGGATGGCAGTACTGTATACTGTACTCAAATGTTTGAGGCAAACCATGTACAACTTCACTTAATTTAGGGTATTGTGTTAGTGTTTATGTATTTGTGTGTGTTGTGGGGGCTTGGGCTCTGAGCAAATGTCATCAGTCATTCTCGTCAGGGGAAAAAGTCAACTAATTTGCCTCCCCGTCTCTGGTGTTTGATCTCGGCAGCCTGTTAGCCCATCAGCTCCTTTGTAAACTCTCTAGGAACGCATGGCATGCACCCACACATAGACGTGCACACGTGCAGGTCTCTGTGTGTGTGTGTGTGTGTGTGTGTGTGTGTGTGTGTGTGTGTGTGTGTGTGTGTGTGTGTGTGTGTGTGCGCACATCCACAAAGACAAGCCTACACAAAGGTGCATGCAAACACAGACACCAACAGCTATGTTGGCATACAAAGATACAAAGGCATACAAAGACAGGCACACACACCAACAGCTATGTACAGTCCCACACACACCCACAGAATGTTGTACAGTCCCACACACACCACCCACAGCTATGTACAGTCCCACACACACACACAGCTATGTACAGTCTCCCACACACACTAAATCTGTTTCCTGACTGCTGATTTTGCACTCCTTTCACATGCTTGTATCATTGTCTCAAGGTCTCTTTTTATACTTCTTCCAGTGGCGGTAAACAGAATGGCTTCCAATGGGCTGCCAGTGGCAGTAAGCAGCCCTTTGGTGTACAACAGCAGAGAACATGATGTTTTGTCTGTGTCGCAGCCATCCGAGCAGCATCGTCTGTCCTGCCACGCTGATAAGAACACAAGCCAAGGACACGACGAGTGATAGACAGACGTCAAAGGCTATGACTGCGAGGAGCACATTTACACAATGATCTCAAGCATCACTCTGCGATTCAAAGTCCAGTCCTATTTGCTGCTATTCATTTTGCCGAAGTGGCAGGCCTCTTATTAATAAATCGCTCACGCTGGCCCTGATTTTAGTTTAAAAGTTACATCTGAATCTCCCTCTGCTTTCTTCAGCTTGACTAACAGCTCATGGAGTAGGCCTACATTTACAGCTGTCAACCATCACCCTCTGCTGGAGATGGGCTGAATTGCATTTGTTTAACATGACTTGAATATATGGGGTTTTTAAATGAGGTTTTGTCATCTTCCTAGTTTTGTCCACTTCAAACATGTATGCCACCATTATATGGTTGTGTGCTGTAATTTGACGGTCCTGGTGGAGTGGTTCCAGGAAAACAACCTTTCCCTCAACGTCAACAAAAAAAGAAGCTGATCGTGGACTACAAGAGACAGCAGAGAGAGCGTGCCCCCATCCATATTGACCTGGCCGCAGTTGAGAGGGTCAAAAGTTCCTCGACGTGCACATCACTAGGCACCGGAAACGGTCCCTCCATACCTACAGTGTGGTAAAAAAGGCGCAACAGTGCCCCTTCAACGTCAGTAGGCTAAAGAAATACTGCTTGGCCCTTAAGACCCCGACAGAGCATTCTGTCTGGCTGTGTCACCACCTGGTATGGCAACTGCACCGCCTGCAACCTCAGGGTTCTCAGAGGGTGGTGCGGTCAGCCCAACGCAATACACTGCCTGACATCTACAGCACCCAGTGTCACAGGAAGGCAAAGAAGATCATCAAAAACCACAGCCACCCGAACCATGGCCTGTTCACTCGCTACCACCTACAAGGCAGTACAGGTGCATCAAAGCTCAAATCAAATTGTATTGGTCACATACACATAGTTAGCAGATGTTAATGCAAGTGTAGCGAAATGCTTGTGCTTCTCGTTCCGACCATGCAGTAATATCTAACAAGTAATCTAACAATTTCATAACAACTACCTTATACACACACGTGTAAAGGAATGAATAAGAATATGTACATATAAATATATGGATGAGCGATGGCCAAACGGCATAGGCAGTAGATGGTATAGAGAGTACAGTATATACATATGAGATGAGTAATGTAGGGTATGTAAACATTTAATAAAGTGGCTTTGTTTAAAATGACTAGTGATACATTTATTACATCCATTTTTTTATTATTAACCTTTCTAGCCCCGGCGTTCCGCTAGCGGAACTCCTCCCACATTCCACTGAAAAGGCAGAGCGCGAAATTCAAAAAATATTTTTTAGAAATATTTTACTTTCACACATTAACAAGTCCAATACAGCAAATGAAAGATACACATCTTGTGAATCCAGTCAACATGTCCAATTTTTAAAATGTTTTACAGCGAAAACACCACATATATTTATGTTAGCTCACCACCAAATACAAAAAAGGACAGACATTTTTCACAGCACAGGTAGCATGCACGAAACCAACCAAACTAACCAAGAACCAACCAAACTAACCAAGAAACAACTTCATCAGATGACAGTCCTGTTTTGTTCGAAAAATGTGCATATTTGAGGTATAAATCAGTTTTACATTGCTGCTACCATCACAGCTACCGTCAGAAATAGCACCGAAGCAGCCAGAGTAATTATAGAGACCAACGTGAAATACCTAAATACTCATCATAAAACATGGTGTACAGCAAATTAAACACAAACATCTTGTGAATCCAGCCAATATTTCCGATTCTTTTAAGTGTTTTACAGCGAAAACACAATATAGCATTATATTAGCTTACTACAATAGCCTACCACACAACCGCATTCATTCATCAAGGCACGTTAGCGATAGCAATAGGCACGTTAGCGTTAGCGAATAAACCAGCAAAATATATTAATTTTCACTAACCTTCATAAACCTTCCTCAGATGACAGTCCTATAACATCAGGTTATACATACACTTATGTTTTGTTCGAAAATGTGCATATTTAGAGCTGAAATCAGTGGTTATCCATTATGCTAACGTAGCATCTTTTTCCCAGAATGTGCGGATACTTCTATTAGACTCTCACCTATTCTGACCAAATAGCTATTCATAAACATTACAAAAAAATACATGTTGTATAGGAAATGATAGATACACTAGTTCTTAATGCAATCGCAGTGTTAGAATTCAAAAAATATCTTCATTACGACATAAGGCTTACGTTATAGCGAGAGAGTGGCCAAAACCTGGGCGCAAAACTACTCGTACACAGTTGGACAGATATATGAAATAGCATCAAAAAATGGGTCCTACTTTTGGTGATCTTCCATCAGAATGTTGTACAAGGGGTCCTTTGTCCAGAACAGTCGTTGTTTGGATTTAGAACATCGTTTTTCCCTCTTGAATTAGCAAGCACACTGGCCAAGTGGCGCGAAGCTCTCCATCGTCAACAAACACAGACAACGCAACACACCTAACGTCCCGAAAAAATTTCAATAATCTAATAAAACTATATTGAAAAAACATACTTTACGATGATATTGTAACATGTATCAAATAAAATCAAAGCCGGAGATAGTATTCGCCTATAACGACAGCTTTCCAGAAGGCAATTCCAGGTCCAACTTCGCACTTTTCAGAAAACAGGAAATGGCGGACACGTCATTCCAAGAGGATTTATTCCACCTCAGACCAAGATAAACACTTCATTTCTTCTCTCACTTCCTCTTGACATCTAGGGGAAGGTGTATGACGTGCATGTATACTCATACGTATCATGCCCATTTATAGGCAGGCCCTTGAACAGAGCATCATTTTCAGACTTTCCACTTCCTGGTCAGAAAGTGTGCTGCCAAATGAGTTCTGTTTTACTCACAGACAAAATTCAAACGGTTTTAGAAACTAGAGAGTGTTTTCTATCCAATAGTAATAATATGCATATTGTACGAGCAAGAATTGAGTACGAGGCCGTTTAAATTGGGCACGAATTTCCCCCAAAGTGAAAACAGCGCCCTCTGTCCTCATCAGGTTAAAGTGGCTAGAGATTTGAGTCAGTATGTTGGCAGCAGCCACTCAATGTTAGTGATGGCTTGTTTTCAGTCTGATTGCCTTGAGATAGAAGCTGTTTTTCAGTGTCTCGGTCCCAGCTTTGATGCACATGTACTGACCTCGCCTTCTGGATGATAGTTGTGGGCGGAGCAGTTGCCGTACCAGGCGGTGATACAGCCCGACAGGATGCTCTCGATTGTGCATCTGTAAAAGTTTGAGTGTTTGTGGTGACAAGCCACATTTCTTCAGCCTCCTGAGGTTGAAGAGGCGCTGTTGCGCCTTCTTCACTACGCTGTCTGTGTGGGTGGACCATTTCAGTTTGTCCGTGATGTCTACGCCGAGGAACTTAAAACTAACCCACCTTCTCCACTACTGTCCCGTCGATGTGGATAGGTGGGTGCTTCCTCTGCTGTGTCCTGAAGTCCACGATCATCTCCTTTGTTTTCCTGACACCACACTCCGAGGGCCCTCACCTCCTCCCTGTAGGCCGTCTCGTCGTTGTTGGTAATCAAGCCTACCACTGTAGTGTCGTCTGCAAACTTGATGATTGAGTTGGAGGCGTGCATGGCCACGCAGTCATGGGTGAACAGGGAGTACAGGAGAGGGCTGAGAACGCACCCTTGTGGGGCCCCAGTGTTGAGGATTAGCGGAGTGGAGATGTTGTTTCCTACCCTCACCACCTGGGGACGGCCCGTCAGAAAGTCCAGGACCCAGTTGCACAGGGCGTGGTCGACACCCAGGGTCGAGTTTAATGACGAGTTTGGAGTGTACTATGGTGTTAAATGCTCAGCTGTAATCGTTGAACAGCATTCTTACATAGGTATTCCTCTTGTCCAGATGGGTTAGGGCAGTGTGCAGTGTGAAGCTAGGACTGAGAGACTGATAAACAGCTTCTATATCCTGGCCATCAGATATATCAATATCAGTTCTGTTTAACTCACAGATAAAAAAATTACAGTTTTGGAAACTTCAGAGTGTTTTCTATCCTAATCTGACAATTATATGCATATTCTAGTTTCGGGGGCTGAGAAATAGGCAGTTTCAAATGGGTACGTTTTTTAGCCAAAAACGAGAATACCGCCCCCTAGCCTTAAGAAGTTTTAAACAGTCACCACTAGCCAGCCTCCATCCAGTACCCTGCCCTGAACCTTAGTAACTGTTCCTAGCCTGCTACCACCCGACACTATCCTGCACCTTAGGGACTTCTGCCCTAACACTGGTTACTTTTATAATGTTTACATACTGTTTTACCCACTTCATATGTACAGTGTCTTCAGAACGTATTTCCACATTTTTGATTTAAAATAGATTAAAATGCGATCTTGTGTCACTTGTCTACACACAATGTCAAAGTGGAATTATGTTTTTAGACATTTTTAAAGATTAATAAAAAATAAAAATCTGTAATGTCCTGACTCAATAAGTATTCAACCCCATAGTTTTGGCAAGCCTAAATCAATTCAGGAGTAAAAATGTGCTTAAAATATTTTTTTTGAATTTCGCGGCACTGGTTTTTCAGTGGGGGTGGGGGGGGAGTGCCGCTAGCGCCACTCTCATCCTAGAGAGGTTTTAACAAGTCACATAATAAGTTGCATGGACTCATTCTGTGTGCAATAATAGTTGTTAACATGATTGTTGAATGACTACCTCATCTCTGTACCTCACACATACAATTATCTGTAAGATCCCTCAGTTGAGCAGGGAATTTCAAACACAGATTCAAAGACTAGGGAGGTTTTCCAATGCTTTGCAAAGAAGGGCACCTATTGGTAGATGGGTAAAAAAAGCAGACATTGAATATCCCTTTGAGAATGGGGAAATTATGAATTACACTTTGGATGTGTAATGAACACGAGGGAGACAGAGAGCTGGTTTCAAGCGCAGAGTGCAGCAGGTAGGAGGAGGCAGGTAGCTGGGTCCAGGGGCAGGCAGAAGGTCATACACGGTAGGTCCAAAAATGGCACCAGTACAGGAAGGGAATAGGCAAAAGGCGTTGTGAGTGAGGCAGGAAAATCGATCATACACCGGAGGAGAGAAGGACGGGAGAAAACAGAGCTCCGAAAAAGTGTGTCTCAAAACAAAGAATACCTCACAGTGATAGGGTGCAAGGAACTGAACTAAATAGTGTGGGATGATGACATGCAGGTGTGTGAACAGGTGATTAGAATTCCGGTGATTGGGATCTGGAGAGTGAGCTGGAAAGTGGGCTGCGTTCCGGGGATCTAAGTGTTTGTGAATGTGAGCTGGACACAGACGTTACAGTACCCCCCCCCCCCCCCCCCCGGCTCTTGGCGGCCTAGGAAGCTGAGCAGGGGGCATGGAGATGGGCAGTCAGAATGGTTATGGTGGAAAGCCAAGATCATGCCTGGGTCGAGGATGTCCTGAGGGGGAACCCAGGACCGTTCTTCGGGTCCGTACCCCTCCCAATCCACCAGGTAGTGGATGCGACCACCCAGGCGCTTTGAGCCAAGGTGGGCTTGGATGGAAAGTAAACAAGAAACGCACTCTCTGTTGACATCTAGTGGAAGGCATAGAAACTGCAATTTGAGTCCTAAGTCAATGGATACTGTATTGGTCTTGAATAGAAAACTACAAAACCACAAACAAAACGACTTCCTGGTTGGATTCTCCTCGGGTTTTCGCCTGCCATATCAGTTCTGTTATACTCACAGATATTATTTTAACAGTTTTGGAAACTTTAGAGTGTTTTCTATCCAAATCTACTAATCATATGCATATCCTATCTTCTGGGCCTGAGTAGCAGGCAGTTTAATTTGGGTACGCTTTTCATCCAAAATTCCGAATGCTGCCCTCTACCCTAGTGAAGTTAACTGTTGTGCCAATTGTTCATCAATTAAATTTCCTGCTGCCCCCAAGTCCACTAGTCCCTCCACCAACTGAGTGACCCCATTAGCAGAAAGAAGAGCCGGGATACCAAACTGCCTTTTGGTAATATTCAAAAACGTGGAGGTGCTTACCTGGGCGTAAGTGGAGGTTGTGGTGAACAGCTAGTGAGTAGGTGGTTACTCTCGCCACAATAGCCTCCGTTGTCTCTCGGCCGTCGTGATAGGGGTGCGGCCGAGTTGCATGGGTTCGGGGTTATTGGACCGTGGTGGACGAGAGAAGGACGTGGAAGACTCGCAGGCAATGGCTGACTATAGGGCTGCGGTCCACCAGTAGGTTGCCAATGGATAGTGACATCCGGATGTATTGGATTAGGTCCATTAAAATCTCCTCTGCAGGCAAGTTCGATCTGTAACTCCCGATTAAGACCCCTGCGGTAGACTGTAAGGAGAGCTGGTTCACTTCCTCCACTGCCAGCAGCCATGGTGCGGAACTCAATGGCATACTCAGTGGTGGAACGACAGCCCTGTTGCAGCTCACATAACAGGTTCCCGGTGTGACGACCTGAAACTGAATAGACGAAAACCTGCTTGAAGAGGGCATGAAAACGTGATTCAGATGATAGATCAGAACTTTGAGCGGCCCACATCGCTGTGACCCAATCCAGAGCTTAGCCTGTGAGTAGGGAGCTGTCCTTCCTAACTCAGTTGCCGTAGAGAAAGGAAACCGCTCAGGGATTACACCATGAGGCCAATGGTGACTTTAAAACAGTTACAGTTTAATGGCTGTGATAGGAGAAAACTGAGGATGTTGTAGTTACACCACAATACTAACCTAAATGAGAGGGTGAAAAGGAAGCCTGTACAGAATAACAAATATTCCAAAACATGCATCCTGTTTGCAATAAGGCACTAAAGTAAAACTGCAACAAATGTGGCAAAGAAATTAACTTTAAATCCTCAATACAAAGTGTAATGTTTCTGGCAAATCCAACAAAATGCATCAATAAGTACCACTCTTTATATTTTCAAGCTTGTAGGTGCCTGCATCAAGTTATGGGTATGCTTGTCATCAGCAAGGACTAGGGAGTTTTTAGTGGGATAAAAATAAACGGAATAGAGCTAAGCACATGCAAAATCCTAGAGGAAAATCTGGTTCAGTCTGCTTTCCATCAGACACTGGGAAACGAATTCACCTTTCAGCAGGACAATAACCTAAAACACATGGCTAAATACACACTGGAGTTGCTTACAAAGATGACATTGAATGTTCCTGAGTGGCCTAATCACAGTTTTGACTTAAATCAGCTTGAAAATCTATGGCAAGACTTGAAAATTGCTGTCTAGCAATAATCAACAACCAAATTGAAAGAGCTTGAATAATTTAAAGAATAATGTGCAAATATTGTACAATCCAGGGGTGCAAAGCTTTTAGAGCCTTACCCAGAATGACTCACAGCTGCAAACGCTGCCAAAGGTGATTCTAACATCTATTGACAACTTTTGCATATATATTTACTTATTTTTCAGACTGACTCTTTACCTTTTGGATTAATTAAGTGTGTATTGTTTTGCATTGCTAGGTGTTACTGCACTGTTGAATTTAGAAACACAAGCATTTCGCTGCACCTGCGATAAGATCTGCAAATCTGTGTATGCAACCAATAAACTTTGATTTGATTTATAGAATATAATAACTTAAACTGAAGAAAGAATAAAAAGCGTAGCTTGGTCAGTTAAGAGGATGGGGTGAAGCCTTGACAGGATCCCTTGTAAATCCAACCATTATGAGACAAACTAGTTTTGTCATTAGTTTAATGACATTTAAAAAGCAGTACATGATTTCAGCCAGCAAGGGCTTCAGTGCCGCTGGTTTGCATTTCTCCTTGGCTCTTGAAATTAATATACACAGAGTGTACAAAACATTAGTAACACCTTCCTAATATTGAGTTGCACCCCAATTTGCCCTCAGAACAGCGTCAAATCGTCAGGCATGGACTACAAGGTGTCGAAAGTGTTCCACATGAATGCTGGGCCATGTTGACTCCAATGCTTCCCACAGTTGTGTCAAGTTGGCTGGAGATGGCGGGGTTCGACCAAGTTAGCTGCTACAACATCTATAGTCGCCTAACCTCCATTCCCATTTGCAGGCCTGGTCTGAGTAGCTGGCACACACAGGCAGTGCGATAAAGGGTGTTCCAGCAGGAGAGGGCTGCTGCCTCTATCCCTCAGCGGCGATAATAGGTGGCGCTAATAGGAAGAGGAAGCCCGGATAAAGGACCATTGTCACGGTGTAACCACAGCCATAATGAGGACTGGCATCTGATGGATTACCTCGACTAATTTCTCAAAGGCTGGCCCATTTTCCCCCATCGTTCTCCTCTATCCATCCCCACTCCTCGGTGGGTCTAACAAAGGCCACACTTTCTAAATACCATTTGTCCTAATCACGCAGCCCCCGTTCTGTGAGAATTTATTCTACTGCTCATTATTCCTCAATAAGAATTAATCAATAGCTTTTTCTGGAACGTGTCGTGGAAAATCGGGGAGGTTGACTACTGTTTAGTGTGAGGATTTTGCAATGATGTGATGTCACCCCCTGCAGGTAAAACGTTTGATGAAATACAGTAAAGTTATATCGCCATATAAAATGCACGTCCTCAGCAAACAAACATTTTGGAGACAGCACCTGGCTGCAGAATGAAGCGCAGAACAGATATGATATATGGCCCAGATTCCTTGGAGGCTTTAGCTCATTCAACAAAAAAGCGTTTTGGCAGTGGTACAGCAAGCTGCCCCCCTCGCAGATTGTTAAATACTGGATAGGTCTAAGCAAAATGGTGGAAACTCTTTCAGAACGACTATGGAGCATTATTTCTTATGATACCAATCCAATCATTCAAGATTGGCTACAGATAATCAACAGGGACTAGGATTTAGGGCATAAGGATTGGTTTGGGACTGGGTGCGCCATGTGTGGGCTTTTGAAGCTGGCCATGTGTTTGTTGATGCTTGTTGGGTGAGGGCCAGAGCCAAGGCTCTAACAGGAAATAAACTCAGCCATTGCCTAAGACAAGGGGAAATGGAGCTTGTCTATTCAGAGGGAGGCTGCAACGGTATTTACTATTTACCTCAGTTTAGGGAGCCCCTCGGCCACCATAAATTCTTGTGCATGCATCAGTAAACTGTCATGCCTGCCTGGACGCCGCTGAGTTTGTTTAGTTTCCCTGGGCATAAACAAATAGAAGGGCTGCCTTTTAATTGTGGCGGTAATTTGTCGCCTGACTAGCTAATTCAATCCTGTCTCCAGCCATCCTTGCCCAGGCGACCACTCAATGCCGGCGTGCAGGCAAGACACACCGAGGCAGTCTGAGTTGGCCGAGGGAGAGAGAAAGAGACAGGGAGAAGGAGAGAGTGAGACAGATGTTTTGGATTCATCCAGAGGTAATATAACATGATGTACCATAAAGAGTTTATTGGAGGTATGAATTTAACTTCTTACGGCTAAAATCCCGTTAACCTCTCTGGGATATGTGGGACGGTAGCGTCCCACCTGGCCAACATCCAGTGAAAATGCAGAGCGCCAAATTCAAATAAATGACTATAAAAATTTTACTTTGATGAAATCACACATTCAATATACCAAATTAAAGCTACACTTGTTGTGAATCCAGCCAATGTGTCAGATTTAAAAAATGCTTTAAGGCGAAAGCAAACAATGCTATTATCTGAGGATAGCACCCCAGCTAACAATCACAGACCATCATATTTCAACCTTCCAGGCGCGACACAAAACGCAGAAATAAAGATATAATTCATGCCTTACCTTTGACGAGCTTCTTCTGTTGGCGCTCCAATATGTCCCATAAACATCACAAATGGTCCTTTTGTTCGATTAATTTCGTCGATATATATCCAAAATGTCAATTTATTTGGCGCGTTTGATCCAAAAAAACACCGGTTCCAACTTGCACAACGTGACTACAAAATATCTCAAAAGTTACCTGTAAGCGTTGTCCAAACATTTCAAACTACTTTTGTAATACAACTTTAGGTATTTGTCAACATAAATAATTGATCAAATTGAAGACGGGATGATCTGTGTTCAATAACGGAGGAAAACAATGTGTAGCATGCTTTCTGGTCACGCGCCTCTAACAAACAGTACACTTCACTGGAGCCTCATTCTGAACATGGCTACTTCTTCATTTCTCAAAGGAAAAACCTCAACCAATTTCTAAAGACTGTTGACATCCAGTGGAAGCGATAGGAACTGCAGGAAGGTCCCTTAGAAAATCTGGATTCCCAATGAAAACTATTGAAAAGAGTGACCTCAAAAAATATTATTCTTAATGGTTTGTCCTCGGGGTTTTGCCTGCCAAATAAGTTCTGTTATAGTCACAGACATGATTCAAACAGTTTTAGAAACTTAAGTGTTTTCTATCCAATACCAATAATAATATGCATATATTAGCATCTGGGACTGAGTAGGAGGCAGTTTACTCTGGGCACGCTTTTCAACCAAACGTGAAAATGCTGCCCCCTGTCCTAGAGAAGTTAACTAATCAGGGTTATAATTACAGATCAGTATCTCAGTGCATTCTTAGCCTAAATTACTATACATTTAGTAGTGTAGACCTTCCCATCAACCTGTTACCCCACAATAACAATTTTAGATAAGTCTAAATCAATTACGGGCACAAATGACCAACCCCTCCCTTTCCCGGCACTCAATCTTCTGGCATATCTTCATTTTTCTTCTTCAGATAGCTTCACAGTTCAAAGTGGATGGCCCATGATAATGTCCCAATTTCAGTGTCTCACCTGAGCCCCACCACAACTCCTATTATGTCTGACCATTTGCCAACCAGTTTTCCAGCAATATGAGAAGTTTAAGAACGGATCGCTCTCCATGCTTACTCCACGTGGACCTATTTTGCACTCCTGAGAGAAAAGGCAGTCAATAGCTTCAACTGGATGCTGTACACCAGTTGCTGGCTCAGACTCAGGTCTATCGATAGAAGTGGTGCAGGATGCGGCCGTAGTGAACGCCATTTCTTCAGCCGGTTAGAGGGGGTTTTGAGGTCCACACTATTTGGTCAAATTATCCCTTTTAAGCATCTAGAGTTGTAGTCGGAAGTTTACATACACTTAGGTTGGAGTCAATAAAACTTGTTTTTCAACCACTCCACAAATGTCTTGTTAACAAACTATAGTTTTGGCAAGTCGGTTAGGACATCTACTTTGTACATGACACAAGTCATTTTTCCAACAATTGTTTACAGGCAGATTATTTCACTTATAATTCACTGTATCACAATTCCAGTGGGTCAGAAGTTTATATACACTAAGTTGACTGTGCCTTTAAACAGCTTGGGAAATTCCAGAAAATGATGTCGTGGCTTTAGAAGCTTCTGATAGGCTAATTGACATAATTTGAGTCAATTGGAGGTGTACCTGTGGATGTATTTCAAGGCCTACCTTCAAACTCAGAGCCTCTTTGTTTGACATCATTGGAAAATCTAAAGAAATTAGCCAAGACCTCAGAAAGACAATTCTAGACCTCCACAAGTATGGTTCATCCTTGGGAGCAATTTCCAAATGCCTGAAGGTACCACATTCATCTGTACAAACAGTAGTGCGCAAGTATAAACACCATGGGACCATGCAGCCGTCATACCGCTCAGGAAGGAAGCGCGTTCTGTCGACTAGAGATGAAGGTACTTTGGTGCAAAAAGGTCAAATCAATCCCAGAACAACAGCAAGGACATTGTGAAGATGCTGAAGGAAACAAGTATAAAAGTATCTATATCTACAGTAAAACGAGTATCTATATCAACATAACCTGAAAGGCCACTCAGCAAGGAAGAAGCCACTGCTCCAAACCGCCATGAAAAAGCCAGACTACGGTTTGCAACTGCACATGTGGACAAAGATCGTACTTTTTGGAGAATTGTCCTATGGTCTGATGAAACAAAAATAGAACTGTTTGGCCATAATGACCATCGTTATGTTTGGAGGAAAAAGGGGGAAGCTTGCAAGCTGAAGAATACCATCCCAACCATAAAGCACGGGGAGGCAGCATCATGTTGTGGGGATACTTTGCTGCAGGAGGGACTGGTGCACTTCACAAAATAGATGGCATCATGAGGCAGGAAAATTATGTGGATATATTGAAGCAACATCTCAAGACATCAGTCAGGAAGTTAAAGCTTGGTCGCAAATGGATCTTCCACATGGACAATGACCCCAAGCATACTACCAAAGTTGTGGCAAAATGGCTTAAAAAGCCCTGACCTCAATCCTGTAGAAAATTTGTGGGCAGAACTTAATAAGCGTGTGCGTGGAAGGAGGCCTCCAAACCTGACCCAGTTACACCAGCTCTGTCAGGAGGAATGGGCCAAAATTCACCAAAATTATTGTGGGAAGCTTGTGGAAGGCTACCCGTAATGTTTGACCCAAGTTAAACAATTTAAAGGCAATGCAACCAAATACTAATTGAGTGTATGTAAACTTCTGACCCACTGGGAATGTGATGAAATAAATCAATCAATCTCTCTGTCACGCCCTGGCCATAGAGAGGTTTTTATTCTCTATTTTGGATAGGTCAGGGTGTGACTAGGGTGGGCATTCTAGTTTCCTTATTTCTATGTTGGTGTGGTTGATTCCCAATCAGGGGCAGCTGTCTATCGTTGTCCCTGATTGGGGATCATATTTAAGTTGTCATTTTCCTTGGGTTTTGTGGGGTCTTGTTTTCTGTTTAGTGTCTGTACCTGACAGAACTGTTCGCGTTCGTTTTCGCTTTGTTTGAGTGTTTTTTGATAAATAAAATCATGAACACTTTCCACGCTGCGCTTTGGTCCACTCCTTTCGACGAGAGCCATTACAATTATTCTGACATTTCACATTCTTAAAATAAAGTGGTTATCCTAACTGACCTAAAACAAGGAATTTTTACTCTGATTAATTGTCAGGAATTGTGAAAAACTGTGTTTAACCTCTTATGGCTCAAAAATCAGCCGTAAGTATAAGCAGTGGAAAGAGGTGGCCATTTCAAACGGCCTCGTACTCAATTCTTGCTCGTACAATATGCATATTATTTATTACCTTTGGATATAAAACACCTTCTAGTTTCTAAAACAGGTTTAATTATTTCTCTAAGTGAAACATAACTCTTTTTACAGCCCATTTTCTGGAAAAAGTGACATTTCCAAGAAGCTATGTCTCTCTTCAAGATACTCTCTATAAAAGGCCTTGGCACTTAGGACTGTACAAACACGTCACACATCTTCCCCTGGTTGTCATGCGGAAGTGAGAGAAAAAAGGACTTGATTATCTCTGTCAGGGACTGAAAGGAACCTCTTTGAGTGATAAGTGCGCACTTTATATTTTTTTCTGGGCGCGAAGTAGGAACTGGACTGCGCTCCTGGAAAACACTCGTTATAGGTGAATATGACCTCCAGCTTCGATTTTCTTTGATACATGTCACAAAATCATCCTAAAGTATGTTTTTTCAATATACTTTAATTATATTATTGAAATTTATTCTGGACTTTAGACGTGATGCGACGCAAGAATTTTGTCAAGACGGAGAGGTTAGCACGGCATGGCCAGTGTGTCATGCTAATTCAACAGGGACATCGTTCGTTCTAGGTCCAAATGAACACGGTTCTGAACAAAGGACCCTTTGGAGAACATTCTGATGGAAAATCAACAAAGATAAGGACCCAATTTGGGATGCTTTTTCATATATCTGTCGAACTGTGCTATCGCTAGCGTTTGACTAGAATCAATGCTGCTGTGTGTTAGCTATTGTAGTAAGCTAATATAACGATATATTGTGTTTTCGCTGTAAAACACTTCAGAAATCGGAAATATTGTCTGTATTCACAAGATCTTTCTCTTTCATTAGCTATCCACCATATATTTTTCTGAAATCTTTTCTGATGTGAAATTAGAAGTTGACGTTGGTGTCTGTTTTCTCTGGCTACTGCCGTGCGATATCTGACTGTAGCTATGATGGTGGCTAAGATGGTAGCAGTAATGTAAAACTGATTTATAGCTAAAATATTCAACTTTTTCGAACAAAACATAGATTTATTGTGTAACATGTTATAGGACTGTCATCTGAGGGAGTTTTTTCTAGGTTATTTAGGTTAGTTCTAGGTTAGTTAGGTTGGCTTTGCATGCTAGCTGCATGCTACCGGTGCTGTGAAAAATATCTGTCTCTCTTTTTGTATTTGGTGGTGAGCTAACATGAATATATGTGGTGTTTTCGCTGTAAAACATTTAAAGAATCTGAAATATTGTCTGTATTCACAAGATCTTTCTCTTTCATTAGCTATCCACCATATATTTCTCTGAAATGTTTTCAGATATGTAATAAGGTAGTTGACGTTGGTGTCTGTATTTTCTCTGGCTACTCCCGTGCGATTTCTTACTGTAGCTATGATGGTAGCAGTAATGTAAAACTGATTTATAGCTAAAATATGCATTTTTTTTGAACAAAACATAGATTTATTGTGTAACATGTTATAGGACTGTCATCTGAGGTAGTTTTTTCTAGGTTGGTTTTAGGTTAGTTAGGTTGGCTTGTGCATGCTACTTCATCCTACTTGTGCTGTGAAAAATGTCTGTCCTCTTTTTTATTTGGTGGTGAGCTAACATAAATATATGTGGTGTTTTCTCTGTAAAACATTTAAAAAATCGGACATGTTGGCTGGATTGACAAGATGTTTATCTTTCAAATGCTGTATTGGACTTGTTAATGTGTGAAAGTTAAATATTTTACAAAAATAGATTTAGAATTTCGCGCCCTGCACTTGCAGTGGCTGTTGTCATATTGATCCCGATGTCGGGCTTGCAGCCTGAAGAAGTTAACTTCTCTGATCTACGGATACCGAATACGGGTTCACTTTCCTAAACAACCGCTGAATTGCAGGGCGCCAAATTCAAAAATATTCCTAAAAATATTTATAATCATGCAATCACAAGTGAAATATACCAAAACACAGCTTAGCTAGTTGTTAATCCACCTATGGTGTCAGATTTTGAAAATATATTTTACAGCGAAAGAAATCCAAGCTTTTGTGAGTGTAGCTTTCAATGCTATAACAGTTTAGCCTTATATTAGCTTGGCTAGCTTGGTGACGAAAGTAAGAAAAGCAATCAAATTAATCGCTTACCTTTGATAATCTTCGGGTGTTTCCACTCACGAGACTCCCAGTTACACAACAAATTTATTTTTGTTCGATAAATATTACTTTAATCACAAAACACCGCCATTTAGTTTGCGCAATATTTTGAGAAAACAAAAGCCGTGTTCCGTTCGACAAATCCCCAAAAGTATCTGAAATGGTCGTAGAAACATTCCAAATGTTTTTTATAATCAAACCTCAGGTTGTCTTTAACAAACATAATCGATAATATTTCAACCGGAGCATAACCTATTCATTAAGAGACAAAAGGAAAATGGAGAGCTCCCCTCTGGCACGCAGGAAATATTCAGAGTACACCTGACTACTTCTGAAAAATCTCAATTTTTTTTTAATAAAAGCCTGAAACTATGTCTAAAGCCTGGTCACAGCCTGAGGAAGCCAATGGAAAAGAATCTGGTTGATACCCCTTTAAATGGAGGTTAGAGGGGAAAGGAAACAAAGATTTCTTTTTTTTAAATACCACTTCCGGGTAAATCTTTCTCAGGATTTCGCTTGCAGAATAAATATAATTTTTCTCACAGACAATACTTTGACAGTTTTGGAAACTTTGGAGTGTTTTCTATCCTAATCTGTAAATTATATGCATATTCTACGATCTGGGCCAGAGAAAGTTTCCGATTAGGTTGGGTACGTTATTTAAAAAAATAATAATAATCTGACCCCTAGCGCTAAGAGGTTAATTCCTTGTATTTTCTTCTACCAGATCTATTGTGTTATATTCTCCTACATTCAATTCACATTTCCACAAAATTCAGAGTTTCCTTTCAAATGATACCAAGAATATGCATATCCTTGCTTCTGAGCCAGAGCTACAGGCATTTAGATTAGGGTATGTCTTTAAGGTGGAAATTGAGAAGGGGGGGTGCCCCAAAGAGGTTAAATTGTTTTAAATTGCTTCCAGGCACCACTGTTGCTGAGGTTGGATGGGGTCTGGTGATTTGGTTGGGTTGGTATCATGGGCATCCGGCGGGCATCTTACCTTTATGGTTTGTATAATATTTTGTGTCTGAACCATTATTAGTTAGGGTTTTTGATCAGTTGTATTGGCATGTGCATGTGCCTGTTTCAACAATGCAGGTGGTAAAATATCCACATTGATGATAAAACTCACTTTTCAGCCCATCTGATCCCGGACTTTTTTCCCTATTACTGGCCAAGATAGCCTCCCGTATCTCCTTAACTGTCATATCTATGTCATACATTTTTCGTTCAGCATCAGATATTTTAGCATCAATAAAACCTCACCTCACTACAGCCTTGATCGCCACCCCCCATTGCCCCATACATGCACTCTTTTCAAAGTTATGTACAGCAGCATGAGCTTCCATAAAGCCTGCCTCATCCTAACCCTCATCAACTTTTTCCAGCTCAATGTTAAGTCGTTTATTCAAAGCTATATGCTCCCTCTTTCAAAGAAAAATCCTCTGTCTTGCATAGTCAACACTCAACCCTCTAATCTTCTCTTTTAGACCCTCCCACCGCAATCCAATATTAACACATTTAAAATCACTCAACATTTCTCTGTTTAATACAATCGGCAATCATATCAATACATTTTTCTTCTTTTAGTAGCTCAGCATTCAAACACCATACACCACGCCCTCTAGTAGGCACACCATGATCCAGCAGGAACCCAAGAGAGGCATGATCACTTACATTTAAATCATACCTAATCTTGTGAACATATTGCACCACATTTATAGCCGCTAAACATTAATCAATGTGGCTTTGCCTGAGACAGTTTAAAACAACCTGCCTCCTCGAGAAAGCTCTCACCTGGATGCATACCCCGACATACATCACTCAATGATCCCTCATTACCCCCAGCAAGACTAGCTTAGACGGATCAGAGCGCAACAATGCACTGCAACAATGCATGTTTAGTCAAACGAACGTTAAAAACCCCCAACGTATATAGTTAGCCACACAATTTTGCTCAAGTGACTGAACAAACACGGCTCGGTCAATCTCATTATTGGGTGCATAAACGTTCTAAAAATGTAACACTTAAAAGCTTACACTCAACTGTGCACTTCCCTAATATTCTGTACACTATCCCGCTCAATTCAAATTGCAACCCCACATGTTCTCTCACTACCATACCTTAAGGGACATCTAGTACGGGAGCCGTATGATCGGTGAAGATTCTCCCATTGGGAATGTACGGTCCCTTACTAGACGTCCGACGTCGTCTCGGAAAATCGCGGACGGCGTCGGGCCGAGGGCGGGGGGGAGCTCTTTCGGGAAGTCATCTGAGAAATCGTTTCGGACATTCGGTCGCCGTTTTATAAAAATAACAAATTTTTGACTTGGACTCCGCATTCTCGAAAATTCCCACAAGGGGGAAAATAAATCATATTACAGGCGCACGAACACGGGGCAAACGAGTGCGGCCTTTTCTCCTAAACTGAAAATATTTCGAAGACGAAACTCGGCGAGCGTAGGTTTGGAGTAAAGGGCAGTTGGCCCCGAACGGGATGGCGTCGAGGCCTCGGCGCTTTTTGAGTTATGGCCATTTTGCTGGGATCAAAGGTCAAAAACAAAAAATAGGGTGCAATTTGACCGCTTCACGTCAAAGTACATAAGCATATGGTGTCAGGAAGAAAAAAAAACTGCCGTTTATCTATCGTAATTTAAGAGAAATAGTACATTGTCCATTTGGTGATGTTCACGAAGAGGAATTTTTTTTCTCCAAAAAATCACAGATCCAGTTGCAGTGTGTTCAGACGTACATTTTTAAAGTGGGTCTCGAAGCTCTGCGAGAGTTCTGTGATTTTATGTGATTTTATGAAGTAACACACACTCATTTAACCCTCTGTTAATAAGTCAGTTCTTAACATAAAGACTTAAAACTCAATTTTAAATAAGAGCCTACCCCAAGGAGGGTATGTGTTCACGTTCAGCTTCCTATGTCAACTGGAAGTACCTTAAAATGGTGCACAGGGTCAGGTTTGAAGGGTAATAAAGGTCAGATCTTTTCAAAACTTCACTTGTGTGATTAGACAACCCTCATGAACTGTAATCAGTCATTTTTCCCAACAGATGTCAAAGAAAAGCTCTCTCACACAAACACACACACACAAAAAGGAAGGATGGAGTGAAAAAGTACTGTGCTTAAAGACACACAAAGCCTGCAATGGCATTACTATTATCTCCAGGCCGTGCCGAGTTCAACGAGATGCCCCGCTTGACCGTAGCTCACTCGGTCTGAGCGCAGCGACAGTGACAAGAAGACAGAGCAAAATGACCCTTTGACCTCAATGTCAATTTTATTTGCTTTTGGGAGACAGAGAGAGAACCGTTAAGGTTAGAAGCACAATTTCACCTCAGGGACGTTCTTAAGGTCCTCCCGATCTGTGCAAGCCTAACCTTGACCTTGTGGCATTAACCCTTAACAGTTAAAAGAAGGTGTTTACATCAAACAATTTACAATGACATGTTGCCCCATAGGAATACATTGACTGCACCTCTCAATTCAACCTGAAGCCTATGTGGGTTATGAATGTCTTATGAACCTGTCTTTGATGTCAGTCCATCAAGCCACCATGAGGTCTACCTGTGTCGATTCTAAGCTTCCTGGAGCAACCGGAAGTGGTTAAATCACCCTAAAAGTGTTTGCCATACCCAACCTGCAGTTTGAGAGAAATAGTGCATTCAGCCCTATGTAAATCAGTCAATTTTTAACATACAGACTTAAAACTCAGGATTCTGTAACAGCCTACTCCAGTGATGATATGTGTTTATTTATAGCTTCCTGTGACAACCGGAAGTGCCATAACTGGTGTCAAAAGAGCTGTTTCGAAGGGTTAAAAAAGTCAAATCTTTCCAAAACTTCATATTTGTGATTAGGCAACCTTCCTGAACTGTAAATCAGTCATTAGTCCCATCAGATTTCAAAGAAAAATTTACACACCCAAACAGAAATGATGGAGGGACACACTGAGGGGCAGACAGTGCCTGTGGTAGTTACATTGACCGTGTGGCATTAACCCTTAACAGTTAAAAGAAGGTGTTTAGATCAAACAGTTTACAATGACATTTCGCCCCATAGGAATACATTGACTGCTCCTCTAAATTCAACCTGAAGCCTATGTGGGTTATGAATGTCTTATGAACCTGTCTTTGATAACAATCCATCAGGCCACTACTACCACGATCAGGATAGGTATTTACTTATAGCTTCCTGTGACAACCGGAAGTGCCTTAAAATGGGGTCATAGGTGCTGTTTCAAAGGGTTAAAAAGGTCAGATCTTTCCAAAACTTTAAGTATGTGATTAGGCAACCTTCATGAACTGTAAATCAGTCATTTCTCTAAACAGATGTCAAAGAAAAGCTCACACACACACACACACACAAGTCCAAACTGTTCGTGCACCTGGTATTTTTTTGGGGTTACCAGGTGCCATTTTTCAAGATGGTTGAAATTGCGTTTAGGGGGCATCCAGACTTCCATACCCGCTCTGGGAGCACTATTCTACGGACAAAAATCAATGGGTGTTGGCCTGAGTGATTTATGGAGGTTTTCCAAAAACGTCAGAAAATATTCTGGTTTTTTTTCTGGAAAATATTTTATGTTTTTTCTTCTCGAGTCAATGGCCTAAGTGATTTATGGAGTTTTTCCAAACAAAGTCAAAAAATATTCTATGTTTCATGTTTTGGGTTACCAGGCGTCATTTTTCAAAACGGTTTTAAATGCTTTTAGGTGTCATCCAGACGTCCATGCCCAATATGGGAGCACTATACTACGGCCCCAAATCAATGGTTGCTGGCCTGAGTGGTTTGGGGGGGGTGATACGTTTTTTCTAATTTATTCACATTTTTGACTTCCTATGAAATCACATTCCAAATGCACAAAACATATTCCTTAAGTACAAGTAAACATTTATAAAAAATTATGATAGTAAAATGTGACTAAAGTATTTTCATACAGTTCTTATACATGTGTAATTGACATAAAAATCGAAAGAATTTCAAAAAAAGCACTTTTTTAAAGGGGGTGATACATTTTTTCCAAATTTTTGACATTTTTGACTTCCTATGAAATCACTTTCCAAATGCACAAAACATATTCCTTAAGTCCAAATAAAAATGTCCAAAAAATTATGTTAATAAAATTTGACAAAAGTATTTTCATACAGTTCTTACACATGTGTAATTGACATAAAAATCGAAAGAATTTCGATAAACGGTCCAGAAAGCACTTTTTTAAGGGGGTGATAAGTTTTAGCCAAAACTTTCAAAATTTCAAAATTTGGGTCTTGACTTGCGTTACAGTAAGCCTATGAAAAATTAAGATAGAACTCACTCGCCCACTATAGGATTTTTGGGGTGTTACACAGCTCATTTACAATATGGCATTTGCCATCAACTTTGGATGAAACACCGCCAGAAATAGTGTACTTTTCCATCGTGTATATGGTTCGCTCTCTGCCAATAAGTTGCCATGTTATTTTGTACAATTGAGGGGGGAGTTCCCTTACATAAATAAAAGTCCTCCACTTTCAGCCAGGAGAGATTGACATGCATTTTATTAATATTAGCTCTCTGTGTACATCCAAGGGCCAGCTGTGGTGCCCTGTTCTGAGCCAAATGCAATTTTCCTAAGTTATTTTTTGTTGCACCTGACCACACGACGGAACAGTAGTCAAGGTGCGACAAAACTAGGGCCTTTAGGTCCTGCCTTGTTGATAGTGTTGTTAAGAAGGCAGAGCATCGCTTTATTATAGACATACTTCTCCCCGTCTTAGCTACTACTGCATCAATATGTTATGACCATGACAGTTTACAATCTAGTGTTAATCCAAGCAGTTTAGTCAACTAATTTTGCTCAATTTCCACAATATTTATTACAACGCTTAGGATTTAGTGAGTGCTTTGTTCCAAATACAATGCTTTTAGTTTTAGAAATATTTAGGGCTAACTTATTCCTTGCCACCCACTCTGAAACTAACTTCAGCTCTTTGTTGAGTATTGCAGTCATTTCAGTCGCTGTAGTAGCTGACGTGTATAGTGTTGAGTCGTCTGCATAAATAGAAACTCTGGCTTTACTCAAAGTCAGTGGCATGTCGTTAGTAAAAATGTATAAATTCAAGGGGCCTAAACAGCTACCCTGGGGAATTCCTGATTCTAACTGGATTATATTTGATAGGCTTCCATTAAATTGAAGATGTGGGAAATAGGAGTGGCAATATTGTCTGCTATTATCCTCAGTAAAAACCTTGTCAGACCCTGATTGTCAGACCCCGGGGGGTCGGAATTCAAAAGTATAATTCTTATCTTTCATCATTTGGGCCGATATACTTGGATGTATGGTGTCAGCGTTTGTTGCTGGCATGTCATCCCTAAGTGTGCTTATCTTGCCAATGAAAAAGTAAGTTAAAGTAGTTTACAACATCAGTGGGCTTTGATGAATGAGCCATCTGGTTCAATAAATGAAGGAGACGAGTTGGCTTTTTTCCCCAATATTTCATTTAAGGTGCCCCAAAGCTTTTCACTATTATTCCTTATAGAATTTATTTTTGTTTCAGTGTAGTTTCATGAATTTTTAGTTTGCAGGACATTTGCCAATCAGTTGGGCTGTCAGACTTAATTGCCATACCTTTTACCTCATCCCTCTCAACCATACAATTTTTAAATTCCTCATCAATCCAAGGGGATTTAACAGTTTTTACAGTCATTTAATGGGTGCATGCTTATTAGTAACTGGAATAAGTAGTTTCATAAATGCGTCATGTGCAGCGCCTGGTGCTCCTCATTACACACCACAGACCAGCAAATATTCTTTACATCATCAACATATGAATCACTACAAAACTTCTTGTATGACCTCTAATACACTATATTAGGCCCAGCTTTTGGAACTTTGGTTTTCCCAGATATGGCTATTATACTGTGATCACTACATCCTATGGATTTGGATACAGTTTTAAAGGAAATATCTGCAGCTTTAGTAAGAATGTGATCAATACATTTAATTCCTGTGCTTTTTGTAACTACCCTGGTAGGTTGACTGATAACCTGATCCAGGTTGCAGGCACTGGTTACAGTTTGAAGTGTTGTCCTGAGTGGGCAGCTTGATGATAGCCAGCCAATATTTAAATCACCCAGAAAATATACTTCTCTGTTGATATCACATACATTATCAAGAATTTCACACATATTTTCCAGGTACCGACTGTTAGCACTTGGTGGTCTATAGCAGCTTCCCACAAGAATGGGCTTTAGGTGAGGCAGATTAACCTGTAACCATATTACTTCAACAGTATTTAACATTAGTTAGTCTCTAAGTTTTACAGGAATGTGGTTCTGAATATTGAATTGCTGTTTCTGGTCTGTCAGTTCCGGGCTCAACATCTCCATGGTGACCCCCATTGCCAGAGGACGCCTTCTTCGACTTCCACGGCGAGTGACATACCTCCATGGCTGGTTGGTTGGGTCAAGATCAGCTCCGTTCTCCAGGGGTGTGGGAGACCCCTTACGGGGATGGAACCCTGCCTAGCACCGGCCAGTCGGCTGTGGAGAGCCGACACGGCGGTGAAACTTCCACCAGACCAGAGCGCTGTCTGGCTAATGGGGTGGAAGAAAAAAAAAGTAGGTGGGCGTGGGTTCACCAGTAGCTTATGTAGGTTTGCAACTTGCATGCTAAGAGTAGTTTTTTCGTTCCCCTAGTCCTCCGCAAGCATGCAGGTGCTACATTGAAAGTCAATGCGGTCCACAATGTCCCGGAACAAAGCAAAGTAAACGCAGCTCCTGTAACGTTGGAAACGTTCAATAGCGGCCTCCATTTGAGGCCGTCGAGCCGGTTAGGCTTTAGCGTCTATCCCCCTTTATGGAATCTGGCAGGATCCCAGGACAGATAGCAGCGCTCAAAGCAGAGCCGCAGGATTCAAAATAAAATAAGTATATAAAAACACTGTCAGCTTTTAAACCAAGGTCTTTAATTCAGGTTTCAGCCGTCGACAGGTTTCAGTTTCGGCGTTCGACAGCGTTCAACAGCAACAAACATGCCTCGCGCTCTGATGACATCAGTATTAAATGGTGACACTGTCTGTGATTTATTTAGAATTCAAGGCTCACTTTACCAGCATGGCTACTACAGCATTCTGCAGTGATACGCCATCCCATCTGGTTTGCACTTAGTCCCACTATCATTGGTTTTTCAACAGGACAATGACACAACACACCTCCAGGCTGTGTAAGGGCTATTTGACCAAGAAGGAGAGTGATGGAGTGCTGCATCAGATGACCTGGCCTCCACAATCACCCAACCTCAACCCAATTGAGATGGTTTGGGATGAGTTGGACTGCAGAGTGAAGGAAAATCAGCCAACATGTGCTCAGCAAATGTGGGAACTCCTTCAAGACTGTTGGAAAAGCATTCCAGCTGAATCTGGTTGAGAGAATGTCAAGAGTGTGCAAAGCTTTCATCAAGGCAAAGGATGGCTACTTTGCAGAATCTTTTTTTGGTTACTACATGATTCCATATGTGTGATTTCATAGTTTTGATGTCTTCACTATTATTCTACAATGTAGAAAATAGTAAAAATGTAGAAAAAACCTTGAATGAGTAGGTGTGTCCAAACTTTTGACTGCTACTGTCTATACCCTCTCTGGGGAGAGGGACTCATCATGTCAATCAAACATATCAATCACGTCAGTAGTAGTAGAAACTACACAGGTTATTCAAGCAATAGTATGATCACCATTCAAGATTCCTACAGATACATTCCACTTGAATAGCAAAATACAGAACATATTTACAAAAAAATATGAGCAAGAGAGCTGTTCATTCAGACCCTTTCGCTCGACACCATCTAAGCAGTCGAACCAAAGTGCCTCTCTCTGTAGCTATTTCCTCACTATATTGCCACCTCTGGAGGAAACATTCTCAATTCCCCAGAATTTCAAGGTAGAGACTGAGTCAGGATTCACATATTGCTACGTGATCGCATAGTCCATATTTTTGGTGCGGATAGCTGTTTGGTGTTCAGCTATTATTAATTTGAGCGCATGTTTAGTCTGACCAATGTTAACAAGCCCACATGGGCATTTGAGCATATAAACAACATGTGTTGTACTACAATTGATTAAGTTAAAAACTTTCTTTTCTTTACCTGAAAGTGTGTGATAGAATACTTTTGTGTTACATAAGTTGGAACAATGTGTACAATGACTGCGAAGGTAGACACCATTATGGGGACCTGGGAGCCAGGTAAACGGCACAGGGGCAGGATTTGGCAGCACACTGCACAACGCTGTCTCTGATGTTGCGACCCCTCCTAAAGCATACCAGGGGAGCGAAGACTTTATAATTTGTTGCCCTTTCTACCACGATACGGTTGTCCATATTTCAGAAAGCCCACCAGATATACCCTAGCATTCTGTGGCTGAAGAGAGGAGAAACTGAACGTTTCTTTTGTCCATTGTGGATTTCCATTAGCAGAATTTTTTGATAAAGAATAAAAGAAAATGGGCGAGGTCTAACTAAATTAAACAAATATTTAGCTTCGGATATATAGCAAAGGACACATACAGTGTCTTCTGAAAGTATTCAGACCCCTTGACTTTTCCTACATTTTGTTACGTTACAGCCTTATTCTGAAATTGATTATTGTTTTTTCCCTTCGTCGATCCACACACTAACCCATAATGACAAAGCAAAAACAGGGTTTTAGATTTTTTAGCAAAAAAAAGCTAAGTATTCAGACCCTTTACTCAGTATTTTGTTATTAAGTGACTTGCCTAGTGAAATAACATTTCAAATTAAAAATACATCCCAACAGCATAATGCTGCCACAACCATGCTTCACCGTAGGGAGAGTGCCAGGGTTCCTCCAGATGTGATGTTTGGCATTCAGGACAAAGAGTTCAATCTCGGCTTCATCAGACCAGAAAATCTTGTTTTTCATGATCTGAGAGTCCTTTGGGTGCCTTTTGGCAAACTCCAAGCTGGCTGTCGTGCTTTTTACTGAGTGTTTTCCATCTGGCCACTCTACCATAAAGGCCTGATTGGTGGAGCGCTGCATAGATGGTTGTCCTTCTGGAAGGTTCTCCCATCTCCACAGAGGAACTCTAGAGCTCTGTCCGAGTGACCATCGGTTTCTTGGTCACCTCCCTGATCAAGGCCCTTAATTCCCCGATTTGTTCAGGTTGGCCGGGCGGCCAGCTCTAGGAAGAGTCTTAGTGGTTCCAAACTTCTTCCATTTAAGAATAATAGAGGCCGCTGTGTTCTTGGGGACATTCAATGCTGCAGACATTTTTGGTACCCTTCCCAAAAGCTGTGCCTCGACACAATCCTGTCTCGGAGCTTCTCGGAAAATTCCTTCGACCTCATGGCTTGGTTTTTTCTCTGACATGCACTGTCAACTGTGGGACCTTATATAGACAGGTGTGTGCCTTTCCAAATCATGTCCAATCAATTAAATTGACCACAGGTGAACTCCAATCATGTTGTAGAAACATCTCAAGGATAATCAATGGAAACAGGATGCACCTGAGCTCAATTTCGAGTTTCATAGCAAAGGGTCTGAATGCTTATGTAAATAAGGTATTGCTGTTTATTTTTAATACATTCATAAACATTTCTAAAAACCTGTTTTCACTTTGTCATTATGGGGTATTGTGTGTAGATTGCTGAGAATAAATACATATTTAATCCATTTTAGAATAAGGCTGTAACATAAAAAAGGTCAAGGGGTCTGAATACTTTCCGTATGCACTGCATGTACATTATATAGATTGTGTGTAGGCCTGTCTCACACTTGAATCTTCTCTTTGTGCCAGACTGGTTTGAAAAAATAAATAAAAAAACCTTTATTAAACCAGGTATGTCAGTTGAGAACAAGTTCTCATGTACAACTGTGACCTGGCCAAGATAAAGCAAAGCAGCGCGACACAAATAACAACACAGAGTTACACATGGAATAAACAAACGTACAGTCAATAACACGATATAAATAATCTATATACTGTGTGTGCAAATGAGGTAAGGCAATAAATAGGCTGTTGGCGAAGTAATTACAATGGAGCATTTTCAACACCTTCCATAAACATTTTCTGTATGTATTTATTTGTATTGTTGTTACTGCTCTAGGGTTATTATTATTGCTTGGAAAACCTTATTTACTATTATATATGGATTTGAAATTTGAAATTTGAAATATGCTTCTCTCTCTGTTTACTATGGTGCTATCCTCAGATAATAGCATCGTTTGCTTTCGCCGAAAAGCCTATTTGAATTCTGACATGTTGACTGGATTCACAACCAGTGTAGCTTTAATTTTGTATCTTTCATGTGTGATTTAATGAAAGTTTGATTTTATAGTAATTTATATGAATATGGCGCTCTGCATTTTATCTGGCTTTTGGCCAAGTGAGGCAGCCTAAACTCAGATTTTTGGATATAAATATGAACTTTACCGAACAAAACATACATGTATTGTGTAACATGAAGTCCTATGAGTGTCATCTGATGAAGATCATCAAAGGTTAGTGATTAATTTTATCTCTATTTCTGCTTTTTGTTACTCCTCTCTTTGGCTGGAAAAATGGCTGTGTTTTTCTATGGCTATGTACTGACCTAACATAATCGTTTGGTGTGCTTTCGCTGTAAATCCTTTTTGAAATCAGACATGTTGGCTGGATTCCCAACAAGTGTAGCTTTAATTTGGTGTCTTTCATGTGTGATTTCATGAAAGTTTGATTTTTATAGTAATTTATTTGAATTTGGTGCTCTGCATTTTTACTGGTTTTGGCCAAGTGGGACGTTAACGTCCCACATATCCCAGAGAAGTTAAAGAAGTTTTTTGTCTTCAGGAGAACCCGTTGGAGGTAGCATATGAGGTTTCCTTCTATACGGAGGAAAAACACGAGGAGATAATGCAGAAGGCGAGAGAGGTGGAGAAGGAAAGGCCTATGAGTCACTATTTGGTGACAAGTTTGGCGAAGAGGAACTTTAGAGTTGTGACAGTTAACATGTACAACCCACATGTAAAGGACGAGGATGTGAGGGCCTTCCTGGGGAGATTTATGGATAACATCTACTCAGCAAGGCTCCTCAGGGACTCTCTCGGGTTTTGGACGGGGAGAAGAAGCTACCAGGCGCTCCTTAGGGAAGACCCAAAGGGCGTGGGAGGTTACCTCCATCCTCCAGCGATGTTCTCCCTGGGGGCTGACGGGGACGTTGTATTATGCACGTCAGCCCCCGTATTGCAGGCGTTGTATGGCCTATGGCCATATCCAAGCCTCGTGCAAAGCTCAGAAATGCAGATACTGTGGATCTGGTGAGCACGAGGCGAGGAGCTGTGTGGGTGTGGCTCAGTAGCACACCTGTGGCGGGACTGCCCCGCTAGGCAGAGGTCATACGCGTCTGCAGCTGGGGGGGGGGGGGGGCGAGAGCAGGGGATGGGGGTAGAAGAGGAGAGGAGCAGGAAGAAGGTGGTGGCAGAGGAGGAGGAACTGTACCGAAGGAGCCAGAAAGAGAAGAGGAGGAAGAGGAGAAGAGGGCCGGGACAGAAGGAGAGGTGGCTGGGACAGAAGGACTGCTGGTCGAGATGGAAGGGGAGGTGGTCGGGACAGAGGGAGAGAAGGGGAAGGAAGTAGAAGTGGAGGAATTGGACATGGGACAGAAAAAGGAACTCCTTGGAATGTTGAGGAAGAGGATAGAGGTGAAGGACTGGAGGGCGGGGGAATTTGAGAGTGTGAAGATGGAGTTTGAGAAGGAGATTAGGGAGAAGGATTTGGCTGGGGAGCAGGAGGGTAGGGCTGGGAAAGAAGGAAAGGTGGTCGGGACAGAAAGAGAGGCGGCTGGGGAAGAAGAAGAGGAGGTTGAGATGGAGGGAGAGATGGTTGGGACAAAAGGGAAGGAGGGAAAAGGAGGGAAAATGAGGGAAAAGGAGGGAAAAGGAAGGAGAAGGGGAGAAAGGAGGAGGAGGGAGGGGAGAAACTAGATAGGATATTAGAGAGGAGGGAGGAGGAGGAAAGAATAATATTTGGGAAAATGACAGTATTGGTGAGGGAGAGAGGGCTGATAAAAGGGGGAATGGAGGGAAGGGACCAGGTGTTTAATGGTTTCCTGAAGGAGGTTGAGGCGATGGGGGAAGGGGAATTTAAGAGGGAGCTAAAAAAAATATGAAAAAGAATTTGGAGAGAAGATGAGGGAGAACGGTTTGTACAGGGAGAAGGATAGGATAGAGGAGAGAAAAAACCTCTTGGTGGCACTGCAAAAGAAAAAGAAGAAGAAAAAGGTGGAACCTATAGATAGCGGGAGGAGGAGGGAGAGAGAAGTGGCAGGACCTTCGTGGGCTCCCTCTCCTTCTTCTTCTTTCACACCTCTGGAGGAGCTGGACCTCCCGGTGATGGCACTGGGCTGGGCGATGGAGGGAGGCACAGGTTACCTGTATGGGGACGTGGGGTCCCCGGTCAGTAGTCTGGGTGAGGAGATGGACATGAGTGTGGGGCAGGCGCCGGGAGATGGACTTGGGTGATTTTTTGATTGGGAATGGGGTGTTTAGGTGTAGTTTATAGGTGAGAGGGGGAGGGAAGATACTCCCCGGATTATTGTTTTTGGTTTTGGATATTGTTTAGTAGGTTTTGAGGAGGATTTTTTGTTGTTGTTGATGTTTAGAGAAGATATATAATTTAAAATTATGTAAGATTGGAATATTTTGTTTGGATTTGAAGGTAATAAATATATTTTATAAAAAAAAAAAATCTGTTCTTATCAGTTTAATATCTGATACGTCCCCCATCGGGGGACTACATATTAAATGGATTTTTCGAACAGGGAGTCGGAAATGGGGCTTGCTCCGTCCGCTCCACGCATCGACCCGGTATTGCAGTACCTCCGGGAACGGTGCAACACATTTCTCCCGTTGTCAAGGAAAGAAAATACACAAAGCTGTGTAAACAGCTGGCAGAGGAAGAAAAGGAAAGAAAAAACATCCAAAGTGAAAGTAGGGCGAAGCGCTCTTCGTGGGTTCCCCCGTTTCCCGCCATTTTACTTTAAAAAAAATAAAAAATAAATAAAAACGTTGGTCAGGATAGTGAGTGAGTGGGTCGGTCTGTCGGTCTGTCTGTGACTTTTTACCCACACACAGCCCTGGAAAAGTTGGCAGAGTGGGTTGGGTGACCACCCACCCGCGAGATCCCAGCCTAGTAGTGCACAGAGTGTGTCTCGGGCCCCGACCTCTGGTTTCTCTTCATTACGCACAAGCCTTTCGCCTTTTACTAAAGACTTCCGTGGAGAGGAACACTTATGAGTTCAAAGTATTTTTGGATGGGCTTTGCTTCTGGCAGAGCCCGGTATATCTTGTTTCAAGAGAAATTGACAGAGATGATGATGCCCACCCACCGACGAGACTTTTTGCTCATGCGTTTGACTTCAATCGTGCTGACCGGTGTATTTTTCCACTCCAAGTTGTCGCTAAGGGCAATTGAGTTCAAAGAGCTAGTGACTTAGACGCATTGGCGACTTAAAAAAAAAAAAACACCCGTCTGTCCTGTCTGTCTGTCGCCAGGGAAAGGTGGGTGGGTGGGTGAGGAGGAGCCACCTTTTGCCAAACCGCCAAAGTCTGCCGAGACCCCCGGGCGCCCGGCGGGTGCAGGGGTCCATTTGTGGGTTATCGCTTCTCGGCCTTTTGGCTCAGATCAAGCTTGGTACCGAGGTGCCCCAGAGCTCGCTGAGTCAGAAGGTCGGAGATAAGAGGGCGGTAAAAGGTTTGGTTTTGGAGGGAATAATTTTTTGGTTAAATTTTGTTTTCTACTTTCTTAGTGTAGAGAGCCGGAGCAATACAGAGTGAGCCATTCTCGAGGAAGAGATGGCACGAAAGTCAACATCTAAGTCGATCCCTGGGATTGGAATTGCAAATACAGTGCGTTTTGCATGGAGGGAAAAGGACATGGAGCCGTTGGGGAGGGAGAGTTTTGGGAGGACCCTGCTTATGGGGGTGCTTAAGCTGACGGTAGGAGATGTTTTGTGCCTCCAGGGAAACCCTTTGGAGGGAGCTTTTGATGTCACCTTTTATACGGAGGAAAAGCATGAGGAGATCCTGCAGAAAGTGAGAGAGGTTGAGAAGGCAAGGCCCATGAGTTTCTATGAAGTTACAAGTTTGGCGAAGAACAACTTCAGGGTGGTGACTATTAATATATGTATAACCCACATGTTAAGGACGAGGAGGTGAGGGTTTTTCTTGGCCGATATATGGATAACATTTCATCAGCAAGGCACCTTAAAGACTCCCTTGGTTCTGGAATGGGAGGAGAAGTTATCAGCCGCTCCTGAGGGAAGACTCAAAGGGTCTGGGAGGCTACCTCCATCCCCCAGCTATGTTCTCCCTGGGGGCTGACAGGGGGACGGTATATTATGCCCTTCAGCCTCCTTTTTGCAGGCGATGTATGGCCTATGGCCACATCCTCGCCTCGTGTAGCACAGGGAAGTGCAGATTTTGTGGGTCTGTAGAGCACGAGGCGAAGGACTGTGGTGAGCCTAAGGCGTGCCACGGGTGTGGATCGGTGGCACACCTGTGGAGGGACTGCCCGGCTAGGCAGAGGTCATACGCGTCTGCAGCCGGGGGGGAGCGAGAGCCAAACCGCCAAAGTCTGCCGGCGGGTGCAGGGGTCCATTTGTGGGTTATCGCTTCTCGGCCTTTTGGCTCAGATCAAGCTTGGTACCGAGGTGCCCCAAAGCCCGCTGAGTCAAAAGGTCGAAGGAAGCCCGGAGGGAGGAAAATGTATTGTTTTTTGGTGTTCTGCATTTTTGGAAGATAGTTGGTATGGAAAATATGGAGAAAAGGGAGACTCCGGGGATTGGATTGGCCAACACGGTGCGTTTTGCATGGAGGCATAAGGAGGTTGAGCAAGTCGGGAGAGAGACTTTTGCAAGAACATTACTGATGGGAGCCCTGAAGTTGACGGTGGGGGATGTCCTCTGTTTCCAGGATAACCCGATAGAGAGAGCGCAGGACGTAACATTCTTTACTGAAAAGAAGCATGATGAAATCATGAAGAAGGTGAAGGAACTGAAAGAAGAGAGGCCGATGTGCATGTATGAAGTTACGAGCTTGGCGAAGAATAGTTTCAGGGTGGTGACGGTGACAATGTACAATCCTCATGTAAAGGACGAGGAGGTGAGGGCATTTCTGGGGAGGTTTATGGACAGGGTATCCTCAGCCAAGCTCCTCAGAGACTCCTTGGGTTTCTGGACAGGGAAGAGAGGATTCCAGGCCCTCCTCAGGGAGGATCCAAAGGGACAGGGTGGTTACCTCCATCCTCCGGCAATGTTCTCCCTGGGGGCTGACAGGGGGACGTTGTTTTATGCACGTCAGCCCCCGTTTTGCAGGCGATGTATGGCCTATGGCCACATCTTCGCCTCGTGTAGCACAAGGAGGTGCAGATTTTGTGGGTCTGTAGAGCATGAGGCGAAGGATTGTAGTGAGCCTAAGGCCTAAGGCGTGCCACGGGTGTGGCTCGGTGGTACACAGGATACCCTGTCCAGGCATGTCATGGGTGTGGCTCAGTAGCGCACCTGTGGCGGGACTGCCCGGCTAGGCAGAGGTCATACGCGTCTGCAGCTGGGGGGGGGAGCGAGAGCGGGGGATGGGGGTAGAAGAGGAGAGGAGAAGGAAGAAGGTGGTTGCATAGGGGGAAGAAATTGTTAGGAATTTTGTTAATAAATAGTTAAAACAAATTCTAGCTTTAGATAAAACTATAACTAATTGAACTCTGCATGCCTGGGGAAAAGAGATTTGTGTTGTGGGTCATAAAATAAGCAGAAAGGGTCGTTAAACTATGGTTGAACTGACCCAACTTAGCCCTGAGGTGTTTAGATAAACTTTTTAGGTCTTCCATTATCTTGAGTTGTCTGCTAAAGTGGTAATCAATTATAGTGAGCCTTCAGGATAAATGATTATATGGTGTTTCATGTGAGTGCCCTGTGAGGTTAGAATGAACTTTTGAACCTGTTTTCTATTTGTCAGGACAATGAGACTCATTCTGTAACCTATGACGTCATATCTTGTATATAAACCTGTGTTTATGATCAAATGGCAGCGTGCTCCGAGAATAAACACTATTATCTAATTTTAATAAGACTGTATCCTGTCTATTTTATGTTAATAAGTATCTTACAAATTCTTATAAATAGACAGATTGAATTTAATTAATGAGTATATTAGAGGAATTATTGAATTCCACTAACAATTGGTCCTTCGAGTGGATTTCTTAAATCCACTTAAAATAATAACGAAGCGAATTTCGATGCAAGACGATGTCTGTTGCCTAAATTATATGTTTGAATAATGTATTGGGAATATAGTCGTAATTAAAATTCTGAATCAAGGAAGAGACAGTTGCCTAAATTAAAGAAATTCTAAACCGAAATGTTTTCATTCTTATAGATTGACTGACATATGTTATAATTTTGGCGCTGCGTGTGTTATTTTTAAAGAAATAGGATACATTTCATAAGTGTGAAGAGCAAAGAGAAGAGGAAGTTATAAAGTTTGGTTTTTAAGCTTACGATAGGGGTAGGGAAAAAAGTGGAAATGAGAGGGGTTATATATATTTTTGCCCATTGGGAAAAAGGAATGGAATATGTAAAGTTGACAGTGATTTAGGTGTGAGTAAGGAAGAGAGTTAGTTGCTCTGTAGGCTACTAATTTTCAGAGTAAGTTGTTAGAGGTTCGTTATGGAATAACGTAAAACTGCAACATTACGTTTGATAAACAATAAAGTTATTTAAATTGGTTTGACCGTTGTTCAGGTACACTCTTTTCTGTACTTCTGGCAGTACAATTTTGATTGAGAGATGTTGTAAGTTCTGATTCAACAGATGTGATAAATTAGGTTTGGTTTATCGAACCCGTACTACTGTTGCTGCAGACAGCCAACAATTATTTACAATTCATTGAAAGTCGTTGCGGCTTGGGTCTGGGTTGAGCGCCTGTTGATGACATCACTCACAAGGCACTTTTGTCGCCACGGCAATGATGTTGTGACTGGGGTGTGGCAGAGAAAAGTGTTTGTGACATTTAGAAGGGAAATGCGTCCATTATGGTTTTGAGTCACTTTTCAGAAGTTAATAAACATTTCCAGATACATTTTTAAAAGTAGCTGTAAATCGTCAGGGTAGTTAGGAAAGATGCTAAAAACTAGAAACAGATTCGCTAGGTGGGCATCATTGAGTTATGGTGTTTATTGGACTATATTCACCTGTGTGAAGGGAGATCTGAATGTCTGAATCGTAAAACATAGTAATAATGGATTCTGATGGTTATTGATTATAAACATTGTATTCTGGTGTGTTTAAGTAGGATTCCTTCTTCCGGGACGGATGGAAGTTATCTAAAATATGTAAGTTGAAGGAGCCATGGGAAAATACGTTTTACATTTTTATTAAATACCTGGGATTAAATTACTGATTTCTTACACTGAGAAATGTACGACATTTGCGACAGAGGAAAAAAGTAATACGGTTAGATAATAAATATCAGGTTAATTGCATCTAAGGCTAGCATGTTCACTTAAGTAGGCATATACATGGACGTTGTTTAAAACTTATGATTAATGATTTGAGGTAAATTGGAAATTATCATTAGGTTTGGTTAATAGTTCACTTTTGAGTTTCTGAATCGATGTAGCACAGTGAATGCTAGTTAGGCGCTTTGTGTTTTTCCTGGGAGAGTGCGAGTTTTATTGTCTTCTTGAATGTTTCCTTCGACTATTATCTTGGGGAGAGATTGAGGAGTGAGATTGAGGCCATAAACGACCAAATTGGAAAGGGCCTGAAAGGTTTTTGTTTTTTCATTAAGGTTTGCAAATATACACACATAAAACATTTGTTAGGACTATTTGTTTTACTGCAAAGGAATTTTAAAGGGGCATGCTCATATGGAGTTTTCTGAGTTTTTATTTTCTGAGTTTTAATTACACAAGTGAATTTTTTTGATTTAAAGGATAAAGGGTTCTTTAAAATGTCTAGGAACATGGTATACAGGGGTGGTATAACCTTTGACCTTTATCATGGCTGTCTCTTGAGGTCTGATCAGCTTCAGGGGAGGGCCATGAAGATAATGCATTTGTGGTCATTTGGGATACTAGTTTTGAGGTACATTAATTGGCTATTATTGATTTGGTATTACAACAGGAAAAATCTCCTTTGTCGTCAATAATAAATGAGGGAAGATATGATACATTTAGGTTTGGGCAGGAGATATTTTAAGCCAATATGGCAGGAAAATTCATAAGCATTAAAATTATTTATGAGAATAAATAAGTTTTAGTTCTTAGGAGTGGTAATTTACTGTGGATAAGGTATCCACACTGTAAAACATATATTAATTATTTATGGGACTGAGTTTAATGTTATTATTTAATAAAAAACAGTGGACTCCTGGGGGAGAGAGCTTATTAGTAAAGAAGGGATGTGATATGGTTACCATTTGTTTTGGCCATTAGAAGATTTTTATTTAAATAGTATTAAAATTGACAGGGGTATATGGCATATGTGATGATTTAGGATTATTGATAGGTTGATTAAGGTTATGTAAGGACTTTAGAGATTGACACTATAAGACATGTTTTTTTTTTTTTATCCATGATTTTAGACAAAGCCAAAGCAGTGAGGGACTTAGTTAATATTTGGATGGAACACATAGTTGTTATTGACTATTATGTGAAAAGGGCAGACAGAGGGGTCTGCCACGCACTGTTGAGATCTTGAAGGTTTGAGAGCAGAGTGGAGAGGGGGGACCAGGACATGAGCAAGGTAGGCTGTGAAATAAGATGGTGAGAAGAGGGATACGGTTTAAATCAATAAATATATATATATTTAAGAACATATATAAGCAGCACAGATACCTTTTAAAGTAGATAAGTCACTTGACAGAGAATTGGAAAAGGATAGATATGAATGGACGCCCAAGGGAGAATTGGACATGTGGCGAATGAAAGGGGCGTTCCTACATGACAATGTCAGACATAAGGATAATTTACATAAATTTTACCTAAGTCATTGGTTAGGTTAGGCAAGGTTGTTACCTGGCAGAGCCAGGTAACAAAGGGGGGATGGGTAAGTTGTGGTCTAGGATAGGATGTGGCCTATTGGATGATAAACTAATAAATAAAAAAAATCTAGCTAAACAAGCAGATATAGAAATAGAAAGAAGTATTGTTAATTACATGAAAAGGTTGTTTGTTTAACCAAACCTGTATGTCCAAGATTTTATGCACTACAGGTGAATTACAGGTGAAGTCACTCAATCCAGTCCCTGAGGCCTGTTGGGGGGACCATACCAAGGACTCCTGGTAACAGCTAGCTGAAAGAGCTACCCGGATTCATATCACACTGCGGGAGGGTAAGACACATTGACACTGTCGAACAAGCACAGTGTCCGAGAGGAGAACTGGAATTAACAGAATTCCGGGGGCCATCTCTCGGATGAAGATTTCCTTTTCCCGTCATTCCATTCCTGTGTTTGTTCATAGAAGTGAAGGTGTGTCTGGCTTCTTGCTGATGATGTTTTCTCTGGGAGAGGGTGGGGCTTTATAGGTGGGCGGTCCATCCTGAGCTGTCTGGTTGTGGGAGCCATATTCCTGATACACCATGAACCCCAAGAAGGCCAGAGGGTAATATTGACACATAGTTAGACAATGAGGATTTTGTATTAACCAAGCATAAGAGATCACTTGATCTGGATTGACAGGAAGTTAGAGTAGAGATTGGGAAGGATGTCTCTGTGGAGTTCTATGTAGACCAAATGGGGCCTCTGACTCCTTGGAAGTTTAGGACTAAGAGCAGCCATTGTGGAAGGCATCTATGAAAGTTCCTGTGTAGCTCATGGAAACAGGTTATAGCTCACATCATGAGGGCTACATAAATCTACATACCCAGTATGGAAGATGGAGAGTAGTGAAAGTAAGGGTTTCAGTTGACAACCTAGTGCCATTCCGAGTACGAGAAGTTAGAGCAGATGATAGTCAGCCAGAATACAAGCAGAGCCCCAGACAAAGCAGATACTGACCGTAGAGTTGTCCAGAGCCAAGGGCCGATGTGGATGGTTCAGATGAAAGATTTTAAGGAAGTGATTGAGGTGGAAACTGTTATGGGGATTTTAACCTATGGTTAGAATTGTTTCAATATAAAGCCAGATCTGTGGCGAAAGAATAATGCTAGGCATGCCTCAGCAAAATCTCAGTTCATAACCATTTCCTTTCCATTTGATGGAATTGCTACACCCATGGAATGGCCTGTATGATAAAGCGGTTCAAGAGGGCAGGAAGCTGAACTATGACAGTTGCATTGATCTGTGATATGTGTCCCCAGGTGCCGATTACATCCAGATTTTCTCATTCACAGTGACAGGATTTTATGGATCGCTACATAACACACGGATGGGAAGTAGGGGAAGTCAGTACATGCAATAGGACTGAGTATGTTACAACCGAGAAGACAATGAGGGACCTGACTGGCAGATGAAAAGGTTTAGAGTGTGGAGGTATGAAGCTGTGACCTAATCTGCCTACCAATTGGAAAGGTAGTTATGCACTAGTGCAGTTAGGCATGCTCTTTACCCTTACTCAGATCCTATTCAAAGCGAGGAATTAGATCTTAGCAGGATTAGAGTCAAGTATTTTCTAGTGGTCCACTCTCAATAAGAATGTGGACTAGATTAATTATACCAGAGATGTAATGAATGGCTTGGCAGAAAAGAATAGAATCGCGTTAGATATGTTATAGGCAGAAAAGGGTGGGGTTTGTGTGTTATTCGGGTCGATGTGCTGTACGTTTATCCCAAGTAACACAGCTCCGGATGGATCAGTGACCAAGGCCTTGGCAGGTTTAACCACCCTAGCTCACGAGTTGGCAGTGACCTCAGGGGTGGATAATTCTCTGACTAATTGGTTTGACAGTATGTTTGGGAAATGGAAAAATGTCATGATTACTGTGTTATGGGCTACCTTCACCTGTGTGACTGTGTTAGTTTTGTGCGGGTGTGATTTGATTCCGTGTGTGAAAGTTCTCATTTCCAGGAATCTGGAGAAATCAATGACACAACAGATGATGAAGTACGGATCAATTCTAAGCTCTGACCAGTGGAAGGATGAATGTATGGGGCCGGATCTTTTAATTATGAGGAACCGAGATTGGACGAGACTGTATTTGATGTTTAGAGAATTTAGACGGTTACATGTGTAACGCTCTAGGTGTCGGGGTGTTTGTGGAATCAGACGCAGGAACAGCAGAGCTTCAATAGGTTGAGTTTAATACCCAACTCGTACACAAACAATGTCCAAACCGGACTACTGGGTGTCAAATAAACACCTGTCTTCCAACATGAAGACAAAACCAGTACACACACACGAACCACTCCCGAAATCCAAAGAAACAGACGAACAATCCCGCACAAAGAAGCAGTCAGGCTGGCTGACTAATAAAGCCACCCTGATTGCTAATTCCCTCAAACCAGGTGATAACCATAAACACATAAGGAGGGGGAGGAAAAAGAGTCAGTAGCAGCTAGTAGGCCGGTGACGACGACCGCCGAGCGCCACCCGAACGGGAAGGAGAGCCTGCCTCGGTTGAAGTCGTGACAGTACCCCCCCTCTGACGCGCGGCTCCCGCAGCGCGCCGACACCGGCCTCGAGGTCGACCCGGAGGACGAGGCGCAGGGCGCTCCGGATGGAGGCGATGGAAATCCTTTACCATAGATGGATCCAACATGTCCTCCACCGGTACCCAGCACCTCTCCTCCGGACCGTACCCCTCCCAGTCCACGAGGTACTGTAGGCCCCTCGCCCGGCGTCTCGAGTCCAGAATGGCCCGTATCGTGTACGCCGGGGACCCCTCGATGTCCAGAGGGGGAGGAGGGACCTCCGGTACCTCACCGTCCTGCAGGGGACCAGCTACCACCGGCCTGAGGAGAGACACATGAAACGAGGGGTTAATACGATAATAGGAAGGGAGTTTTAATCGATAACACACCTCGTTTATTCTCCTCAGGACTTTGAATGGCCCTACACACTGCGGCCTCAGCTTCCGGCAGGGCAAGCGGAGGGGTAGGTTTCGGGTCGAGAGCCAGACCCTTTCCCCCGGTACAAACACGGGGGCCTCACTGCGGTGGCGGTCAGCGCTCCTCTTCTGCCTTCCAGTAGCTTGTTGAAGGGACTCCCGGACGGCCCTCCAGGTCTCCTTGGAGCGCTGTACCCACTCCTCCACCGCAGGAGCCTCGGTCTGGCTCGGATGCCATGGTGCCAGGACCGGCTGGTACCCCAACACACACTGAAAGGGGGACACATTAGTAGAGGAGTGGCGTAGTGAGTTCTGGGCCATCTCAGCCCAGGGAATGTATCTCGCCCACTCCCCTGGCCGGTCCTGACAATACGACCGCAGAAACCTACCCACCTCCTGGTTCACTCTCTCCACCTGCCCATTACTCTCGGGGTGATACCCGGAAGTCAGGCTGACCGTGACCCCCAGACGCTCCATGAACGCCCTCCACACTCGGGACGTGAACTGGGGGCCCCGATCAGAAACAATATCCTCCGGCACCCCGTAGTGCCGGAAGACGTGAGTGAATAAGGCCTCCGCAGTCTGTAGGGCAGTAGGGATACCGGGCAACGGGAGGAGACGGCAGGACTTAGAAAACCGATCCACAATTACCAGAACCGTAGTGTTTCCCTGAGAGGGAGGCAGATCGGTCAGGAAGTCTACAGACAGATGAGACCATGGCCGTTGTGGAACGGGGAGGGGTTGCAACTTCCCTCGAGGAAGGTGCCTAGGAGCCTTACTCTGAGCGCATACCGAACAGGAGGAGACATAAACCCTAACGTCTCGAGCTAAGGTAGGCCACCAATACCTCCCCCGAAGGCTCCCCACAGTCCTTGTCACCCCAGGGTGACCCGAGGAGGGTAGGACATGAGCCCACCGAATAAGGCGGTCCCGAACACCAAGCGGTACGTACTTACGGCCCGCCGGACACTGAGGAGGCGCGGGTTCCGCCCGTAGCGCCCGCTCGATGTCCGAGTCCACCTCCCATACCACTGGCGCGATCAGCCTCGAGGCGGGGATGATGGGAGTGGGTTCAGTGGTCCTCTCCTCCGTGTCGTAAAGACGGGACAGTGCGTCTGCCTTTACGTTTTTTGAACCGGGTCTATAGGACAACCTGTACCTAAACCGGGTGAAAAACATGGCCCACCTTGCCTGACGTGGGTTCAGTCTCCTAGCTGCCCGAATATACTCCAGATTCTGGTGGTCGGTCCAGATGAGAAAAGGGTGCTTAGCCCCCTCAAGCCAGTGTCTCCACACCTTCAGAGCCCTGACCACCGCTAACAACTCCCGATCCCCCACATCATAGTTACGCTCCGCTGCACTGAGCTTACTAGAGAAGAAAGCGCAGGGGCGGAGTTTTGGTGGCGCACCCGAGCGCTGTGATAGCACGGCACCCACCCCAGCCTCGGAAGCGTCCACCTCCACTATGAATGCTAAAGAGGGATCCGGATGCGCCAACACGGGAGCCTCCGTGAACAGAACCTTCAACCTGTTGAAAGCTCCGTCCGCCGGCGCTGACCACCGCAACCTCACCGGACCCCCCCTCAGCAGTGAGGTAATGGGAGCCGCTACCTGACCAAAACCCCGGATAAATCTCCGGTAGTAGTTGGCAAAACCCAAAAACCGCTGCACCTCTTTTACCGTGGTCGGAGTCGGCCAATTACGCACGGCCTTTATGCGGTCACTCTCCACCACCACCCCCGAGGTGGAAATGCGATAACCCAGGAAGGAGACGGCTTGTTTGGAAAACACACACTTCTCAGCCTTGACGTATAAGTCATGCTCCAGCAGTCTGCCAAGCACTTTGCGCACTAGAGATACATGCGCGGCGTGAGTAGTTGAGTAGATCAGAATGTCATCGATATACACAACTACCCCCTGCCCGTGCAGGTCCCTGAGAATGTCGTCTACAAAGGATTGGAACACGGCTGGAGCATTCTTTAACCCATACGGCATGACGCAGTACTCATAGTGGCCCGATGTGGTACTAAATGCGGTTTTCCACTCGTCTCCCTCCCGAATACGCACCAGGCTGTACGCGCTCCTGAGGTCCAGTTTTGTAAAGAACTGCGCTCCGTGAAATGATTCCACCGCCGAAGCGATGAGAGGTAGCTAAACCCCACCGTGATGGCATTTAGACCTCTATAATCAATACACGGACGCAAACCTCCCTCCTTTTTCTTCACAAAAAAGAAACTCGAGGAGACGGGTGAGATGGAGGGCCGAATGTACCCCTGTCCCAGAGATTCCGTGACATATGTCTCCATAGCCAACGTCTCCTCTTGGGACAAAGGGTACACGTGACTCTTAGGAAGCGCAGCGTTAACCTGGAGATCTATCGCACAATCCCTACCCGGTCGATGTGGTGGTAATTTCGTCGCTTTCTTTTTACAGAAAGCGATTGCCAAATCGGCATACTCGGGGGGAATGCGCACCGTGGAACCCTGGTCTGGACTCTCCACCGACGTGGCACCAATGGAAACTCCCAGACACCTTCCAGAACACTCCTCTGACCACCCCTGGAGAACCCCCTGTCTCCACGAAATATTGGGATTGTGCCGGGCCAGCCAGGGAATACCCAGCACCACTGGAAACGCAGGCGAATCGATAATATATAGACTGATAAGTTCCCTATGATTCCCCTGCGTCACCATGTCCAGGGGAACTGTGGCCTCCCTGACCACCCCTGACCCTAATGGCCGGCTATCTAGGGAGTGCACGGGGAAGGGAGAATCTATCGGCACAAGCGGAACGCCCAACTCTCGGGCGAGTCCGCGATCCATAAAGTTCCCAGCTGCACCTGAATCGACTAGTGCCCTATGCTGAGAAGAGGGGAAAAAATCAAGGAAAAAAATTGAGACAAACATGTGACCGACAGGAGGTTCTGAGTGAGTTTGGTGCTGACTCACCTGGGGTGATCGAGAAGCGTCCCGCCTGACATCTCGACTCCCAGACAGACCCCCCCAGCACCGATCGGCCGTGTGTCCTCTCCGACCACAGTTGGTGCAGGGGAGGCCTCGTCCTCCGATACCCCTAGGCGCGGCCCCTCCCAACTCCATCGGGATGGGAGCCGGGGCGCTGGGTGGTGGAACGCACAGGACCCTCTCCGAACGCCCGCGGGCAGCCAGCAGATTGTCCAGTCGGATGGACATGTCGATGAGCTCATCCAACGACAGAGCGATGTCCCGACACGCTAGCTCCCTACGGGCGTCCTCCCGGAGACTACACCGGTAGTGGTCAATAAGGGCCCTGTCGTTCCACCCTGATCCCGCGGCCAAGGTCCGGAACTCCAGCGCGAAATCCTGTGCGCTCCTCCTCTCCTGCCTTATATGAAATAGTCTCTCACCCGCCGCTCGGCCGTCTGTGGGGTGGTCGAACACGGCACGAAAACGACGGGTAAACTCCGGGTAGTGCTCCTTCACGGAGTCCGGGCCATTCCAGACTGCGTTGGCCCACTCCAGAGCAGGACCCGTTAGGCAGGAGACGAGGACACTCACCCTCTCCGCTCCCGAGGGAGTGGGGCGAACAGTGGCCAGGTATAGCTCCAGTTGGAGTAAAAACCCCTGACAACCTGCCGCTGTTCCATCATAATCCCTCGGGAGCGTAAGACGGAGCGCGCTGGAGCCGGGGGATGGAGAATCCTGGGGAGGGGGAGCCGAAGGTGGAGAGAGGAGCCCACTCCTCTCCCATCGCTCCATTCTCTCCATCATTTGATCCATGGCGGATCCGATCCGATGGAGGACGGTGGTGTGGTGGAGAACCCGTTCCTCCATCGATGGGAGAGGGTTAGCTGCTGCTCCTGCTGACTCCATGAACGGTGCGGGATTCTGTAACGCTCTAGGTGTCGGGGTGTTTGTGGAATCAGACGCAGGAACAGCAGAGCTTCAATAGGTTGAGTTTAATACCCAACTCGTACACAAACAATGTCCAAACCGGACTACTGGGTGTCAAATAAACACCTGTCTTCCAACATGAAGACAAAACCAGTACACACACACGAACCACTCCCGAAATCCAAAGAAAGACGAACAATCCCGCACAAAGAAGCAGTCAGGCTGGCTGACTAATAAAGCCACCCTGATTGCTAATTCCCTCAAACCAGGTGATAACCATAAACACATAAGGAGGGGGAGGAAAAAGAGTCAGTAGCAGCTAGTAGGCCGGTGACGACGACCGCCGAGCGCCACCCGAACGGGAAGGAGAGCCTGCCTCGGTTGAAGTCGTGACAACATGTTTCAATGTATAGACTGTTTCTTTAATGAAGATTGTAACGAAAATCCTAATAGAAGTGTTATAATTCTGATATAAGTTAGAACAGTCATTGATGTTGATGGAGTGTAAATACATATATTGGTTTGGTTTTATTCTTGTATAACATTTATGTTTCTATATGATTTTTGATATGTAGCTATGAATTGTTTTGTTATTTAGGGTGGATTGTTAGGAATTTTGTTAATAAATAGTTAAAACAAATTCTAACTTTAGATAAAACTATAACTAATTGAACTCTGCATGCCTGGGGAAAAGAGATTTGTGTTGTGGGTCATAAAATAAGTAGAAAGGGTCGTTAAACTATGGTTGAACTGACCCAACTTAGCCCTGAGGTGTTTAGATAAACTTTTTAGGTCTTCCATTATCTTGAGTTGTCTGCTAAAGTGGTAATCAATTATAGTGAGCCTTCAGGATAAATGATTATATGGTGTTTCATGTGAGTGCCCTGAGGTTAGAATGAACTTTTGAACCTGTTTTCTATTTGTCAGGACAATGAGACTCATTCTGTAACCTATGACGTCATATCTTGTATATAAACCTGTGTTTATGATCAAATGGCAGCGTGCTCCGAGAATAAACACTATTATCTAATTTTAATAAGACTGTATCCTGTCTATTTTATGTTAATAAGTATCTTACAAATTCTTATAAATAGACAGATTGAATTTAATTAATGAGTATATTAGAGGAATTATTGAATTCCACTAACAGAAATGCACCGAAGGAGCCGGAGAAAGAAGAGGAGAAAGAGGAGAAGAGGGCCGGGACAGAAGGAGAGGTGGCTGGGACAGAGGGAAAGGAGGGGAATGAAGAAGAGGTGGAGGAGTTGGACATGGGACAGAAACAGGTGCTCTTAGGAATGCTGAAGGAGAGGATAAGGGTAAAGGGGCCGGTGAAGTGCTGGAGGGCAGGGGAATATGAGAGGGTGTTGACGGCGTTTGAGAAGGAGATTAGGGAGAAGGGTTTGTCGGGGGAGAAGGATGGTAGGGCCGGGACAGAAGGAAAGGTGGTCAGGACAGAAGGAGAGGGAGCCAGGAGAAAAGGAGAGGTGGCTGGGGCAGAAGATGAGGAGGTTGAGATGGAAGGAGAGGTGGTCGGGACAGAGGGGAAGGAGGCAAAAGGAGAGAAAAGGAAGGAGAAGGGGATAGAGGGGGGGGGGAGAAACCAGATAGGACAGCAGAGGTGAGGGAAGAGGAGATAAAAAGAATAACCCTTGGGAAGGTATTAGAAAGGGCGAGGGAGAGAGGGCCGTTGGTGGGATGGGAGGCAGGGGAATTTGCGAGGGTGCACGCAGATATACAAAAGGAGGTTGGGGAGATGGGGGGAAAGGGAATATGAGTGGGAGCTTAAAAAGTATGATAGACAATTAGGACGCGAGATGAGGGAGAGGGTTTTTTTCAAGGAGACGGATAGGGCAAGGGAGGAAAGTAATGCCTTGGGGCTTGGGTGGGTAGGAGGAGCCACCTTTTGCCAAACCGCCAAAGTCTGCCGAGACCCCCGGGTGCCCGGCGGGTGCAGGGGTCCATTTGTGGGTTATCGCTTCTCGGCCTTTTGGCTCAGATCAAGCTTGGTACCGAGGTGCCCCAAAGCCCGCTGAGTCAAAAGGTCGAAGGAAGCCCGGAGGGAGGAATTTTTTTTGTTTTGACAATTTTCATTTTTGGATTTTTGCTTGTTTTTTATTATTTTGCTTTTGTCTGGAGGAAAGCGGGAGGAGAGGAGAGGATTTTTGAGTGCGTCATTCTCCTTGCAGAGATGGCGCAGAGGTCGTCGAATGGGTCGGTCCCGGGGATCGGACTTGCAAATACCCTGCTTTTTGCGTGGAGGGAAAAGGATGTGGAGCCATTTGGAAGGGAGACGTTTGGGAGAACAATCCTTATTGGAATACTGAAGCTGACAGTAAAAGACATGTTTTGCCTGCAAGGCAACTCTCTGGATGGGACATTTGATGTGGCCTTCTACACCGAGAACAAGCACGATGAGATGCTAAAAAAAGTGAGAGCTGTGGGAGATACAAGGCCAATGGGCCTGTATGAGGTGAAGAGCCTGGCGAGGAACAGTTTTCGGGTTGTAACCGTCAATATGTACAACCCCTACGTTAAGGATGAAGAGGTGAGGGCCTTTCTGGGGGGATATATGGATAATGTCTCCTCAGTAAGGCACCTCAAGGATTCTTTGGGCTTTTGGAACGGGAGGAGAAGCTTCCAGGCCCTCCTCAGAGAGGACCCTAAGGGAATTGGTGGGTACCTTCATCCCCCAGCTATGTTCTCCCTTGGGGCTGACAGGGGGACATTGTACTATGCACGTCAGCCCCCATTTTGCAGGCGCTGTATGGCCTATGGACACATCCTGGCCTCGTGCAGTAATAGAAGATGTAGATTTTGTGGATCTGGCGAGCACGAGGCCAAGGACTGTGACGAGCCGAAGGCTTGCCACGGGTGTGGATCTAAAGAGCACCTGTGGCGGGAGTGCCCGGCTCGTCAGCGGTCATACGCGTCGGCGGCTGGAGGGGGAGCAAGAGCAGGGGATGGAGGAAGAAGAGGAGGGGAAGGAAGGCCATCTCAGGCCCAGAGTGTGGGCCCATATGGTAAGGATGAACGGAAAGAAGAGGAAGGAGGGACAGAAGGAGGAGGAAAGGCAAGAGAAGAATCGGGAGCAGAAGAATGAAAGGAGGCGAAAGGAAGAAAGGGAGTGGAAGAAAAAGAAAGAGCAACAATGGAGGGAGAGGTGGTGGAGGAGGTGTCGGTGGTGGGGCCTGTGGAGGGGGAAGAGGGGGAGCAGGGGTGGGGGGATAGCCTGTTGAGTATCATAGAAGTAAGGGAGGAAATGGAGGAGGAGCGAAGGGAAAAGGAGCGTGGTGTCTCCCAGTTACCTCAGACATTAAAGAAGAAAGGTAAGAGGAGGGGGAGCTCGATAGGCAGTGAGAAGGAGAGGGGTGGTGGAGGTGGAGGCTAAGCGAGTGATGGGGGACACCTTGGTCACGCTGTTTTCCTCAGCCCCTTGTCCTATGGCGGAGAGTGAGTCAAGGGAGGGGGCTCAGGGGTTTTCATCTGGGGGGGAATCTCAAATTATGTTTGGGGAGATGGGATCCCCTATACTCAGCCCAGAAGGCTACAGGGAGGGAAGTTGGGAGGGTGATGGGGGGGAAACCAGGAGGCAGGGCACTCCAAATCCTAATACACTGCCTGCATCCTGGGAGATGGAGGGCGGGGGGGCGTCAGGAGAGGAGAGGACGTCCCTGCCGAATGAAATGGAGCAGGGGAGCATCGGGTGAGTCTCCTGCTTTTTTTTGTTGGTTTGTTTTTTTTGGTTGAGATGTTGTTTTATTAACGAATATGTCTGTTAATTTGTTTAGTTTAAATGTAAGGGGTTTGAGGGATTTTGTTAAGAGGAGGGCGGTTTTTAGTTTTTTGGAAGGGGTGGGTTTTGATGTTTGTTTTTTACAGGAGGTTCACCTGAGGGATGTTGATAGGTTTAGGAGTGGGATAAGGGGGAGTCAGTTTGGGGTATAGGTGGGGTTCATTCAACGGGGGTGGGGATTTTGTTTGGGAATAGGGAAGTAAAATTAGAGGGTACTTTTGTTGTGATGCAGGGGAGGGTTTTGAGGGTGGATATCACTTTTAGGGATAGTAGGTATAGGTTAGTGGTGGTGTATGGGCCACAGGTGGCGGCAGACAGGAGGGAGATGGTGGACTGTCTGACGCCCCTGTGTGTTACAAATAGGCACTTGGTGATAGGGGGAGATTTTAATATAGATTTAGGGGTAGGAGGGGATAGTAGTGCAGGGGCCATCACCGGGCTAATGGCTTGCCATGGTCTGGTTGATGGTGGCCTGCACACTACTCCGACAATGGCCGGTCCTACATGGCGCAACTCCAGGGGGGTTGCGCTGAGGCTCGACTATATTTTTGTATCCAGGTCTTTGGGTCAGTTGTCTGGGCGGCTGGTGCCTGTTTTCTTTTCGGATCACGACGGGGTGCTCCTGCAGGTGGGGTCGCCAGTCTGCCTCTTCAGTAGGGGGTACTGGAAATTAGATCGTGATCTACTGGATGAGCAAGCTTTTGTCAATGCCGTTACAGGGGTGTTTCGGGGGCTTGAAGGCCTCCGGTCCATGTGCGAGGGGGTGTTAGAGTGGTGGGATGTAGTAAAGGTAAGGATTAGGGCCTTTATTATAGGATATAATAAGAGGAAAAAAAGGGAGGAAAGGAGGGAGGTGGATCGTATCCAAAGGTTAATCGAACTCGAGTATGAGGCAGGCAACCTCGGCGGGTCGATTGACTGGGAGAGATACACAGCCCTGAAGGCGCAGCTCAGGGAGCTGCAGGAGCAGAAGGCTCGAGCTTTCCTGGAGCGTGCACATAGTGGCTTTTTAGAACACAACGAGACTTGTTCCGCCATGTTCTTTAAGTCAGTTAAGAGCAGACAGAGTAGGAAGATAATGTATGGGGTTAGGGAAGAAAATGGGAGTGTAGTGAATAAACCAGAGGAAATGGTCAGGGTGACAACTGACCATTTCCGAGGGTTTTTTAAAGAAAGGGATGTAGATGTAGAGCAGGGAAATGTGTTTTTAGAACACTTGTCCCGGCGATTGCCGGAGGACGTTAGAGAAGCGATGGAGGCTCAGATCTCCCTCGAAGAGGTTGAGAGCGCCCTCAGGAGGATGGGAAAAGGGAAGGTGCCTGGGATGGATGGACTACCGGCCGAGTTTTACCTCAAGTTTTGGGGTATACTTGGACCGGTGGTACTAGAAGTCTTGAAGGCCATCCTTGAGACGGGTGTCCCGGGGGGATCAATGGTAGTCGGTGTGCTGTCACTTCTTTACAAGAAGGGGGACGCAACAGACCTTGGCAACTGGCGGCCATTGACCATGCTGTGTGTAGATTATAAGCTGCTTGCAAAGGTCTTAGCGGACCGTTTGCGCACAGCCCTTCCCTACGTCGTCCACGAGGATCAGACGTGCGGGGTAGAGGGACGCTCTATTAGATGGAACCTACAGTTGATCAGGGACTCCATCGCTTGGGTTGAAGATAGAGGGCTGCCTTTAATGGTAGCAGCGCTAGATCAGGCGAAAGCCTTTGATCGCGTGAATAGATCGTTTCTATTCAGGGCATTAGGTAGACTAGGATTTGGGGGGAAGTTTATAGGATGGATCCGTACTTTATATGTAGGAGCGGGGTGCCGAGTAAGTGTAAACAGTCACTTGGGTGACGTTTTTGACATCTCGTCTGGAGTCAGGCAGGGGTGTCCGCTCTCGGCACTCCTTTTCGTTCTGTACATGGAGCCTCTGGGGGCTGCCATTAGGGCAGACACAGGGGTGGAGGGCTTGTTGATCCCTGGAAGTGGCGGGCTGCGTGTTAAGATGACGCAGTACGCCGACGACACTTCCTTGCTGTTGTGCAAGGACTCGTGCCTGACAAGGTCCCTTGCCATTATTGGGGATTTCACCCGAGCATCGGGAGCGGTTCTTAACCATGCAGTCTTCCGTTAAGTATTTCGGAGATGGCGCGGTAGGACGGATGTGCCTGGGGGGTTGTCTCTCTGTAACGGGGCCCTGAAGATTCTCGGGGTCCATTTTGAGACCTCCGGCTCAGCGACGCTGAACTGGAACAGGGGTATCGCAGTGGTACAGAGGAAGCTAGCGATGTGGAGGGCTAGGTCTTTGTCCTTTTTAGGCAAGGTCTTGGTTCTCAAGGTGGATGTATTGCCGTCTCTTTTGTATTTGGCGTACATCTACCCATTGCCGGCTTGTCTGAGGAGGCCTCTAGTGAGGCTCGTGTTTCAGTTCATGTGGGGTGGCAGGTACGAGTGGGTCGCCAGGGCACGCATGCTCTGTCCCATCGGGGAGGGAGGTAGGGGGGTACCACATTTCCCCCTCAAGCTGGATGCATTGTTTGTTTCGTTCTTGTTGACGGAGCTTGCTCATCCAGTGATACACCCATCCGGTTATCTCCTGCGGGTGTTCTTCTCGTATCAGGCGAGAAGCGTAATGGTGTGGTCTAACACGGGTCCTCGGGCGGAACAGCTGCCGTGGCACTTTGGCCATGCGGCCAGGTGGCTGCGTGCGCACCCCGAGGTTGAAGTCGCCCGAGTAGGTTTAGACCACAGGCACCTGTACGAGGAGGTCAGACGGGCAGGGAGTATCTCGGAAGTGGTCTGGGAGGGAGTACAGGCGCGGGGTCTGGACAACAGGCTCAAGGACCTGAATTGGTTGAGCCTCCACAAGTGCTTGCCGGTACGTTCTATTATGTATCGGCATAGTTTGGCGCGATCCCCCACCTGTCCAAGATCTGCTTGTGGCAGAGAGGAGACTGTGCGCCATGCTTTTTGGGACTGTGCCTTTGCCGGAGTAGTTTGGGCTAAGGCACGGGTGTTGTTAGGTAGGGTAAGAGGTGATTTTGTATTAACATGGGCAAGATTAGAGAGAGGTGTAGGGAGAGCGAGGGGGACGGATAGGGATAGATTTCTGCTCTGGCTTCTCATGAGTCTCTTTAAACGGGGGCTGTGGGAAGCCAGGCAGAATTTGGTAAAGACAGGGAAAGATTGGGGGGTGGAAGGGATAGTGAGGAGGGTGGAAGGAGATTTAAGGGGGAGGATGAAGAGGAAGTGGGGGCAGCATGCTGCTCAGGAGAGGTGGAAAGGGGGTTTATGGCTGGGATTAATTTAGGTATGTAAGGGTATAGATTAGGGACAGGGAGATAGGGAAAGGTATTGGTTAGGTATGACGGGGAGGGATGATGCTCCCCTGAGGGTTTTTGTTTGTTGATTCATTTTGTAAATAGATTTAAAATAATGCCATTATTTGATTTTGATTGCTAAAATATGATTTTGTAAAAATGAAATGGTATTTAACGTAATAAATTATTTTTTTCTAAAAAAGAAAAAAAATCTGTTCTTATCAGTTTAATATCTGATACGTCCCCCATCGGGGGACTACATATTAAATGGATTTTTCGAACAGGGAGTCGGAAATGGGGCTTGCTCCGTCCGCTCCACGCATCGACCCGGTATTGCAGTACCTCCGGGAACGGTGCAACACATTTCTCCCGTTGTCAAGGAAAGAAAGTACACAAAGCCAGTGTAAACAGTTGGCAGAAGAAGAAAAGGAAAGAAAAAAGAAAAAACATCCAAAGTGAAAGTAGGGCGAAGCGCTCTTCGTGGGTTCCCCCGTTTCCCGCCATTTTACTTTAAAAAAAAGTTGGTCAGGATAGTGAGTGAGTGAGAGAGTTAGTCTGTCGGTCTGTCTGACTTTTTACCCACACACAGCCCTGGAAAAGTTGGCAGAGTGGGTTGGGTGGCCACCCGCGAGCTCCCGGCCTAGAGTGCACAGAGTGTGTCTCGGGCCCCGACCTCTGACTTCCATACGACTCTGGTTTCTCTTCATTACGCACAAGCCTTTCGCCTTTTACTAAAGACTTCCGTGGAGGGGAACACTCACGAGTTCCACGTATTTTTGGATGGGCTTTGCTTCTGGCAGAGCCCGGTATATCTTGTTTCAAGAGAAATTGACAGAGATGATGATGCCCACCCACCGACGAGACTTTTTGCTCATGCGTTTGACTTCAATCGTGCTGACCGGTGTATTTTTCCACTCCAAGTTGTCGCTAAGGGCAATTGAGCTCAAAGAGCTAGTGACTTAAAGACGCATTGGCGACTTAAAAAAAAAAAAAAACACCCGCATGTCTGTCTGTCTGTCGCCAGGGAAAGGTTGGGTGGGTGGGGAGGAGGAGCCACCTTTTGCCAAACCCTGCCGAGACCCCCGGATGCCCGGCGGTAGCAGGGGTCCATTTGTGGGTTATCGCTTCTCGGCCTTTTGGCTCAGATCAATCTTGGTACTGAGGTGCCCCAGAGCCCGCTGAGTCAAAAGCCGAAGGCCGGAGGGCGTAAGAGGGTGTAAGAGGGATATCCAGTTCTTTTCCCCAGTAAGAACGTGGATTACGGGGTTTTCCTTGAGGAGATGGCCAACAACAGCAGCGCAGGGTCGGTCCCCAGGACTGGACTAAAGAATACTATTCGTTTCGCTTGGAAGAAGGAAGAAGATACACGATTGCCAAGAGATACCTTTGGAAGAACTGTTTTGATGGGTGCCCTGAAAGTCAAAGTCCCGGAGGTGATGTGTCTGCAGGGAAATGCTATGGAGGAAGCATATGACGTGACTTTTCATACAGAAGGTATGTGCGATATTATAATGGACAGAGCCAAAGCGGCTGCTGGAGAGAGGCCCTTGTCTTTTTTTAATGTTACTTGTCTGTCTATGACCAATTTCAGGACCATTAATGTACAATCCTCACGTAACGGATATTGCCATAAGGGGACCGTTTTTGTGATGTAACGTCGGGGGCAAGATATGTGAAGGACTCTTTGGGGTTCTGGAATGGCCGCCGTCAGTTCCAGGTACTCCTTAGGCCAGATCAGGGAGGTTTTGACAGTTTCCTCCATCCCCCGGCGTTTTTTTCACTGGGCTCAGACAGGGGGATGCTGTTCTACACCCGTCAACCCCCTTTTTGTAAAAAGTGTAGGGAGTATGGGCACGTCACGGCTGCCTGCAGTACGGGGAGGTGCCGTTTTTGCAAATCGGCGGAGCATGAGGCAAAGGACTGTCACGGGTGTGGTAGTAAGCTGCACCTGTTCCGGGACTGCCCGTCTCGTCGGCAGTCATATGCCGAGGCAGCGGCAGGAAGGAAGGAAGGAAGGAAGGAGTTTCTGTGGGGGAACAACGGAAGAGAAAGGACCCTGGTTCTAGGGTGAAGGACCCAGAGAGGAAGGAGCAGGAGAGACCATCCTCACCAACGCCCACTACAAGTGCCAGGAAGGAGGTGGAATCGGGCCGTCGGTGAAAGGAGGTGAGGGGTCAGATGTCCAGCAGCCGGAGGAGAGGGCAGGTGGCGGATTGGAGGAGATGGGCTCATCGCTTGATAAGGCGGAGGGGCTTGGGGCCCTGGCAGAGATGGTGGATAACCTTCCAGGGTTGGGGTTAAGGGCAGGGGAGTGGGCCTCAGAATCCGAAGCGCTGCTCATGCCCGGGCAGGATGAAAAGGAACTGTCAGTCGGGGGGGCAATACCGGAGCCGGAGCAGCAACACAAAGTCGGCAAGAAAAAGAGGAATAAGCGGAAGGATGAGGGGCAGATTGAGGTGGGAGGCTTGGGGGAGAGGGCGGGCAAGCGTCCGATGGGGGAAAAATACTTTGCCGCTGAAGTGGCTCCCCAGGAATCGCAGGACTCTTCCCTCCCTTTACCCCTAGTGGAAATGGACATGACGCTTTCCACTCTCTCTCTGCCTCCTGGGGATGGAGGGTCGCAGGGCTGTTCAGGGAAGCCGGAAACCTCCATCCCCAACCCTTTCCCGGCGTCATGGGCAGATGACATAGAGGAAGGGGGAAACAGGGTGTCTGTAGTTGGGTGCGAGCAGAGGGCCTCAACTGAGGAAGACCTGTATTCATCGGACAAGGGGATCACTTTTGCATCCCTGACGGAGGACATGGAGCAGGGGAGCATCGGGTGAGCCTCCTGTTTTTGTTTTTGTTATGAGTAGTTTTGTTTGATGTTTTCATTATGGATAAAATTACTTTTGTTAGTTTAAATGTAAGGGGGTTGAGGGCTAGGGTTAAAAGAAGGGCGGTTTTTAGTTATTTAGAGGGTGTGGGGTTTGATTTCAGTTTTTTACAGGAGGTTCACCTAAGGGATGGGGGGATGTTGTTAGGTTTAAGAGGGAGTGGGATAAGGGGGAATCAGTTTGGGGTATAGGGGGGGTTCACTCTTCGGGGGTAGGGATATTATTTGGGAATAGGGAGGTTAAGGTTGAGGATACTTTTGTTGTTATGCAAGGGAGGGTTTTGGGGGTGGATGTCACATTAAGGGATTGTAGATATAGATTAGTTGGGGTGTACGGGCCACAGGTGGCGGCAGACAGGAGGGAGATGGTGGACTGTCTGACGCCCCTGTGTGTCACAAATAGGCAGTTGGTGCTGGGGGGATAGCAGTGCAGGCGCCATCACCGGGCTAATGGCTTGCCATGGTCTGGTTGATGGAGGCCTGCACACTACTCCGACATTGGCTGGTCCCACTTGACGCAACTCCCGGGGGGTTGAGCGGAGGCTTGATTATATTTTTCTATCCAGGTCTTTGGGTCAGTTGTCTGGTCGGCTGTTGCCTGTTTTCTTTTCAGATCACGACGGGGTGCTCCTGCAGGTGAGTTCTCCAGTCTGTCTCTTCGGTAGGGGGTACTGGAAATTAGATCGGGATGTGCTGGATGAGCAAGCTTTCGTTAATGACTTTATTGGTGTATTTCGGGGGCTTGAAGGCCTCCGGTCCATGTGCGAGGGGGTGTTAGATTGGTGGGACTTAGTCAAGGTAAGGATTAGGGTCTTTATTATAGGATATTGTAAGAGGAGAAAAAGGGAGGAAAGGAGGGAGGTGGATCATATCCAACGGTTGCTCGAGCTCGAGGCAGGCAACCTCGGCGGGTCGGTCGACTGGGAGAGATCCACTGCCCTGAAGGCACAACTCAGGGAGCTGCAGGAGCGAAAGGCTCGAGCTTTCCTGGAGCGTGCGCATAGTGGGTTTTTAGAACATAATGAGACTTGTTCCGCTATGTTCTTTAAGTCGGTTAGGGCCAGACAGAGTAGGAAAGTAATGTACGGGGTTAGGGAAGAAAATGGTAGTGTAGCTAGAGAGCCAGAGGAGATGGTCAGGGTGACCACTAACCATTTCCGAGGGTTCTTTAAGGAGAGGGAAGTAGATGTAGAGCAGGGAAGTGTGTTTTTAGAACACTTGTCCCGGCAATTGCCGGAGGATTTTAGAGAAGCGATGGAGGCTCAGATCTCCCTCGAAGAGGTTGAGAGCGCTCTCAGGAGGATGGGAAAAGGGAAGGTGCCTGGGATGGATGGGCTGCCGGCAGAGATTTACCTCAAGTTTTGGGGGATACTCGGACCGGTGGTCCTCGAAGTCTTGAAGGCCATCCTCGAGACGGGCGTCCCGGGGGGATCAATGGCCGTCAGTGTGCTGTCACTTCTTTACAAGAAGGGGGACGCCATAGACCTTGGCAACTGGCGGCCTTTGACCATGCTGTGTGTAGACTACAACTTGCAAAGGTCCTAGCGGATCGGTTGCGCACAGCCCTTCCCTACGTCGTTCATGAGGATCAGACGTGTGGGGTAGAGGGCCGCTCTATCAGGTGGAACCTACAGTTGATCAGGGACTCCATCGCTTGGGTAGAAGATAGAGGGTTGCCTTTAATGGTAGCAGCGCTAGATCAGGCGAAAGCCTTTGATCGCGTGAATAGATATTTTCTTTACAGGGTGTTAGGTAAGTTAGGATTTGGGGAGAAGTTTATAGGTTGGATCCGTACTTTATATGTCGGAGCGGGGTGCCGAGTTAGTGTAAACAGTCACTTGGGTGACGTTTTTGACCTCTCGTCTGGGGTCAGGCAGGGGTGCCCGCTCTCGGCTCTCCTCTTCGTTCTGTACATGGAGCCTCTGGGGGCTGCCATTAGGGCAGACACAGGGGTGGAGGGCTCGTTGATCCCTGGAAGTGGCGGGCTGCGTGTTAAGATGACGCAGTACGCCGACGACACTTCCTTGCTGTTGTGCAAGGACTCGTGCCTGACAAGGTCCCTTGCCATAATTGGGGACTTCACCCGAGCGTCGGGAGCGGTTCTGAATCACGCAAAGTCTTCCGTCAAGTTTTTCGGAAGATGGCGCGGTAGGACGGATGTGCCCGGGGGGTTATCTCTCTGTAACGGGGCTCTGAGGATACTCGGGTCCATTTTGAGACCTCCGGCTCAGCGACGCTGAACTGGAACATGGGTATCGCAGTGGTACAGAGGAAGCTAGCGATGTGGAGGGCTAGGTCTTTGTCCTTTATAGGCAAAGTCCTGGTTCTCAAGGTGGATGTATTGCCGTCTCTTTTGTATTTGGCGTACATCTACCCATTGCCGGCTTGTCTGAGGAGGCCTTTAGTGAGGCTTGTGTTTCAGTTCATGTGGGGTGGCAGGTACGAGAGGGTCGTCAGGGCACGCAAGCTCTGTCCCATCGGGGAGGGAGGTAGGGGGGTACCACATCTCCCCCTCAAGCTGGACGCAATTTTTGTTTCTTTCTTGTTGACAGAGCTTGCTCATCCAGTGATACACCCGTCCGGTTACCTCCTGCGGGTGTTCTTCTCGTATCAGGCGAGAAGCGTAATGGTGTGGTCTAAAACGGGTCCTCGGGCGGAACAGCTGCCGTGGCACTTTGGTCATGCGGCCAAGTGGTTGCGTGCGCACCCCGAGGTTGAAGTTGCCCGAGTAGGTTTAGACCACAGGCACCTGTACAAGGAGGTCAAACAGGCAGGGAGTCCGGCTCCTGTGGTGGGCATCCCGGCGGGGGTCTGGGAGGGGGTGCAGGCGCGGGGTCTGGACAACAGGCTCAAGGACCTGAATTGGTTGAGCCTCCACAAGTGCTTGCCGGTACGTTCCATTATGTACCGGCATAGCTTGGCGCGATCCCCCACCTGTCCAAGACCATCTTGTGGCAGGGAGGAGACTGTGCGTCATGCCTTTTGGGACTGTGCCTTTGCCGGAGTAGTATGGGCTAGGGCACGGGTGTTGTTAGGAAAGGTAAGACGGGATTTTGTTTTGACATGGGCTCGGTGTAGAAGGGAACGCAACTCAGCAACCAAAATGGCAGGTATTGGATTAGCGAACACGGTGCGATTCGCTTAGAGGAACGAGGAGGTTGAGCCGTTCGGGAGGGTAGACTTTTGGGAGAATGAAGTTGGAAGTGAAATATGTTCTGTGCCTCCAAGCGAATCCAATGGAGGCCTACGATGTGACTTTCCACAAGGAGGAAAAACACGAAGTGCTGAAGAGGGCAAGAGAGGTGGGAAAGGAAAAGCCGATGTGCCATTATGAGGTGACCAGCCTGGCTAAAAACAATTTCAGGGTGGTCACCATGAATATGTATAACCCCCATGTGAAGGATGAAGAGGTGAGGGCCTTTCTGGGGAGGTACATGGACAATATCTCCTCAGCGAGGCTCCTCAGGGACTCCCTGGGTTTCTGCAACGGGAGGAGAGGGTTCCAGGCGTTACTCAGGGAGGACCCAAAGGGTGTGGGTGGCTACCTTCATCCTCCTGCGATGTTCTCCCTAGGGGCTGACAGGGGAACGTTGTATTATGCCCGTCAGCCTCCTTTCTGCAGGCGGTGTATGGCCTACGGTCATGTCTTGTGCAATACAAGGAAGTGCAGATTCTGCGGGTCGGGTGAGCACGAGGCCAAGGACTGTGACGAGGCCAAGGCATGCCACGGGTGTGGTTCGTCAGCGCACCTGTGGCGGGATTGCCCGGCTCGACAGAGGTCGTACGCGTCTGCAGCTGGAGGGGGAGCAGGGGATGGGGGAAGAAGAGGATGTGTTTTTAGAACACCTGTCCCGGCGATTGCCGGAGGACGTTAGAGAAGCGATGGAGGCTCAGATCTCCCTCAAAGAGGTTGAGAGCGCCCTCAGCAGGATGGGAAAAGGGAAGGTGCCTGGGATGGATGGGCTACCGGCCGAGTTTTACCTCAAGTTTTGGGGTATACTTGGACCGGTGGTACTCGAAGTCTTGACGGGTGTCCCGGGGGGATCAATGGTAGTTGGTTTGTTGTCACTTCAATGGCCGCATCAGACGTGTGGGGTAGAGGGAAGCTCTATTAGATGGAACCTACAGTTGATCAGGGACTCCATCGCTTGGGTTGAAGATAGAGGTCTGCCTGTCTCTCGGACATTCGTTTTCCGTTTGATAAAATGTAAAAATGTTGGTAATTTTTCCGCTGTCCCGGTAAATTCCACCAGATGGCTAATGGGATCTTATTGCAAATATACAAAACATCAATCACAACATGGCCATTTCTCCTAAACGGAAAAGACTTTGAAGATGAAACTTGGTGAGCATAGGATTGGACTAATGGGCTGTTAGCCCAGAAACAAGATGGCGTCGAGAACTCATCGCTTTTTGAGTTTTGGGCGGCCAGTTTTCTGGGATCAAAGGTCAAAAATGAAAATAGAGCGCTAATTTGACCGCTTCACGTCAAAGTACATGAACCTACGGTGTCAGGAAAAAAAGAACCAGCCCTTTATTTATCGTAATTTAAGAGAAATCGTACAATTGGTGATGCTCAAAGAAATGTGTTTTTTCCCCAAAAAAGTTAGATCCAATTGCGGCGTGTTCTGACGAATCCATTAAGGTGGGTTTCAGAGCTCTGCGAGATTTCTGTGATTTTTTGAAATAACACACTCATTCAACCCTCTGTAAATCAGTAATTTCGTCACAAAGACTTAACTCAATATTCTGTAAGAATCTACCCCAAGGAGGATATGTATTCACTTTCAGCTTCCTGTGTCAACCGGAAGTGCCTTAAATTGAGGTCATAGGCGCTGTTTCGAAGGGTTAGTCTAAAATGTTTTTTTTTTTGTTGATAAGGTGTGTTTATCGGGGGATCAGGAAGACCTGTGAGGGCCCCAATTCAAATTATAAGCTGAGGGAAAATTGTGCCTCAAAGGTCAAGAGGGTGATGCAATTTTTGAACTCCATGGCGAAGAATGAGACCTACCAGTCCTCTCTAATTTTTCTGACAGACCATGACAAAAGAAGGAAGTAAGCAGAGTTCTTTCTTTCTCTTTAGTCTCACAAGCATTAATTAACAATACAGTATTTGATTGTGTGTGTGTTTTAGATGGGTTCAATTCCATCACCACAGTCAACCACTACACCTTGACTATTGGCGCATTTCTTAAATATACCGAGGAGACCCCTCCACCTGCCTGCCGGCTGACCGTAAACCAATGGAAGGGGATCAACCGGTTTATGAAGGGCATTAAACAACCAGTTTCCCTTCACCAGGTAAAGGTGAAAGACAACAAGGAAGGCAAGGTGGTGTCCAAAAAGAGCCTGCTGGAGTGCCAGTCTCTTGCCAAGGCAAAAATACCTCAAGTGCTGAGTAAGTTTTTCTCAATCTGTGATGTCACTGTTTATACACACTTATAGATGTCAGAGATGTATAGAGTGCATTATGGAGTGGGATTATGAAGCTGCCTTTTTATATTTTCATGTTCCCACAGAAACATTGGAAAAAAACAAGGACACAGGAATCAGTAATGGTTTTATGGGTACCTGTGTGCCTACATATACGGCCACAGACTAGGCCTGTATAAAAACATGTTGGTGAAAGAGGCGGAGGAGGCAAAACGTGACCAGTCTGGGGTGTATCTGATCAATGTCAGTCTATAAAATACAGCTGGCTGTGTTTATTGGTTGGTTATTTTTGGAAACAATTGCAGTCGCCGGAGCGTAATGTGTATTTTTGTGTTTTTTTTTCTGTTCAATTTCTATTAGGTGGGGGAACACACAACTAATCGAGAGTATGGCATGGTCCAGATGTCGCTGACGAAGGAGGAGTACAGTTGGTTTTCAGACTTCCTGAAATTCAAGCACTGTCTCTCAGGGGGAAAGAAGGCCCAGCACTTGTTTTTCAATTCCACAAACACTCAGCTGAAGAACCTGCCTGCCTACCTGAGGGAGGTGTGGAAGGAGATGGGTCTGTCCGAAAGTCCTTCCTTCACTGACCTGCGGACCTCCATTGTCACTCATGTAGGTCAGATTAGATAGGAATCTAATTATTGTAAGGTCCTATTCTACTGTTGTCTGAAGTAATATCAATAAAATGATGTGTGTGTGTGGGTCTTACAGGTAAAAAAACATGCTCCCGAAGATTGACAGGGAAAGGGTGGCCGACTTCATGTGCTACAACATCCAGACGGCAGACTAATTTTATGCCATCAATTTAAATCCATCCTAAGCCAATGAAACCAGGGCACTCTTTGAGGCTGCACTGAATGGGTAAGACACCACAGTCGCCGCAGAGAACCAGCCCTCCACCTCAGGAAAAAGAAAGCGGAAGGTGAGAGGACGCCTCCCTCTCCGAGGGGAGCACCACCCCTGAAGAGACCAAGGTGATGTACCAGGAGCCTGGCACGTCCGCCGGGGACTCGGAGGAGGAAGGTGAGGAACAGACGGCCAGACAACCTCCAGTAAGATCAGCTATTCTGACAGGACACATTCAATTATCAAAATGTACTTGTAAACTATGTAACAGTCAAGTGTGAATTTTGAGATATCTAATTTCTTGTTTGCTCTGTCAGAAGACACCCTCCAAGGTGACCAATCCTCAGGTGGAGATGGAACTTGCCCCAAAGAGGAAGCAGACGATCTTCAGGCACCGCATGGTGGTCGCCATCAGCCCCATGCTAGTCTCACCCCTCAAAGTGAAGATCAAGTCGCACCACCACTCCCCCATTGAAAGGTATGCACCAACTTAACTCAAATATAGTCAGACTAAAAAATGCCATTGCCTCAAGGAGGTTAAAGCTGCAGGAGAAGGTGCAAAAGGAAGGAGGGTAGCCCTGATGCAGCTCGAAGGAAGGGGAGCCGACCAACAACAGGACTTCCTCGTCTGAATACTCACATTTACGCTGTTCTGATTTTGTTTGGTGTGCTTGTTTAGATTTTTGTTAAATTTTCTATTTTGGTGTTCTTGTTCAGATTTTAGAAGAGTAACGTGTTCAATTTTCTATTTTGCTGTGATTCTTTATAATGTAAAGGTTTGTTCTGTTTTATTAAATAACTATTTGAGTAATTATTTGTGTTGTGCTTTTTTAAGGTTTGTATTTAGTTTGTCACTTAATTTGTAAGTGTTGAACTTTCACTGCCTTGTGTTATTGTCTGTGAAGGTTGGAAAAAATATTTTGGCTTTATTGGCATGGGAATCATATGTTAACATTGCCAAAGCAAATGAAGTAGATAATAAACAAAAGTGAAATAAACAATAAAGTCCTGCTGTAGACTGTACTACTGCTGTTCAGGAAGCACAATTTGTACTAGAAACTTAGACACACTGAAAAATAACTAATGGCATCACCGTAATCTCTAGGCCGTGCAGAGTTCAACAAGACGCCCCTCTTGACCGTAGCTTGCTCTGAGCGCAGCGACCGTGAAAAAAAGCAGGCCCAAAATGAAGCCTGTCCCTAATTTCAGGTGCTTTTGGGGGACAGCGGTGTAACCGTTAGAGTTAGAAGGACAATTCAACCACAGGAATGTTCCTAAGGTCCTCCCGATTTGCAAGCCTAACCTTGACCGTGTGGCATTAACCCTTAACAGTGAAAACAGGGTTTTTTCATCTCACAATGACATCTCTCCCCCTAAATTCAACCTGAAGCCTTTGTGGGTTATGAATGCCATATCAAACTGTCTTCGATGACAATCCATCCGGCCACCTGTGTTGATTCTAAGCTTCCGGGAGCAACCGGAAGTAGTTAAAATCACCCTAAAAGTGTTTTGCCATACTCAACCTGCAGTTTGTGAGAAAGAGTGCATTCAACCCTGTGTAAATAAGTCAGTTAAGGTAAAGACTTAAAACTCAGGATTCTGTAAAATCCTTCCCCAATGAGGATATGTGTTTACTTTCAACTTCCTGTGCCAACCGGAAGTGCCTTAAATTGGGGTCATAGGGGCTGTTTCGAAGGGTTAAAAGGGTCAGATCTTTCCAAAACTTCATGTGTGTGATTAGGAAACCCTCATGAACTGTAAATCAGTAATTTCTCCCCCAAAAATGTAAAAGAATAAAGTTACACAGTGCAGGGCTTAAAACCTTTTCTCAATATAGGGGGTGCTGTTTCAACATTAGCATTTATCGTCTCCAAATTAAACTGCCTCATACTCAATTCTTGCTCGTACAATATGCATATTATAGTTATTATTGGATAGAAAACACTCTCTAGTTTCTATAGCCGTTTGAATTATGTCTCTGAGTGAAACAGAACTGATTCTACAGCACTTTTCCTGATATGGAGTGAGATTTCAGACATTTTGGCCTCTGGTCCCAGGTCAGTTTTAAAGTCCCTGTAAATCCTATGAGGATACAAACACTGCCCATGCCTTCCTCTAGATGTCAGTAAGAGGTGACAATTTGAATGGAGTCGATTGCGCAATCAGGGCCAGTATAAAACAGAAAAGACCGGATGCACCGTTCTTTTCCTGCTGCGCCTCACGCAAGATGGACGTCGGACTCTCTCTCTTTCCAAGCGTTGGTTTAGCCACTTATATATCGCCGGTCATGTTTTTACTCGTTATAGGTGTTAAAAACATCATAAGGTAGTTAATTTTAACCGTTTTATAGCAATTTATATCCGTTTAGTGCGATTTTGAGGCATTGCTTTGTGATGCACATTGAAGCACCGGGCACGTTTCGGGGTCCCGGTCGAACGTTAGTGGGCATTTCGACGGACAAGAGGACAGCTTTCGACCAAAAGAAGATTAGACCCAAGAAAGGATACATTGCCCAAGATACTGATGGAAGAACAGCTCACAGTAAGAACTATTTATGATGATAAATCGTTGTTCTGTCGAAAAATGTTATACGCATATTCCGCCATTTTTTTTGGTATAGCTTCGCTTGGCGAACCCTGTATTGCACAGTAAGGATATTTTTAGAAATGTAATTCAGCGATTGCATTAAGAACTAATTTGTCTTTCGATTGCTGTCCACCCTATATTTTTTAGTCAAGTTTATTCATAAACTAGTTATTCATTACGCCAGATCACTGTCCAAAATGGAGCCCGACATTTTCAGGCTAGTTTTGCTAGTATTGTCATGTTATAACCACGTTTTTTTGTGGCTAAATATGCACATTTTCGAACAAACTATATATGTATGTTGTAATATGATGTTACAGGGGTGTCATCGGAAGAATTCTGAGAAGGTTAGTGAAAAAATTAATACATTTTGGCGATGATTACGTTATCTCTCTCTTTGGCTTGTATCAATGCTCGGGTAACGTTTGCACATGTGGTATGCTAATATAACGATTTATTGTGTTTTCGCTGTAAAACACTTAGAACATCTGAAATATTGTCTGAATTCACAAGATCTGTGTCTTTCCAATGCTATGCTTTGTCTATTTGTAAGAAATGTTTTATGATGAGTAAATTGGTAATACACGTTGCTCTCTGTATTTATTCTAGTCGAGTTGTGATGGTGGGTGCAATTGTAAACTATGATTTCTACCTGAAATATGCACATTTTTCTAACAAAAACTATCCTATACAATAAATATGTTATCAGACTGTCATCTGATGAGGTTTTTTCTTGGTTAGTGGCTATCAATATCTTTATTTGGCCGAATTGGTGATAGCTACTGGTGGAGAGAGAAAATGGTGTCTTTTGCTAACGTGGTTAGCTAATAGATTTACATATTGTGTCTTCCCTGTAAAACATTTTAAAAATCAGAAATGATTGCTGGATTCACAAGAAGTGGATCTTTCATCTGGTATCTTGGACTTGTGATTGAATGATATTTAGATGCTACTATTTACTTGTGACGCTATGCTAGCTATGCTATTCAGCTTTTTTACTGGTCCCCCTGCTCCCGGATCCGGGTTTCTGACTCGTTAGAAGTTAAAGACACACAGAGCCTGCAATGGAATTACCATCATCTCAAGGCCGTGCTGAGTTCAACGAGATGCCCCGTTTGACCGTAGCTCGCCCGTAAAAAAAGTAGGCCCAAAATTAAGCCTGGCCCTAAATTTCTGGTTCTTTTGGGTGACAGCGGGGGAACCATTAAGGTTAGAAGCACAATTCAACCTCAGGAACGTTCCTGAGGTCCTCCCGATCTGTGCAAGCCTAACCTTGACTGTGTGGCATTAACCCTTAACAGTTAAAATAAGGTGTTTACATCAAACAGTTTTCAATGACTTCTCTCCCCATAGGAATAAATTGCCTTCTCCCCTAAATTCAACCTGAAGCCTATGTGGGTTATGAATGCCTTATGAACCTGTCTTCAATGACAATCCATCAGGCCACTATGGGGTCTACCTGTGTCGATTCTAAGCTTCTCGGAGCAACCGGAAGTGGTTAAATATAACCAACCTGCAGTTTGTGAAAATCACTGCATTCAACCATGTGTAAATCAGTAAGTTCTTAACGTAAAGACGTTAAGAACTGGATTCTGTAAAAGCCTACCCCAATGAGGATATGTGTTTACTTTAAGCTTCCTGTGCTAACCGGAAGTGCCTTTAAAATTGGGGTCACAGGGCCTGTTTTGAAGGGTAAAAAAGTCACTTCTTTCCAAAACGGTGAGTTATGTAGCTCTAGAAGGTTCTCAGAACGAGAAACAGCCTCGTACATTTGCAATAACTAGAATTCATTTTGACCATCACGAAAATTATGACATTTAGAAAAGTCCCAGAGTCACAAGACTAGGTGCATTGAAACCGCCTCCGCCCATAGAGACGGACCCCAACTTTTGCCCCTGTTTTTTTTAGACGTTTAAAAACTTTTTTAAAATAAAAACAACCGTCCCACTTCTCCCTCATCATACATGACAAATAGACAATCTAGGTTGATTCATGGCTTAACATAGTGATATATTTAATTTGAGCAGTATAAATGCCATTTGGACATGGTTCACTGACTTTTGGGTTCGGAAACCAACTTCCTATGATCGTACATGGTAAATGGACATAACATCCTGAATTGGGCACTTTCAATACTTTCATATTGCATTTGGCAATGGTTCACTGACTTTTGACTTCCTTTGAAATCATATTGCAAATGGACAAAACATATGCCTTATGGACAAGTTAAAAAAAATATGACAAAAGTATGTTCATACAGTTCTTATACATGTATAATTGACGAAATAATTTTGAAAAACGGTCCAGAAAGCACTTTAACTTCTTTGGGGTAGGGGGCAGTATTTTCTCGTCCGGATGAAAAGCATGCCCAGAGTAAACGGCCTGCTACAAACCCATAAAAGCTAGAAAATGCATATTATTAGTAGATTTGGATAGAAAACACTGAAGTTTCTAAAACTGTTTGAATGATATCTGAGTATAACAGAACTCATCAGGCAGACAAAAACCTGAGAAAAAAATCCAACCAGGAAGTGGGAAATCTGAGGTTGGTCGAATGTCAACTCAGCTCCTATTGAAGATACAGTGGGATATTGGTGATGTTGCACTTCCTAAGGCTTCCACTAGATGTCAACAGTCGTTAGAACCTTGTCTGATGCCTCGACTGTTTAGTGGGGCCGAAGGAGAGAGGAATGAGTAAGGTCTATCATGACCTGAACATGCCCTGACCATGCGCGTTCACGTGAGAGCGAGCTCTGTTCCATCGCACTTCTGAAGACACAGGAATACTCCGGTTGGAACATTATTGAAGAATTATGTTAAAAACATCCTAAAGATTGATTCAATACTTCGTTTGTCATGTTTTTACGGACTGTAATATAACTTTTTAAACTTTTCGTCCGTACTTTCAGCTGGACCTGCCCGCGCGACGTGAGTTTGGAAAGTGTACTGAATGCTAGAACAACAAGGAGGAATTTGGACATAAATGATGGACATTATCGAACAAAACAAACATTTATTGTGGAACTGGGATTCCTGGGAGTGCATTCTGATGAAGATCATCAAAGGTAAGTGAATGTTTATAATGTTACTTCTGACTTCTGTTAACTGCATAATTTGGCGGCTATATTTGTGTCTTGATTGGGCTCTGAGCGCCGACCTCAAGATTATTGCACGGTTTGCTTTTTTGAATTCTTACACAGTGGTTGCAGTAAGGAGAAGTGCATCAAATTCCATGTATAACACTTGTATTTTTTAGCAATGTTTATTATGAGTATTTCTGGAAATTCATGTGGCTCTCTGCAAAATCACCGGATGTTTTGTAACTACTGAACATAACGCGCCAATGTAAACTCAGATTTTTGGATATATATATGAACTTTACCGAACAAAACATACATGTATTGTGTAACATGAAGTCCTATGAGTGTCATCTGATGGAGTTCATCAAAGGTTAGTGATTAACTTCTTATGGCTGCAGCCCGACACCGGTACAGTATCCGGTGAAATTTCATAATGACTAACTTATATACAACGTCGTAACATGAAACATTTTTCAAAATGCAAGTGTCTTACATGCTTCAAAAGATTAGAATCTTGGTAATCAAACTACGTTTTCCGATTTAAAATAGCTATTACAGAGAACAAATGCCATGCTTTTGTTTGAGAAGAGCGATCAACAACAACAACCATTTTCCGCCATGACACGTTTGACAAATTCACTTCTGAAGGTAAAATTATGACTTACATTCTGATATCTTGCTCTTCTTTTTCTTCCCGAGTGTCCCTGTGATCAAACAAAGTGCCGTTTTCTTTGATAAAATCCATTTTTGTAGCCTAAAACGAAACATTTAGGATAACGTTTGCGTAGCGATTTCCATCTCTATCAACTTTTTACGGCGCATTCGAAGCAATTACATACAGTAAACAATCATTTATCTACTCATGGTTGGTTTCATTGTAATCTTCTGGATGTTTGCGACACAGTCAGACGTAACTGTTTTTTTTGCGGTGAGTATTGACCGAAGTGAGCTGATTTGACGACAACAAGGAATGACATGTTTGCGCACCTGTAATACTGGCGAAGCGTCGTTGATTGACTGTATTTCTGCCCAATGACCACAGATCTTCTTGAAATCTAGCTGGATCGATAGCCAATGAGTAGAGCTAAATGCCAGTATGTGATGTTATGGGTTGGACCACCATTCTTTGTTCGTGAAGGCATGCGCAACAGGCGTTCTTTCGCCATCGACCACCATCGTAGTAGCACCACATCTTATTACGCACGGAATTGTTTTGAAAGTTTTGAAAGTAGTTTTTGTAGTGTTATTTGTAAGATTTCATTGTAGGCATCATGGCCAACAAATCTGGAAAAGTGAAATCGAAGTCTCGATATACAGATTTGCACGACATTCTTGATGAGCTTGATAGAGAAAGTGACACGGAATATTTATTTGAAGAATCGATGAGTGAACACAGTTATGATTCCAACATCGAGGAGCTTTTTCTGCAAGGACAGGACGCAATTCTCGATCGGTGAGTGCTAATGCCGTTGTTTTAAATATAAATGTTTTAAATATAAATATTATTAATTATTTCGTTATTTTTTGCAAAAAAAAAAATATATATATATATTTTTTTGCAATTTGCAATGAAATGTGTGATGAAATGGGTAAAGTACACATTGGCTATACATAGTGTATGTATGTATGCATATATATATATATATATATTTTCCATTTTTTATTCAACTGGAATAAAAGACACACACATGGGCACATAAGCCACGTGTGTTTGTTTGTTTGGGTGTGGGTGTGTGTGTATATGTACAGTGGGGAGAACAAGTATTTGATACACTGCCGATTTTACAGATTTTCCTACTTACAAAGCATGTAGAGGTCTGTAACAAAAATCCAGAAAATCACATTGTATGATTTTTAAGTAATTAATTTGCATTTTATTGCATGACATAAGTATTTGATACATCAGAAAAGCAGAACATAATATTTGGTACAGAAACCTTAGTTTGTAATTACAGAGATCATACGTTTCCTGTAGTTCTTGACCAGGTTTGCACACACTGCAGCAGGGATTTTGGCCCACTCCTCCATACAGACCTTCTCCAGATCCTTCAGGTTTCGGGGCTGTCGCTGGGCAATACGGACTTTCGGCTCCCTCCAAAGATTTTCTATTGGGTTCAGGTCTGGAGACTGGCTAGGCCACTCCAGGACCTTGAGATGCTTCTTACGGAGCCACTCCTTAGTTGCCCTGGCTGTGTGTTTCGGGTCGTTGTCATGCTGGAAGACCCAGCCACGACCCATCTTCAATGCTCTTACTGAGGGAAGGAGGTTGTTGGTCAAGATCTCGCGATACATGGCCCCGTCCATCCTCCCCTCAATACGGTGCAGTCGTCCTGTCCCCTTTGCAGAAAAGCATCCCCAAAGAATGATGTTTCCACCTCCATGCTTCACGGTTGGGATGGTGTTCTTGGGGTTGTACTCATCCTTCTATTCCTCCAAACACGGCGAGTGGAGTTTAGAGCAAAAAGCTCTATTTTTGTCTCATCAGACCACATGACCTTCTCCCATTCCTCCTCTGGATCATCCAGATGGTCATTGGCAAACTTCAGACGGGCCTGGACATGCGCTGGCTTGAGCAGGGGGACCTTGCGTGCGCTGCAGGATTTTAATCCATGACGGCGTAGTGTGTTACTAATGGTTTTCTTTGAGACTGTGGTCCCAGCTCTCTTCAGGTCATTGACCAGGTCCTGCCGTGTAGTTCTGGGCTGATCCCTCACATTCCTCATGATCATTGATGCCCCACGAGGTGAGATCTTGCATGGAGCCCCAGACCGAGGGTGATTGACCGTCATCTTGAACTTCTTCCATTTTCTAATAATTGTGCCAACAGTTGTTGCCTTCTCACCAAGCTGCTTGCCTATTGTCCTGTAGCCCATCCCAGCCTTGTACAGGTCTACAATTTATCCCTGATGTCCTTACACAGCTCTCTGGTCTTGGCCATTGTGGAGAGGTTGGAGTCTGTTTGATTGAGTGTGTGGACAGGTGTCTTTTATACAGGTAACGAGTTCAAACAGGTGCAGTTAATACAGGTAATGAGTGGAGAACAGGAGGGCTTCTTAAAGAAAAACTAACAGGTCTGTGAGAGCCGGAATTCTTACTGGTTGGTAGGTGATCAAATACTTATGTCATGCAATAAAATGCAAATTAATTACTTAAAAATCATACAATGTGATTTTCTGGATTTTTGTTTTAGATTCCGTCTCTCACAGTTGAAGTGTACCTATGATAAAAATGACAGACCTCTACATGCTTTGTAAGTAGGAAAACCTGCAAAATCGGCAGTGTATCAAATACTTGTTCTCCCCACTGTATGTCATGCAATAAAATGCAAATTAATTACTTAAAAATCATACAATGTGATTTTCTGGATTTTTGTTTTAGATTCCGTCTCTCACAGTTGAAGTGTACCTATGATAAAAATTACAGACCTCTACATGCTTTGTAAGTAGGAAAACTTGCAAAATCGGCAGTGTATCAAATACTTGTTCTCCCCACTGTATGTCTATCTGTATGTGATGTATGTGATGTATGTATGTATGTATGTATGTATGTATGTATGTATGTATGTATGTATGTATATATGTATGTATGTATGTATCTATGTATGTATATATGGATGTATATATATATATATATATATATGCCATGTCAGATATATATATTTTCCATTTTTTATTCAACTGGAATAAAAGACACACACATGGGCACATAAGCCACGTGTGTGTGTTTGTTTGGGTGTGGGTGTGTGTGTGTGATGTATGTATGTATGTATGTATGTATGTATGTATATATGGATGTATATATATATATATATATCTGGTATGGAATACAACAGAAAACACATGGCCACTGCTACTCCTCTCCATTTTCATATGAAATAGCAATTGGGTGCTGTTGGGAGGAGGGCAGGCCCAAAACAATGGCCGCAGTTGAATGGAACAGCACTTCACCATAGTGAAGTATTCTATACAATACATATCTGTTTATTTCATGTGATGATAAAAGGCTCATACAATACAAATAATTGTTTTATGTTTTCTTTCACAGTGATAGAGACTCCGACTGCCTCCGGTGCCAAGGTGCCCATCCCCCACTGAAGCGGGTTCATCCAGCCGGACTCCTGCTGTCTCTGGCTCCACACCTACCCCCGCCCGGCCATCTAAAGGTGGGAAGAGGGTACCAAAGAAGCGGAGGAAGGGAAATATGGAACCTGCTGGAAGAGAGGTAGAGGGGCAATGGCACTCTGTGCTGGAGGAAGATGTGGAGCCCCGTGCTCCAGTTTTCCGACCTAAACGGCAACCGGGACCCCAACTGGATATGACTTCGAAGTATAGCCCGATGCAACTTTTCCAACTGTTTTTCACCCCGGCAGTTGTTGATTCCCTTGTTTGTAATACTAACAAGTATGGGGCTCGGAAGCAAGCAGGAAAGAAACAGGCATGGAAGCCCATTTCCATGTCTGACATTTTCTGCTACCTTTCACTGGTAATTTACATGGGGCTGGTGAAGTTCAAAACCCTAAAGGATTACTGGAAAACATCCGAACTCTATCAACTGCCTTTCCCCCCCACTGTCATGTCCTCTACCAGGTTTTTAAATATCTCACGGGCGCTGCACATCAGTGACCCAGAAGATGATGAGGAGAATGACAGGAGGAGAGGCACCGCACGGTTTGACAGGCTCTGCAAAGTCAAACCTCTCTACCAGAGCATGGTTGAGGCTTGTAAAGTCAATTTTCAGCCCGCACAGAACTTGTCCATAGATGAAAGGATGGTAGCCTCAAAGGCCAGAATTGGCCTAAAACAATACATGCGTAACAAGCTGTTTGTTTTGGCTGATTCTGTGTGTGCATACACATGCAATTTTTTTGTCTATGAGGGGAAGAACACTTGTGCGACTGGTAAGGGACTTAGCTATGACTCTGTGATGGCATTATTGGATTTCCAACTGCTGGGAAAGGGCTACAAACTCTTTGTGGACAACTTTTACACAAGCCCTACCCTGTTTGCAGACCTGAGGAAGTGGGATGTGTGGGCTTGTGGCACTATTCGGACCAACAGAGTGGGATTTCCAAAGACAAAGGTAAATGACATGCCTAAGCGGGCTGAGCGGGGTACCATGCGATGGATCCGTGAAGATGGCCTGCTGTTTGTGAAGTGGATGGACACTCGGGAGGTGGTGATGTGTTCGACTATTCACAAGTCATTCAATGGCGACCATGTCAGTAGGCGTGTAAAAGATGCTTTGGGTGCATGGAACAACAAAAATGTCCCCATTCCTGCAGCCATCAAGGACTACAACAAGAGCATGGGAGGTGTAGACCTATCAGACGCACTGATAGGGTACTATAATGTTCTTCATAAAACCAAGAGGTGGTACAAAACATTGTTTTACCACTTCATTGACATTGCTGTGGTGAATTCCTTCATCCTGCAGGAGGAAATGGCGAAGAGCTGTGGACAGCCCCCCATCACACAGCTAGCCTTCAGGGAGCTGCTCATCAAGGAGCTTGCTGCCTATCGCACAAAGCCCACTGCATCACGCTCTGCCCCCTCTACCTCTGCCCCCTCTACCTCTGCCCCCTCTACCTCTGCCCCCTCTACTCCTGCCCCCTCTACTCCTGCCTCCAGTGGTGTTCATATGCCACAGTTCATTACTGCAGGCATGACTGTGCCTCATGGACAAAAGGCCACAGCATGGAGGCGGCGTTGTGTTCTGTGTCACATGAAGTCCCCCATCATCTGCACCACGTGTTCAGTTTGTCTCTGCTTTACCTCAGAAAGAGACTGCTATGGGACATGGCACAGGCAGAAAAATATTGTGTAGAGGACTTCTAAAGGCTCTACCCCTGTTTTTATTTTTATTTCTAATATTTCTATTATTTTTTTTGTGTGTTTAGAATTGCTTTTTGATATGTTGTATATAGTTATTTGCACTGTTATATATAGTTATAGGTCATTTCACCAATTCGGCCACTTGGGCACATTTGGGCAACTTGTGTGGGACACCTGGGTGACTTCATGCTAAATGTCATGTAGCTCACCCATTCCTGAAGTTATCAGTCTAAAACTTTGCACAACTACAGTTGCCCTCTTGTGTTGTCCATCTAAATTGTCCCCAGCATCCTATCTAACTGTTTGGCTATTCCAGTACATGTGAAAGATGATGCTACAACAATAAAAAACAAAAACGTATGTTTATTTCCTTGTATTTTCTTCTACCAGATCTATTGTGTTATATTCTCCTACATTCAATTAACATTTCCACAAACTTCAGAATGTTTCCTTTCAAATGATACCAAGAATATACATATCCTTGCTTCTGGAGCTGAGCTACAGGCAGTTATACCCTAATCTGTCTTCAGGCAGAAATTGAGAACAAAGGTTGCAGCCATAACAGGTTAATTTTATCTATATTTCTGCTTTTTGTGACTCCTCTCTTTGGCTGAAAAATGGCTTACTTTTTCTGTGACTTGGCTCTGACTTAACAATCGCTTGGTTTGATTTCGTCGTAAAGCCTTTTTGAAATCGGACACTGTGGCTGGATTTACAACAAGTGTATCTTTAAAATGGTGTAAAATACATGTATGTTTGAGGAATTTTAATTATGGGATTTCTGTTGTTTTGAATTTGGCGCCCTACAGTTTCACTGGCTGTTGACGAGGTGGGACGCTACCGCCCCACATACCCTAGTGAGGTTAAAGTGTGCCGAATTTGTATTCAGCCTGTGGGTGACGTGTCCTTGGATGAAGTCCAAAGGTCGAGAAAAGAAGCGAAGGAAAGGAGGCAGGTCAAGAAGAAGAAAAAGACTGGGTCTTGATGATGGAAATAATAAACATCATACTCCTACTCATGGTGAGTCATATGTCTGTCAATATTAATGGACTAAGACATATGGAAAAGTTAGACCAGACAGGAAGCCTACTTCAGGCTGATATTTTATGCCTTCAAGAGACACTGGACTGACAGTATGATGGATAGAATAAGAAAGCGGTGGATGGATTTGCTTTATTTTAATAATGGTAGTGAGAGAACATGTGGGGTTGCAATTTGAATTGAGCGGGATAGTGTACAGAATATTAGGGAAGTGCACAGTTGAGTGTAAGCTTTTAAGTGTTACATTTTTAGAACGTTTATGCACCCAATAATGAGATTGACCGAGCCGTGTTTGTTCAGTCACTTGAGCAAAATTGTGTGGCTAACTATATACAGTGGGGAGAACAAGTATTTGATACACTGCCGATTTTGCAGGTTTTCCTACTTACAAAGCATGTAGAGGTCTGTAATTATTATCATAGGTACACTTCAACTGTGAGAGACGGAATCTAAAACAAAAATCCCAGAAAATCACATTGTATGATTTTTAAGTAATTAATTTGCATTTTATTGCATGACATAAGTATTTGATACATCAGAAAAGCAGAACTTAATATTTGGTACAGAAACCTTTGTTTGCAATTACAGAGATCATACATTTCCTGTAGTTCTTGACCAGGTTTGCACACACTGCAGCAGGGATTTTGGCCCACTCCTCCATACAGACCTTCTCCAGGTCCTTCAGGTTTCGGGGCTGTCGCTGGGCAATACGGACTTTCAGCTCCCTCCAAAGATTTTCTATTGGGTTCAGGTCTGGAGACTGGCTAGGCCACTCCAGGACCTTGAGATGCTTCTTACAGAGCCACTCCTTAGTTGCCCTGGCTGTGTGTTTTGGGTCGTTGTCATGCTGGAAGACCCAGCCACGACCCATCTTCAATGCTCTTATTGAGGGAAGGAGGTTGTTGGCCAAGATCTTGCGATACATGGCCCCATCCATCCTCCCCTCAATACGGTGCAGTCGTCCTGTCCCCTTTGCAGAAAAGTATCCCCAAAGAATGATGTTTCCACCTCCATGCTTCACGGTTGGGATGGTGTTCTTGGGGTTGTACTCATCCTTCTTCCTCCAAACACAGCGAGTGGAGTTTAGACCAAAAAGCTATATTTTTGTCTCATCAGACCACATGACCTTCTCCCATTCCTCCTCTGGATCATCCAGATGGTCATTGGCAAACTTCAGACGGGCCTGGACATGCGCTGGCTTGATCAAAGGGACCTTGTGTGCGCTGCAGGATTTTAATCCATGACGGCGTAGTGTTTTACTAATGGTTTTCTTTGAGACTGTGGTCCCAGCTCTCTTCAGGTCATTGACCAGGTCCTGCCGTGTAGTTCTGGGCTGATCCCTCACCTTCCTCATGATCATTGATGCCCCCCGAGGTGAGATCTTGCATGGAGCCCCAGACCGAGGGTGATTGACCGTCATCTTGAACTTCTTCCATTTTCTAATAATTGCGCCAACAGTTGTTGCCTTCTCACCAAGCTGCTTGCCTATTGTCCTGTAGCCCATCCCAGCCGTGTGCAGGTCTACAATTTTATCCCTGATGTCCTTACACAGCTCTCTGGTCTTGGCCATTGTGGAGAGGTTGGAGTCTGTTTGATTGAGTGTGTGGACAGGTGCCTTTTATACAGGTAACGAGTTCAAACAGGTGCAGTTAATACAGGTAATGAGTGGAGAACAGGAGGGCTTCTTAAAGAAAAACTAACAGGTCTGTGAGAGCCGGAATTCTTACTGGTTGGTAGGTGATCAAATACTTAAGTCATGCAATAAAATGCAAATTAATTACTTAAAAATCATACAATGTGATTTTCTGGATTTTTGTTTTAGATTCCGTCTCTCACAGTTGAAGTGTACCTATGATAAAAATTACAGACCTCTACATGCTTTGTAAGTAGGAAAACCTGCAAAATCGGCAGTGTATCAAATACTTGTTCTCCCCACTGTACGTTGGGGGTTTTTAACGTTCGTTTGACTAAACATGCATTGTTGCAGTGCATTGTTGCGCTCTGATCCGTCTAAGCTAGTCTTGCTGGGGGTAATGAGGGATCATTGAGTGATGTATGTCGGGGTATGCATCCAGGTGAGAGCTTTCTCGAGGAGGCAGGTTGTTTTAAACGGTCTCAGGCAAAGCCACATTGATTAATGTTTAGCGGCTATAAATGTGGTGCAATATGTTCACAAGATTAGGTATGATTTAAATGTAAGTGATCATGCCTCTCTTGGGTTCCTGCTGGGTCATGGTGTGCCTACTAGAGGGCGTGGTGTATGGTGTTTGAATGCTGAGCTACTAAAAGAAGAAAAATGTATTGATATGATTGCCGATTGTATTAAACAGAGAAATGTTGAGTGATTTTAAATGTGTTAATATTGGATTGCGGTGGGAGGGTCTAAAAGAGAAGATTAGAGGGTTGAGTGTTGACTATGCAAGACAGAGGATTTTTCTTTGAAAGAGGGAGCATATAGCTTTGAATAAACGACTTAACATTGAGCTGGAAAAAGTTGATGAGGGTTAGGATGAGGCAGGCTTTATGGAAGCTCATGCTGCTGTACATAACTTTGAAAAGAGTGCATGTATGGGGCAATGGGGGGTGGTGATCAAGGCTGTAGTGAGGTGAGGTTTTATTGATGCTAAAATATCTGATGCTGAACGAAAAATGTATGACATAGATATGACAGTTAAGGAGATACGGGAGGCTATCTTGGCCAGTAATAGGGAAAAAAGTCCGGGATCAGATGGGCTGAAAAGTGAGTTTTATCATCAATGTGGATATTTTACCACCTGCATTGTTGAAACAGGCACATGTAGTTCAAGAAAATATGGAGCAGGGAGAAGCTGGAACATTTTAGGCCTTTAAGTTTACGGAATACTGGTAAGATTTTGGCAAGGGTTTTAGCTAACCGTGTTAATAAAGTGATGGGGAGTATCATATCTGAGTCAGACGTACAGTGTTCCTGGGAGGGATATTATGGATTTTACTTGTACAATAAGGAATGTTGTTCGACATATGACTGTTGAGGGAGGCATAGTGCTTAGCCTAGATTTGAACAAGATAACTATCTTGTGAAGTGTGAAAGTAGGCACGTGAGGGATGTAATGGAGATGCATGCATGAAGGTAAAATGTGTGTAAGTGTTAAAGGTGCACCTAATCAAAAACAATCAACCAGATCATAAAACAAAATAGTGCTTGTGGAGAGAGAAAGAGGCAGGACTGGGCACCAGGACCTTTTATCACCTAGTTGATCCCAAACCCAGGTGCAACTTGTCACCTTAACGACCCAATCAGCTCCACCTGTCCCCAATCTGCAAATATAAACAGAGGCAGGGAAACCGAGGGAGTGTAACAACCCAATGAAAATCAGGAACTAACAAAGACCTGAAAACAAAACCCACAACCACACAAATACGCCAATACAACTGATCAAAAACCCTAACTAATAATGGTTCAGACACAAAATATTATACAAACCATAAAGGTAAGATGCCCGCCGGATGCCCATGATACCAACCCAACCAAATCACCAGACCCCATCCAACCTCAGCAACCGTGGTGCCTGGAAGCAATTTAAAACAATTTAACCTCTTTGGGGCACCCCCCCTTCTCAATTTCCACCTTAAAGACATACCCTAATCGAAATGCCTGTAGCTCTGGCTCAGAAGCAAGGATATGCATATTCTTGGTATCATTTGAAAGGAAACACTCTGAATTTTGTGGAAATGTGAATTGAATGTAGGAGAATATAACACAATAGATCTGGTAGAAGAAAATACAAGGAATTAAACATATGTTTTCTGTTTTTTATTGTTGCTGAATCATTCTTTCAAATGACCAAGAACAGCCAAACATACAGATAGGATGCTGTGGATGATTTGAATGAAGAACATAAGATGGCAACAATAGCTGAGCAAAGTTTTAGACAGATAACTTGAGCGAGCTACATGACATTGAACATGAAAAAGATCGACGCATGGTGGGATTGCAAAAGCGACTGGAAAGGTATTTTAATTTATGCCAACATGGCCTTGATTTTAACCAAGAAATCAAAGAAGTAAAGAAGGAAATGGCACTTTTAGCAGAACAGAAAAGTAAGGGGGTTATTTTAAGAAGTAAAGAAAGGGAATTAGAAGAGGCTGAGAAGTGCACCAGGTACTTTTTTAAGAAAATAGTTAGTAAGGGTAGGACAATAACAGGGTTAAAAAACAAGGATGGGGTTTTAAAAACAGACACAGAAGGAATAAAGGAAGTGGTCGAGGATTTTTACAGGGAACTGTTTGGGGTAAAAGAAGTATGTGAAGAAACGATGGGGGACCTTTTAACATACATTGACAAGACCTTACCCAACACAGACGACCTGACAAAAGACCTGACGAGGACAGAAATTGACCAAGGACTGAAACATTTTAAGAGGGGTAAATCACCGGGGGGAGGACGGCCTCCCTTTGGAGTTTTATCTGACCTTTTGGGATGTTTTAGCCGACGAACTTCTGACTGTTTTTACTGACTTTAAAACTGTCAGGTAGTCTGTCCAGATGTTCAGAGTGGGGATCGTGACTCTTTTATATAAGAAAAACGACAGGACTGACCTGAAGAACTGGAGACCGATTACCCTTTTAAACTTTGATTGTAAACTTTTTTAACACTCAGAATGTCTTCTGTCTTAGGGGAGGTGATCCACCCGGACCAAACCTGTGCCGTTCCCGGAAGGAAGATCACGGACAGCCTGATACTGATCCGAGATGCCATCTGTTATGCGAGAGACAGAAACATGCGGCTTGTAGTCCTAAATTTAGATTTTGAAATAGCCTTTGATCGGGTCTCGCAACAGTACCTCTTTAAGGTACTGCAAAAAATGGGTTTCCCGGACAGGGTTTTAGCTTGGGTGGGACTGCTGTACGGGGACATCACCAGCAAAATCCTCGTAAATGGGCATCTGTCAAAAGCAGTGGGAGTACATTGCGGCGTCCGTCAGGGCTGTCCATTATCTCCTCTTCTGTTCGTGGCCTGCATTGAACCACTGGCACAGGTCTTGAGAAGGGACCAACGGATCAGTGGGGTGGGTATCCCGGGGAGTGGGGGGATGACCGCCAAGTGCGTTTTTTACATGGACGACGTCAACATTTTATGTACCGACCTTTTATCCGTCGACAGGACCCTGGACAGGACCGACTGGTACGGACGAGCCTCTGGGGCGAGACTGAACAGAGACAAGACAGAGGCCCAATTTTTCGGACCGTGGTTAGACCCAGACTTGACCAGACTACCTCTGACAGTCAAAACGACGGACATAAGGGTACTGGGGGTAAAGTTTGACCGGGAGGGAGGAGGGAGCGGTAACTGGAGCGGGATCCTGGGGACAGTAAGACAGAGACTGGGTTTTTGGGGACTACGACAGCTGACTTTTGAGGGCAAGGTTTTAATCATTAAAGCTGTGATTTTACCTGTGCTTTTATTAATCAGTTCTGTTTTTATCCCCCCACGAAGGAGTCTTTTAGCCCTGGAGCGGGGGCTCCAGGGCTTAAATATTGTGTAATATGATGTTACAGGACTGTCATCTGAAGAATTCTGAGAAGGTTAGTGAAAAAATTAATATATTTTGGTGGTGATAACGTTATCGCGCTTTTTGCCTTGAATCAATGCTGGGGTGATGTTAGCTCATGTGGTATGCTAATATAACGATATATTGTGTTTTCGCTGTAAAACACTTAGAAAATCTGAAATATTGTCTGGATTCACAAGATGTTGGGCTTTCATTTGCTGTACGCTGTGTATTTTTCAGAAATGTTTTAAGATGAGTAATTAGGTAATACACGTTGCTCTCTGTAGTTATTCTAGTCGCTTTGGGTGAGTTTTGTGATAGTGGCTGCAATGGTAAACTGTGATTTATACCTGAAATATGCACATTTAAAAAAAAAAAAACATATGCTATACCATAAATATGTTATCAGACTGTCATCTTATGAAGTTGTTTCTTGGTTAGTGGCTATATATATTTTTATTTAGTCGAAATTGTGATAGCTGCCCATGCAGGAAAAAAATGGTGAAGAAAAAAAAGTTGTGTCTTTTGCTATCGTGGTTAGCTAATAGATTTACATTGTGTCTTCCCTGTAAAACATTTAAAAAATCAGAAATGATGGCTGGATTCACAAGATCTGTATCTTTCATCTGGTGTCTTGGACTTGTGATTTAATGATATTTAGATGCTTGTATTTACTTGTGACGCTATGCTAGGCTATGCTAGTCAGCTTTTTTACTGTGGGGGGTGCTCCCGGATCCGGGTTTGGTAGCAGTGAAAGGTTAAAAGCCGATGGCCGGAGGGCAGGATCAACAGTCAGCCAGAGGGGCTGGACTGCGCAATACATTGCAGTTCGTTTGGAAGAACAAGGGCCAGCAAATTGGGAATAGAGAATGGTTCATCAGGACGGTGATCATTGAAGGGCTAAAGGTGGACCCAGGGCACGTTTACTGCTTGCAGCGGAACATGGCGGCGGAGGGATACGACCTGTCTCTAAACAGCGAGGCCTTGTACAGGCGGTGTTTGGACACATGCAAAGAGAAGGCAGCCAGTGAGCCGTTCTCAAACTTTCAGGTTCTCCCCTTGTGCCGGTTGGATTTAAAGATCATCACCGTGCACATTTAGAACCCCTACGTGGGGGATGACAGCATCGGGGCTTTCCTAGGCCGGTTTGGGAAAGTGAGTCCCGGGGTGCGGTACCTACGGGACGGGTATGGAATATGGTCAGGGAGGAGACAGTTCCGTGTCGCACTGAACAGAGATCCGGAAGGAGCCGATAAGTTGGTTCATCCACCAGCCTATTTCTCCATTGGAGCAGACCGGGGGTACCTGTTTTATTCAGGCCAACCAAGTTTTTGTAGACATTGCCGTAGCTTCTGGCATTTGGCCACGGGGTGCAACCTGCTGAAGTGCAGAAACTGTGGGAAACCAGGTCACGGGGCAGCCAACTGCAGGGAGGCTCGAGTGTGCAATGGCTGTGGGAAGGAGGGCCACTTGTATAAAGACTGTCCAAATAGACAACGGACCTATGCGGAGGCAGCTGGCCATGGCAACGAGGAAGATGCTGCGGGCTCTTCCCTCCGGCCAATAGAAGAGGTTCTTGTGGACATTCGAGCAGTGGCAGCGGGGGTGGCGAAAGCCCCAGGGGAAAGTGCAGTAAAGGAGGTCCGTCCGAAGGGGACTGAGGAGGAGATGGAGCTGCTGACGGGAGCTTGGGAGGATAGTCTGCTGAGTGAGATGTCAGACGATGCGGCTTCCAGAACCCCTACGCGGAAGATGAGGTCGTCTTCGGAAGGCGGGTCAACTGGATCGGCATCTTCAGACAATGGCGAGTCCGGGAAGGTGTACAAAGGGAAAAGAAAGAAGAGGAGGAGGGTAACTGATCGGGTGGTGGTGGAAAAGCATAGGAGGCCAGAGGTGCCCACCTCCAACCGGTTTTCAGTGCTGAACCCTGATCCCGGGGATGAAGGGTCAGATATGGGGGCTGAGACCCCGGACTCAGTTGGTTTGAAGGTTCCTGCGGCGGTGGCCTCTGAAGCCTCGGTGGAGGGGTCTGGGGAGCAGGTCCATGGGCCCTGTTTGGTTGCTGCGCTTCCTGGGACAGGCACCTCGGAGATGGACACCAATCCTGAGGAGGCTTCATTGGACGGTGCACAGGTACTGTCCAGGGGAGACCACTCTTCCAGTCCTGGGGAAGCATCGCAGGTCAGTGGACAGGTATCAACCTGTGTGGAATTTTCCAGCCCTGAACGCTCTTTCGTGGCGCCAGGCACGCCGAACAGTGACAATTACCTGGAAGGGGTGAGTGACTTCGGGATGGGGGAGGCTCCTATCTGACAGACTGTAGGTATGGGTGATCTCTTTTAGTTATTTCTTCTTTTTTTTATGACTTTGTTTACAATAGTAACAGTGAATGTAAGGGGATTAAGGGATATGGGGAAGAGAGGAGGGGTGTTTCAGTACCTTTCCTGTATCTCCTTCCAGGTTTGTTTTTTACAAGAGGTTCATTTAAGGGACATGGGGGATATTTCTGTGTTTTCAAGGGGGTGGGCGAAGGAGAGTCCAGATGGGGGATAGGGGGGGTTCACTCCTCTGGGGTGGGGATTTTGTTTGGGGATAGGGATTTTTGTGTGGTGGGTTCTTTTTCTGTCATAGAGGGGAGGGTTTTAGTTGTTGATGTAGACTGGAGGGGGGCGAAGTTTCGTTTTTTTTACATTTATGCACCTGCTGAACCTCGAGGTAGAAAATATATTTTTCTGGCTCTGCCAGATGTTTGTGTAACTAACCGAACTGTGATTTGGGGTGGGGATTTCAATGTCTCTTTCGAAGGCAATGGGGATTTTAGTCTACCCTATTTGGTTTCTGTGGTTAAAGATTTTTCTTTTAGGGACTCTTTCAGAGTCTGCGACCCCAATGGGGAGGGAATGACATGGGCAAACTCAAGGGGTTCCCGTAGTCGTATAGATTTTATTTTTTTACCTGTATCTGTGCCAATATCACAAGTCACTGTGTCTCCGGTCTGGTTTTCTGACCATTGCCAAGTCAAGGTAGTGTTCTCGGTAGACGTGCCAATATTTGGCAGAGGTTTTTGGAAACTAAACTCCAAAATTTTGGCGGATCTTTCTTTTAGGGAAGCTTTAATTTCCCATTATGAGATTTGGGGGGACCTCAAGCTTTTTTTTGGTTCCATAGTTGAATGGTGGGAGTGCGAAAAGCGCAATGTGCGCACCCTGGCCATTTCGCACTGTGTCGCTAAGGCCCGAGCAGATAGGGAGGTTTTTCAGAAGCTTCAGCGGGAGCTGACTGTCTTGGTGTCAGCTGAGAATAAGGGTGAGGGGAGGGATGTGGAGAGGATGGAGGTTTTAAAAAGTAAGTTGGGGCTGTATTTTAAGGGGAAGGCCAGGGACTTTCTCTTTAGGTGTCAAAAAGACAAGTTCGAGTTTGGTGAGGCTAGCAGCTCATATTTTTTTAAACAGATTAAAGCCGCCCGTGCCAAAGCAGTTATTTTGATGTGGACAAATACGGCTTCCATGCTTCTAAGGAACGCTGGAAGTACCTTTATGAGTAAGAGGCATGTTGCAGTGGTTGGGCCAAAGTGTATTTACTGTTTGTATTGTTATTTCCAGGTCTTGGTTTTGTTAGCCGTGTCTTGAAATGTACAGTATTTTGGAAAATGTGAAATGTTTAAAATGAATGGTTTGGTTTAATAAATTATTATAATTTTTTTAAATCTGTTCTTATCAGTTTAATATCTGATACGTCCCCCATCGGGGGACTACATATTAAATGGATTTTTCGAACAGGGAGTCGGAAATGGGGCTTGCTCCGTCCGCTCCACGCATCGACCCGGTATTGCAGTACCTCCGGGAACGGTGCAACACATTTCTCCCGTTGTCAAGGAAAGAAAATACACAAAGCTGTGTAAACAGCTGGCAGAAGAAGAAAAGGAAAGAAAAAAGAAAAAACATCCAAAGTGGAAGTAGGGCGAAGCGCTTTTCGTGGGTTCCCCCGTTTCCCGCCATTTTACTTAAAAAAAATAAAAAAATAAAATAAAAACGTTGGTCAGGATAGTGAGTGAGTGAGTGAGTGTGTGTGTCTCACCGTTCCCGGAGGTACTGCAATACCGGGTCGATGCGTGGAGCGGACGGAGCAAGCCCCATTTCCGACTCCCTGTTCGAAAAATCCATTTAATATGTAGTCCCCCGATGGGGGACGTATCAGATATTAAACTGATAAGAACAGATTTTTTTTTTTTTTTTTTTTTATAAAATATATTTATTACCATCAAAACCAAACAAAAATCTTTCAAACTTACATAATTCTCAAAATATATATTTCTCTAAACAACACTACTTATTTTCAAAACAACCTACTAAAACAATAACCAAAACCAAAAATAATAACATCTAGGGGAGCATCCTCCCTCCCCCTCCCCTCTCTCATCCACCCTCCAACTCAAAAATATCACTCAGGACCATCTCCCGGCCCCTGCCTCCTTCCCTTCGTTTCCCTACCCAAATCCTTCACCTGTCTATCCAGCTCCTCCAAAGGAGAAAAAAGACTAGAAATAGAGGGAGTCCCCGAAGGTCCTGCCACCTCTCCCTCTCCCCCCCCCTCCCCACCACCTCTCCCCCCCCCACTATCCACTTGCTCCACTTTTTCCTCCCTCCTCTTCTTTTGCAAACGAAGTTCCCCTTCCTTCCTTATCCTATCCTCCACCACGTATAGACCAAACCCCCTTATCCTCTCATATCTTCCCAAACTCCCTCTTAAACTCCCTTTCTCCCAACATCCTAACCTCCAAAAGAAAAATTGACTGGAGCTTTACTACTTCCTTCTCTTCCCAGTCCTCTAGCTGCCCTCTATCCTTCTCCATATCCATCAGTTTTCCCGCTACTATTCTTTTCTCCTCCTCAAACCTCCCTGGTGGTCTCCTCGCCCACTCCTCCTCTATCCCCTTGTCCTTCCTTTTCTCTCCTTTTCCCCCCTTCCCCTTCTCCCCCTCTGTCCCGACTACCTCTCCTTCCATATCTACCTCCTCTGCCCTCGACAAACCCTTCTCCCTTACCTCCTTCTCATACTCCTTTATCACCCTCTCATGTTCCCCTGCCTTCCAGCCCTTTACTGGCCCCTTCTTCTCTACCCTCTCCCTCACCCTCCTAAGAACTTCTTTTTTCTGTCCCATGTCCAACTCCAACTCCTCCTCCTCCTCTGTCCCGACCACCTCTTCTTCCATTTCGACCACCACTCCTTCTGTCCTGACCACCAGTTCTTCTGTCCCGACCACCACTCCTTCTGTCCCAACCACCTCTCCTTCTGTCCCAATCACCACTCCTTCTGTCCCAGCTCTCTTCTCCTTCTCCTCTTCTCTCTCTGACTCCTTCGGTACCGTTCCTTCCTCTCTTCCACCACCTTCTGCGCGCTCCTCTCCTCTTCTACCCCCATCCCCAGCTCTCGTTCCCCCCCCAGCTGCAGACGCGTATGACCTCTTCCTAGCCGGGCAGTCTCGCCACAGGTGCTCCACCGAGCCACACCCGTGACACTTCTTAGGCTCACTACAATCCCTTGCCTCGTGCTCACCCGACCCACAATACCTGCACTTTCTTTCGCCGCACGAGGCAAGGGTATGTCCATAGGCCATACAACGCCTGCAATACGGGGGCTGACGTGCGTAATACAACGTCCCCCTGTCAGCCCCCAGGGAGAACATCGCCGGAGGATGGAGAAATCCACCCAAACCCTTCGAATCCTCCCTGAGGAGAGCCTGGAAACATCTCCTCCCATTCCAAAATCCCAAGGAATCTTTCTGGCGTCTTGCTGAGGAGATGTTATCCAGGTATCTCCCCAGAAAAGCCCTCACCTCTTCATCCTTCACATAAGGATTATATATGTTCACGGTGACCAGCCTAAAATTGTTTTTTTCCACAAATGGACCCCTGCGCCCGCCGGGCACCCGGGGGTCCTAGCCATCTCCGTTCCCGGAGGTACTGCAATACCGGGTCGATGCGTGGAGCGGACGGAGCAAGCCCCATTTCCGACTCCCTGTTCGAAAAATCCATTTAATATGTAGTCCCCCGATGGGGGACGTATCAGATATTAAACTGATAAGAACAGATTTTTTTTTTTTTGAGTTGGTTTTTGAAGGTAATAAATATATTTTATAATCTGTTCTTATCAGTTTAATATCTGATACGTCCCCCATCGGGGGACTACATATTAAATGGATTTTTCGAACAGGGAGTCGGAAATGGGGCTTGCTCCGTCCGCTCCACGCATCGACCCGGTATTGCAGTACCTCCGGGAACGGTGCAACACATTTCTCCCGTTGTCAAGGAAAGAAAATACACAAAGCTGTGTAAACAGCTGGCAGAAGAAGAAAAGGAAAAACATCCAAAGTGGAAGTAGGGCGAAGCGCTTTTCGTGGGTTACCCCGTTTCCCGCCATTTTACTTTAAAAAAAAATAAAAACGTTGGTCAGGATAGTGAGTGAGTCTGTCTGTCTGTCACTTTTTACCCACACAAAGTTGGCAGAGTGGGTTGGGTGACCGACCACCCACCCGCGAGGTCCCAGCCTAGTAGTGCACAGAGTATGTCTCGGAACCCGACCTCTGACTTCCATACGACTCTGGTTTCTCTTCATTACGCACAAGCCTTTCGCCTTTTACTAAAGACTTCCGTGGAGAGGAACACTTATGAGTTCCAAGTATTTTTGGAAGGGCTTTGCTTCTGGCAGAGCCCGGTATATCTTGTTTCAAGAGAAATTGACAGAGATGATGACGCCCACCGCCGAGACTTTTTGCTCATGCGTTTGACTTCAATCGGACTGACCGGTGTATTTTTCCACTCCAAGTTGTCGCTAAGGGCAATTGAGTTCAAAGAGCTAGTGACTTAAAGACGCATTGGCGACTTAAAAAAACAAAAAAACACCCGCATTTCTGTCTGTCTGTCTGTCTGTCGCCAGGGAAAGGTTGGTTGGTTGGTTGGTTGGTTGGGGGGGGGGGAGGAGGAGCCACCTTTTGCCAAACCGCCAAAGTCTGCCGAGACCCCCGGGTGCACGGCGGGCGCAGGGGTCCATTTGTGGGTTATCGCTTCTCGGCCTTTTGGCTAAGACCAAGCGTAGATTTGGGCTTTGGTATTCACAAATTGTTCTCTCTGTTTTTATTTATTATTATTTTTTTCTCATTCTCGGTGTTGGTGGTGGACTGCAGGTGGTGGTGGACTGCAGGTGCATCAGCACCTGTAGGGTGAGTCAAGGTTTAATTTAATCACTTCTTGTATTTTTGTATGTTAGTTTGTCGTTGTGTTTTGTGTTTCTATTTCACTTAAAAAATATTTAAAAAGAAAAAGAAGCTATTTCTGTTCCTCGTGTTTCCCCATCCCTTTTACCCTTAGCTTTCCTTTAGTTGGTTTTTTGTTTGTTTGTAGTGTTTGCTAGCTGGGTTGGCTCATTTGCTGGCTTGGCAGGCATTGTTTGTTTCCTTCTGTTGTTTTGTAGCCCCCATAAACCCATCCCTACTCTTCTAATTGTTTTTCCTATCCCCTGAACTTCCCCTGGTCCTAGTAATTGTTTGTTGGTTTTTGTTGCCACTTGGGGGACTCTTGCTGGCTGGCCGGCCTGCTAGCTGGTTAGCATAGCCTGCTGGTGAGGCCTGCCAGCCTCATTGCCCCTCAATTTTGGCTTGTTCTTGGTTAGTACTTGTTGTTGTTTTTCCTTTTTGTGTGTCCCCCCCCCAACCCATATTTGTTTCCTAGTTTCCTACCCCCCTTTTAATTTCATTTTCGTTTGTTTCTTGTCAGCTGGGAGGTTTTAGTACCTGGCCTGCTAGCTTGGTAGCTTAGCCTCACCGGCTAGTGCGGCCTGCTAGCCTCCCAGCCCTCGTAAATCGTTTTGTTTGGTGTACCCTTTTTATTTTAATTTCCCCCCCCCTTGTTTGGTTCTTGTTTGTTTGTTGTTTGTGTAGTGCCTGCCAGCTGGGTTGGCTAGCTGGCGGGCTCTCCTGTTAACTTAGATTGGTTGACTGGCCTGCTAGCCTCCTCGCCCCTCAGGCTTGGCTGTATTTGTCTTGTTTTTCCTGTCCCGGCCTGCTAGCCTCCTAGCCCTTGTTAATTGTTTTGTCAGGTTTACCTCTTATTTTCCCCCTGCGTCTTCCCCATTGTCGATAAGTTCACCTGGGTGCTGTGCTAGTTCGCTTTGTGTCCCGTGGTGTTGGTAGGTCCTGTTAGCCTAGCATAGCTGGACCTGCCAGCTGCCTCGGGTGTTTACACTCCCCCTCCCCTTTCTTATTTTTATTTTTTATTAATTCTTTCACTGGTGTTGGGTTAAAGGGAGTGGGCCTTCACCATGTCAGCAGCACAGGCTGGCATGCGGAGGCACCACGCCGTACGCCTCCTTTTAAAGGAGAAGGGAGGGAAATTAATGGAGTTATCCCGATTGGATTTCTCCAGAAAATTCCTCCAAAAGGAACTCCGTTTTGTACCTGAGCAGGTGAACTGCATCTTAACCCTCCCTTATGGGAAGGGCTTCGATGTTAGCTTCGCCTGCGCCAGCTTCCTGAGGGAATTCTGGGGGCAACTCCAGAACGCCCAGAACACCCAGGGATCCCTGGCAACCATGTTTAAGGTGATCAAGCTGACGGACAATAGCATCAAAACCGTTATTGTCCGCATGTACAATGAAACGGTACAGCCGGAGGACGTTGCAGTATGGTTGGGCAGGTACTGCAACGTGAAGGGGCCCCTGACCCAGGTGAAGGATCCCGATGGGATCTGGACAGGGGCCTGGAGGGTCACTGTCCAGCAGAGGGAGGACCCCGGGGGCTATGGTGGATTGAAAGCCATCCCATCCACCATAGTCCTCGGAGAGAACAGGGGCCATGTTCACTGCCAGGACCAGCCCAAGCTGTGCCGTAAGTGTGGTGAACATGGCCACCTAGCAGACGCCTGCGACAAGGTGGTCTGCATGAAGTGCCGGGAGGTGGGCCACCGCTACGAGGATTGCACGAACGGCAGATCGTGCAACCTCTGTGGCGAGCGGTCCCACCTCATCCGCAGCTGCCCCTCCTCCTGGGCCAATAAGGTCAGGGCCGGCAGGATGGAGGCGGCGGCAGCGGACCGGGCTTCCGAGCGCCAGAGGGAGAAAGCGGCAGTTGCCATGGTGGCAGTAGTGGAAGAGGTGGTAGCGGTGGCAGTAGCAGTGGAGGAGGTGGTAGTGGTGGCAGTAGTGGAGGAGGAGGTGGTGGCGGTAGTGGAGGAAGTGGTGGCAGTAGTGGAGGAGGTGGTAGGAGAGGTGGAGGGCGCGGAAGGCGCAGTGGTGGAAGAAGTGGGAGGGGAGGCAAAAACCCTCCCCACCCCAATCCCCCTGCCCCAGACTGAAGTGACCCCTGAAGGAGAAAGGGCCGAGAAAGACGGCCCTGGAGAGTTGGTGAGTGAGAGCTCCCCAAGTGGGTCTGACAGCATGATGACAGTGTCGGAAACGACACTGTCAAGCGAGGAGGGTACGGGAGGGGGGGGAGAGGCCCTGGGCGAACACCTTCCCCTACGGAAGAGAAATGCAGAGGAGCTCTCCGACCCCGAACAGGGCGAGGAAAAGAAGGGTAAACTGGAGTGGGAGAGCTCCCAGGGGGAGGATGAGTCCAGGGTCTTCCCTCTCAACTCTCCTAACCAGGAATCGTTTTTAAACCCTGTTTTAACCTCCTCTCCCTACCACCCCCCCTTACCCCGTAGGGAGAGAGAGAAAGAACCCGAAAAATAACCCCTTTTAAACTGGTTTAATGCCTTCTTTCCTTTTAGCACTGTTTTTACTTACCTCTTTCATGGCTTTTAACATCACCACCATAAATGTTAGGAGTGTGAAGACTGAAATAAGAGCACAATCGGTTTTATCCTTTTTAGAAAGTGTTAATTCAGATGTGTTTTTATTACAGGAGTGTGGTCTACCCTTTTTATCCTCTTACAGCAAATGGGAGGAAAAGTGGCAGCGCGGGCCCTCCATTTGGAGCGGATCCAATTTTAATAAAAACGATGGTGTTGCCATTTTATTTAAGAACCCACAGGTGGTGGTGAGGGGGAGCACAGTGGTGGTTGGGGGGCGTGCTCTTTTAGCCAACTGTACTTTTATGGGGAGGAATTTTAACGTGCTAAATGTATATGGTTTTAACAACAAACATGACCGTTGCACCCTTTTAGAAGACCTGCAGTCCCACATGCTGGGGAGGGATCCTCTAGTGGTGGGTGGGGATTTTAATTGTGTTTTAAGTAGAGCAGATAGGAGAGGGGCAGGAGAGGATTTTAAGGTAGATAGGTCAAGTGTTTTATTGCAAGGGTTGTGCAGGGATTTTAAACTAACTGACTGTTTTAAAACCCTGCATCCAAGAGAGGAGGGCTTCACCTGGACCAGTGGTGACGGCACCAGAGCCTCTCGCATTGACTATGTTTACCCGGGACTGTCCCCCAACCGATGCTAGAATAACCCCTGCTTTCTTCTCAGATCACGTAATGCTGACGTGCACCCTTTCACTAACTTCGGGTGTGACTGTAGGACGAGGGCCCTGGAAACTGAACTGCTCCCTTTTAGAAGATGATAGAGTAGTTAGTCAGTACAGGGAGCAGTTCAGCCAGTGGCAGACGCTACAGGACTTCTTTGACACACGAGCACAGTGGTGGGAAATGGTGAAGGGTAAGACGAGGACCTTCTTCAGGGAGATAGGAAAGAGGGAAAGCAAGAAACAGGATAGACGCATGTTGGGACTGCAGAAGAGACTGGAACGGTATTTTAACCTATGCCAACAGGGCTTTGATTTTAACCAAGAAATCAAAGAAGTAAAGAAAGAAATGGCATTTTTAGCAGAACATAAGAGCAAGGGGGTTATTTTAAGAAGCAAGGAAAGGGAATTAGAAGAGGGGGAGAAGTGTACTAGATACTTTTTTAAGAAGATAGTTAGCAAGGGTAGGTTAATGACAGGGTTAAAAGATAAAGATGGGGTTTTAAAAACAGACACAGAAGGAATTAAAGGAGTAGTCGAGGATTTTTATGGGGAACTGTTCGGGGTAAAAGATGTATGTGAGGAGATTATGGAGGACGTTTTAACATACATTGACAGGACCATACCCAGCACGGACGACCTAACGAAAGACCTGACAATGACTGAACTCGACGAAGGACTGAGACATTTTAAGAGGGGAAAATCACCGGGGGAGGACGGCCTCCCCTTGGAGTTTTATCTAACCTTTTGGGATGTTTTAGCCGACGAACTTCTGACTGTTTTTACTGACTTCGAACAACTTGACAGACTACCTGACAGTTTTAGAGTAGGAATCGTGACCCTTTTACATAAGAAAAATGACAGGACTGACCTGACAAACTGGAGACCGATCACCCTTTTAAATTTTGATTGTAAACTTTTTACCAAGGTTTTAACACTCAGAATGTCTTCTGTTTTAGGGGAGGTGATCCACCCGGATCAAGCCTGTGCCATTCCGGGAAGGAAGATCACGGACAGCCTAGTACTGATCAGAGATGCTATCTGTTATGCGAGAGACAGAAACATGCGGCTTATAGTCCTAAATTTAGATTTTGAGAAAGCCTTTGATCGGGTCTCGCACCAGTACCTCTTCAAGGTACTGCAAAAAAATGGGGTTCCCAGAAAGGTTTCTAGCTTGGGTGGGATTGCTGTATGGGGACATCACCAGCAGAATCCTGGTAAATGGGCATTTGTCAAGAGCAGTGGGAGTATACTGCGGCGTCCGTCAGGGCTGTCCATTATCTCCCCTCCTGTTTGTTGCTTGCATTGAGCCACTGGCACAGGTCTTGAGAAGGGACCAACGGATCAGTGGGGTGAGTATCCCGGGGAGTGGAGGGATGACTGCCAAGTGCGTTTTTTATATGGACGATGTTAACATTTTATGTACCGACCTTTTATCTGTCGACAGGACCCTGGACAGGACTGACTGGTACGGACAAGCCTCTGGGGCGAGACTGAATAGGAACAAGACAGAGGCCCAATTCTTCGGACCGTGGGCAGACTCAGACTTGACCAGACTACCACTGACAGTTAAAATGACGGACATAAGGGTTCTGGGGGTAAAATTTGACAGGGAGGGAGGAGGTAGTGGCAATTGGACCGGGATTTTAGGGACTGTAAGACAGAGACTGGGTTTTTGGGGACTGAGACGGCTGACATTTGAGGGCAAGGTTTTAATCATCAAGGCTGTGATTTTACCTGTACTTTTATTAATCAGTTCTGTTTTTATCCCCCCACGAACAACTCTTTTAGCTCTGGACCGGATGCTGTTTTATTTCCTTTGGGGAAGCAAGTGGGAGAGGCTGAGGAGGGAGGTGGTGAAGAGGCCCAGGCTCAAGGGGGGGAAAGGCTTGCCTGACCTCTACTTGTTCCTGGGCAGCCGCTATACAGCGATACATCTGACTCTCGCCACCTCCCCGGTCAGCAACAAGACCCAGGCCCTCGCACGGTTCTGGCTGGGGTCTTACCTCAGATCCTTGAGGCTGATCCCAGTTGACCTGCGAGCCCCAGTCTCTTTCCTGCTCCCCACACACTATGCCCAGCTCAAAAAGTTTTTAAGACATTTTAAACTGGAAAAGGAGCCTGTCACAGTTTTAACAAAACACCGCTCTCTTTTCTCTCTTGTGCAGGAACGGGAACCGGTGTGTCCAGTGCGCGGGCTCGCGATAGGTGAGCCCACCACGGTTTGGCGCAACGTGGCCCATCCTGCTCTGCTGAATTGGCATCGTGACCTGTCCTGGATGGTCGCCCATGAGATCCTCCCGGTCAGGGCCGTCATGCACTCCCGGGGCATGGCAAGGACATCCGCGTGCCCCCGACCAGGCTGCGGCCAAGAAGAGTCGGTGAGGCACTTGCTCTGGGAGTGCAGAGCTGCTAGGGACCTGTGGAAGGAAGCAGGCCCCCTGATCTCCCCACGTCTGCCAGCAGGGGAGGACCTAACGCCGCAGCTCGTGCTGTATGGGGTGGGCCGAAGGCCTATTCCACCAAAGGCCTTCATACAACTCTGGCCCACCCTCACGTGCCTGAAGGACGCTTTGTGGTCCTCCCGCAACCTGCTGGTAGGAAAACAGGTAGAGACCACCCCCCAGGCAGTGGCTTTGGTAGCCACGGAAGCCCTGGGGTGGTACGAACGAAAGGGGGCCTCGACCCCAACCGAAGGGTCCCCCACAACACCTGAGGTCCCGGCGGCCACGGCCTGACAGCTCTGCGGAGCCTAGGGCGACGCGCCTAGGGGAGGGGTCTCCTCTGGGCCCCGACGGATGGGTACGGAGTCAATTCGGAAGAGCAGGAGGAGGCTTTTTTTTTGATAAGGACTCACCCCGTTCCTGTACAAAGGACTAAAGACAGTTTTTTAACAAAGGGACTTTTTGGACAGGCTTTCCATGTCTTAAAAATTGTTTTACTTTGTTAAATCATTCATACACATTTTAAATGGCTTTTATCAAATTGGTTTTTACAAAAAAGGGTACTTTCATGCACGATTGTTTTATTGTTTTAAATAAACAACCTGTACCTTTTAAAAAATATAATAATTGTAATGTAATGCTGGTTTTTATGCACTTTATGCCGTTTTTATGTGTAAAAATGAATTGAAAATGTGAGCTGTTTTAAAGGAAAATGCATCAATAAAACTTTTTCCAAAAGAAAAATCTGTTATCATTTTAATATCTGATACGTCCCCCATCGGGGGACTACATATTAAATGGATTTTTCGAACAGGGAGTCGGAAATGGGGCTTGCTCCGTCCGCTCCACGCATCGACCCGGTATTGCAGTACCTCCGGGAACGGTGCAACACATTTCTCCCGTTGTCAAGGAAAGAAAATACACAAAGCTGTGTAAACAGCTGGCAGAAGAAGAAAAGGAAAGAAAAAACATCCAAAGTGAAAGTAGGGCGAAGCGCTCTTCGTGGGTTCCCCCGTTTCCCGCCATTTTACTTAAAAAAAAAAAAAACGTTGGTCAGGATAGTGAGTGAGTGAGTTGGTCTGTCTGTCTGTCTGTGACTTTTTACCCACACAAAGTTGGCAGAGTGGGTTGGGTGACCGACCACCCACCCGCGAGGTCCCAGCCTAGTAGTGCACAGAGTGTCTCGGGCCCCGACCTCTGACTTCCATACGACTCTGGTTTCTCTTCATTACGCACAAGCCTTTCGCCTTTTACTAAAGACTTCCGTGGAGAGTGTGACGACCCTCCCACTCTGTCTACCGTTTTCTCTCTCTTTGCTCTTGTTTCCTTATTAGGATGCCGGTGGGCGGAGTTGGGAGGGTCGTCAGCTACATGGGAAACACCTGGGCCCACTCTCCCAGGATAAATACACCACTTCCCCATTCATGGAGGGGACTCTCTCCATGTAGACACCTTGATAGATTCGGTTATGTTTCATGGTGCTTTTTGGTTGTTTGTTTTAGCATCTTTCAACACCCTGCATTATCACATTCATGCATGCAAGACATTCACTTACACTACTGATTACTGATTACACACACCATTGTATATTATACCTAGTTTCTTTATCTAATAAATATATTTTTGTTACTCCTTATCTCCACGTGGTCTCCCTTTTGTTACGGGCTCTGAGCCGGTTCGTGACAAGTGGGGGCTCATCCGGGATCTTTTGAACGTATTGGTTTGGGAGAACGTGGAGGTACGTGTTTGGTTTGCATATGTTGTTTGAGTTTGATAGGCCCAGTATTGGTTGCCTTTGTTGTTTGGTTTGTGTGCTGCATTGGAGAGAGTATAATGGTTAGTTTCCAGGCCCTGCCCAGCCTGGAAACTCTTGTTCTACTTTCTGTTGGGACATTGGTCTGAGGAGGTGAGTAATCGACTGTGTATCTCAGTGGGAGATTTGGGTAGGGTAGTGGAACTTGCTACCCGGAGCTATAGCCTTTTACCCCTGATAGGCTTAGCGACGTGTTTCCTTTTTGGAATATGTTGGGCATGGTTAATGTTTGTTATTTTTGTGTGGTGTCTGTGGACTGAGCAGTTGTCTCGGGGGCACATCCGTGGCTTGGTGGAATCTGCCAGCGTGCTGGGGGGTTTATTACCTTGCCAGCGGGCTACAGTGCGTAAATACCCACCGCAAATCCGCACGAAGACTAGGGTTGAGTTATTGTAGGTTTTGGGGAAGCTCCGTATCTCATCTCTCTTCTGTGGTGCTCAGGGTGATTGTCATTTCTCTGGCTGTGGTCTGGTGTGCTCAGCAGAGGGGAAGAGTGAGAATATTTTTTTTTACTATGGCGTCTTATGTAGATGAGTTCATTCGCTTTCCATCAGAGGAATTGTTAGAATTAGGTACTAAAGAACAGCTGTTGAAAATTGCTGAACACTACAAGGTTGAAATTAGTGATAAACGTCTAAAGAATTCTATTAGGTTGATATTGAAGGCCAATCTGATGGAGAGTGGTATTCTTGAAGTTATCACTGGGCCAGTCTCTGCTGAGGGGTCATCTCCCCGTAACGTTGCAATGGCCATTCCATCGGTTAGTCCTAGTAGTCTTCTTTTTGAACAGCAGAAAGAACTGCTTCTGTTACAGCTGCAGCATGATCGTGAGAAGCTAGAGCATGATCGGCAGCATGATCGTGAGAAGCTAGAGTATGATCGTGTAAAGTATGAAAAGGAATTAGCATTTAAACAAGATATGGAGCATGCTAAAATCAAGTTGCAACAAGAACGGATAGAGTTGGTTAGGGAAGGAAAGATCTCAGGGGAGAGTTTGTTCTGGGAAGGTGATCCAGATTTACCTAGGGGTCGTTCCTCTTTTGGTCGTGCCCCGGACACATTTGATATTGTTGGGAACTTACGGTTATTACCTCAGTTTAATGAAAAAGACCCTGAGACATTCTTTTCGTTGTTTGAGCGTGTTGCTGACGCTAGGAGTTGGCCTGATTCTGACCGCACCTTAATGTTGCAGTGTGTGCTGACTGGTAAAGCGCAGGAGGCATATTCAGCTCTTACTGTACACGACAGTGCCTGTTATGATAAGGTTAAAACGGCTGTGTTGCAGATTTATGAATTGGTCCCTGAGGCTTACCGCCAACGATTTAGAACTTTAAAAAGGGATGATAAACAGACTCATGTTGAGTTTGCGCGACAATTATCTGTACAGTTTAATCGCTGGTGTTCTGCCTCTGCAGTTGTGACTTTCCAAGGGCTGTGTGATCTGATTATGTTAGAGCAATTTAAGGACACAATCCCTGATCGTATTGCCACCTATATTAACGAACGAAAAGTAAAGAATGTCGCTGAAGCTGCGGTTTTGGCGGATGAGTATGTGTTGACTCACAAAAGAGTCTTTGCAGAGCCCCGTATTCGGAATGAGTGGGGGCGTTCGGATAGATTTGGGCTTCGCTCACCGAGATATTTTGGTTCACGGGCAGAGTTTAATTCAACTCGGGTTGAGCCTGACTCCCGTGGTAAAGCTGACTTTGGGCAAGAGTGTCACTACTGTCAAGGTTCAGGTCATTGGAAAAACGAATGTCCACTTCTCAGATCAAAGGGGGCTTACGCTAAACCTAAGCCTACCGCGTTAGCTGCGCCTGTTCTACATCAGTTCATTCATGACTCATTGCCTCAGGTCCAGGAGCATGTGAAAGTACATATTGATCCAGACTATTTACCTTTCATTACGGAAGGTTTTGTGTCTATGTTAGGAAGTAAGGAATTAGTGCCAGTGAAGATCTTGAGAGATACAGGTGCCTCCGAATCGTTTGTGTTGGAGTCGGTGTTACCCTTTTCAGCTGAGACTGATTCGGGGAATAGTGTTCTAATTAGGGGAATAGGTTTGAACACTCTTTCAGTTCCATTGCATAAACTGATGTTAGATTGTGGACTGGTGAAAGGTGAGGTTGTTGTGGGGGTGCGTCCTTCGTTGCCTATTGAGGGTATCGACGTTATTCTTGGGAATAACTTGGCAGGTGAGCGGGTGTGGCCTGTCGCGTTTCCATCTCTAGTGGTTTCCACAAAGCCGTCAGTTGTTGAGATTCCTGATGAGAGTGTACAGAGCTTCCCAGAGGTGTTCAGTGCGTGTGCAGTGACGCGTTCTATGAGCCGTGGCGAACTGGTCACTGTGCCGACTAATGAGAAGTATGCCACTGCTTTCCCTGTTATTCCGTTATCTGTTAACCGCTCAGATCTAATCAATGCGCAACGGACTGACTCCACATTAGAAGAGTTGCGTGACCAAATTGTGCCTGTGGAACAGTTGGGAGATGTCGCCCATGGTTATTTTCTCCAGGATGATGTCCTGATGAGAAAGTGGGTGTCTCATGGTAGTTGTTTTCTAGGGGAGGCGATTAGTCAGGTTGTGGTACCAGTAAATCTTCGTGAGTTGGTGTTGACAACTTCTCACAATGATGTTGCTGGACATATGGGTGTAGGGAAAACATACCATCGCATATTAAGACATTTCTTTTGGCCTAGATTAAAGAGGGATGTTTCTGATTTCATCAAAACTTGTCACACCTGTCAATTAACTGGGAAACCTAATCAAGCTATTAAGCCGGTACCACTGTTTCCTATTCCTGTACTCAGCCAACCTTTTGAGTATCTGATTATTGACTGTGTGGGTCCGTTGCCTCGTTCTAAAAAGGGTAGTAGTTACCTGTTCACTGTGATGTGTCAGACCACAAGGTTTCCAGCAGCCTATCCTCTCCGGTCTATCACGACTAAGTCTGTGTTAAAAGCTTTGACTCAGTTTCTGTCACTGTTTGGAATACCTAAGGTCATTCAGAGTGATCAAGGGTCTAATTTCACCTCTAATCTGTTTGGTCAGGTTCTCCAACAGCTCCATATTAAGCACAATCTGGCTAGCGCCTATCACGCGCAAAGTCAAGGAGCATTAGAACGTTTCCATCAAACACTTAAGTCTTTGTTGAGAAGTTATTGTACTGAGATGGATAAGGATTGGGAGGAGGGGTTGCCTTGGTTATTGTTAGCCGCTAGGGAGGTTTCACAGGAGAGCACCGGTTTTAGTCCAAATGACCTTGTGTTTGGACATAGGGTGCGTGGACTTCTATCTGTTCTTCAGGATGACTGGAAGTCTCCCGAGCCTCCTCAGTCTTTGTTATCGTATGTGTGTGATTTCCGGCGCCGCTTGTATGCCGCTGGCGAAATGGCTAAAGAGAAGCTATCATCTTCACAGGAAAGGATGAAAGGCATATTTGATCGCCGAACTGAGCCACGTCACTTTAGTCCAGGTGACCAGGTTCTTGCTCTGCTGCCAATTGTTGGTTCTCCTTTTGAAGCCAAGTTTCAAGGTCCATATACAGTGGTGCGCAAGTACACTGAGCAAAATTATCTAGTTGCCACTCCAGAACGGAGGAAAGCACACCAGCTGTGCCATGTAAATTTGTTAAAACCCTATTATGCACGTTCCTCAGAGACTGAACAGTGGGAATCTATAGAGGACGGTAAACCTGTTCTTTTGGCTGAAACCGTTATTCCCTTGGATTCTTCTCAGGATAGGTCTACGAATGAGGAGGAAGATGTTCCTGGTCCCGACGATTGCATACTGCAGGGTAGATTGAAAAATTCAGAGACACTGGATAATTTGGGCAGCATTCTCACTCATCTACCCGTTGATAGGCGGGAAGAGATGGTTGGTCTGATTCGGAGATTTCCAGGTTTGTTTTCTGTTACACCTACACGTACAAACTTGATAGAACATGATGCTGACCCCATTCGTCAGCGGTTCTATAGAGTTTCTTTAGAGAAACTGCATTGTCTGGATGCTGAGGTCAGATACATGCTGGAGAGTAGGATAGCAGAGCCTTCTTTCTCCAGTTGGGCTTCTCCCTGTATCTTGGTCAGAAAACCAGATGGAACAAACAGATTTTGTACAGACTACCGTAAGGTCAACAGTGTCACTAAGCCAGATTCATTTCCTCTTCCTCGGATGGAGGACTGCGTTGATCAAGTCGGGGCAGCTAGATTTGTGAGTAAATTTGACCTGTTAAAGGGCTATTGGCAGGTGCCACTGACGAGTAGGGCACGTGAAATCTCTGCCTTTATTACACCCTCTGGTCTGTACTCGTATTTGGTTATGAGTTTCGGACTGCGTAATGCACCTGCCACTTTTCAGCGACTTATGAACAGGGTTATCGCCGGTCTGACAGGGTGTGCTGTTTATCTGGACGATGTAGTGATATATGCAGATACATGGGAGGAACATCTGTCCCGTATTCAAGCCTTATTCGAACGCCTGGCTGCGGGTCACCTCACGATCAATCTGGCTAAATGTGAGTTTGCTCAGGCGACTGTTACATACCTTGGAAAGGTGGTTGGGCAGGGGGAAGTGCGTCCTGTTCGAGCTAAAGTGGTAGCTATTGATGCGTTTCCTCCACCAACTACTAAAAAGGAACTGATGCGTTTCTTGGGCATGATTGGTTATTACCGTGGTTTTTGTAATAACTTCTCTACTGTGGTCGCTCCATTGACAGATATGCTGAAAGCAAAGGCTGTTTACATTTGGTCTTCTCGTTGTCAACACGCTTTCGAAGATGCAAAGAGGTTGCTTACCTCAACTCCGGTGCTGGCTGCTCCTCGCGTGGAATTGTCATTTACCTTGCAGGTGGATGCTAGTCATGTGGGGGCAGGGGCAGTTTTGCTGCAGGCAGATGTGTCTGGGGTTGAGAGACCTGTCAGTTTCTTTTCGAAAAAGTTTAACCATTATCAGTTAAACTACTCGGTCATTGAAAAAGAAGCGTTAGCACTCATCTGGGCGCTGCAACACTTTGAGGTCTATGTCGGGTCGGGAGTAGTACCTATTACGGTCTACACTGACCATAACCCTCTCACCTTTTTGAGGTCCATGATGTGTCCTAATCAGAGGATAATGAGATGGTGTTTATTTTTACAATCATTCCATCTCGATGTGCAGCACATTCGTGGAACGGATAACGTGATTGCTGATGCGCTCTCTCGTGCGCCCTGTTCCTGAATGTTTGTATGGTCGGGTTCTGTCTTTCCTGTCTATTCCGTCCTGGTCTGGGGAGTCTTCTTTCCTCTTAAAAGTTGCTTCCTATGCACTAATGTTGCTGAGGTCTGGGAAGTCTTCTTTCCTCTTAAATGTTGCTTCCTATGTATTAAGGTTGCTGAGGTCTGGGGAGTCTTCTTTCCTCTTAAAGGTTGCTTCCCGTGCACAAAGGTTGCTGTGGTCTGGAGAGGAGGTTGGCTGGGGCAAATTTGGAAGTGGGAACACGTAACCCCTCATCAATTTGGGACGCAAGTGCTGTGTCAGTTTGGGACGCAGAGGCCGGTATGTTGTTCCGGGGTCCTTGTTGGTCCCCGGTTTTATGGGGGGGAATGTGACGACCCTCCCACTCTGTCTACCGTTTTCTCTCTCTTTGCTCTTGTTTCCTTATTAGGATAGGGGTGGGCGGAGTTGGGAGGGTCGTCAGCTACATGGGAAACACCTGGGCCCACTCTCCCAGGATAAATACACCACTTCCCCATTCATGGAGGGGACTCTCTCCATGTAGACACCTTGATAGATTCGGTTATGTTTCATGGTGCTTTTTGGTTGTTTGTTTTAGCATCTTTCAACACCCTGCATTATCACATTCATGCATGCAAGACATTCACTTACACTACTGATTACTGATTACACACACCATTGTATATTATACCTAGTTTCTTTATCTAATAAATATATTTTGTTACTCCTTATCTCCACGTGGTCTCCCTTTTGTTACGGGCTCTGAGCCGGTTCGTGACAAGAGGAACACTTATGAGTTCCAAGTATTTTTGGAAGGGCTTTGCTTCTGGCAGAGCCCGGTATATCTTGTTTCAAGAGAAATTGACAGAGATGATGACGCCCACCGCCGAGACTTTTTGCTCATGCGTTTGACTTCAATCGGACTGACCGGTGTATTTTTCCACTCCAAGTTGTCGCTAAGGGCAATTGAGTTCAAAGAGCTAGTGACTTAAAGACGCATTGGCGACTTAAAAAAAAAAAAAAAAACACATTTCTGTCTGTCTGTCTGTCTGTCTGTCTGTCGCCAGGGAAAGGTTGGTTGGGTGGGTGGGTGAGTGAGTGGGTGGGGAGGAGCCACCTTTTGCCAAACCGCCAAAGTCTGCCGAGACCCCCGGGTGCCCGGCGGGCGCAGCGGTCCATTTGTGGGTTATCGCTTCTCGGCCTTTTGGCTCAGATCAAGCTTGGTACCGAGGTGCCCCAGAGCTCGCTGAGTCAGAAGGTCGAAGTAGGAAAGCGATAGGGGTTTTTCCCTGGAGTGGAATATAGTGAGACAAGAATGGCGGTCCCAGGTTTTGGACTCGCAAACACGGTGCGTTTTACATGGGTGGAAAAGGAGTTGCAGCCGTTTGGAAGAGAGGTTTTTGGGAGGACCCTGCTGATGGGGGTGCTAAAGCTGGAGGTAAAAGATGTTTTTTGCCTCCAGGAAAATCAAGCGGAGAAAGCATTTGAGGTCACGGTATATACAGAGGAGAAGCATGAGGAAATAATGCGGAAAGTAAAAGGTTTGGAGAAAGAAAGACCAATGTGCCACTATGGAGTGAAAAGTTTGGCAAAAAACAATTATAGAATAGTGACGGTGAGAATGTATAATCCCTACGTGAAAGAAGAAGAGGTGAGGAATTTCTTGGGGAGGTACATGGACTATGTATCCTCGGGAAGGCTCCTCAAGGACTCTCTAGGTTTTTGGACTGGGAGGAGAGGATACCAGGCCTTTCTTAGAGAGGAGCCGGGGGGTCTCGGAGGGTACCTCCATCCTCCAGCAATGTTCTCCCTGGGGGCTGACAGGGGGACGTTATACTATGCCCGTCAGCCTCAATTTTGCAGGCGGTGTATGGCCTACGGCCATAGTGTCGCCTCGTGTGGTGCTAAGAAGTGCAGGGTCTGTGGGTCTGGCGGGCACGAGGCGAGGGACTGTACTGAGCCAAAAACATGTCATGGGTGTGGCTCGAAGGCACACCTGTGGCGAGACTGCCCGGCTAAGAAGAGGACATACGCGTCTGCAGCTGGGGGGGGAGCAAGAACGGGGGATGGGGGTAGAAGAGGAGAGGAGAAGGAAGAAGGAGGTGGCAAAGGCAGGAAGACTGCACCGAAGGAAGGAGAGAGAGAAGAGGAAAAAGAAGAAGAGAGAGCCGGGACAGAAGGAGTGGTGTTTGGGACAGAAGGAGAGGCTGGGAAAGAAGGGAAGGGGGCCGGGACAGAAGGAGGGGGGACCGGGGCAGAAGGAGAGGAGGGAGAGGAGGTAGAGATGGAAGGAGAGGGGGCTGGGATAGAGAGGGAGGAGGGAAAGGAGGCAAAAGGAGAGAAAAGGAAGGAGAAGGAGAGAGGAGAGGGGGGGGGGAAAGGAGGCAAGGGAGGAAAGAGACCCCTTGGGGTCGGGGTATGAGAAGAAGAAGAAGAAGAGGAGGGAGGGTACGGACGGGGGGAGGGAGAGAAGTGGGGGGGGGGGGAGAGAGAGGGGGAGGGTTTTTTGGGGCCTAAAGATTGGAGTGCTATGCCCCCTACTGAGGTTTCTCCTTCAGAAACACAGGGGGAGATGGACACGGGTAGGGAAATGGAGGGGGAAGGGAATAATTTCATATATAGCGATGGGGGGTCGTCACCAGTCAGTAGTCTGGGGGAAGGAGATGGGGGGGAGACAGGAGAGGAGGGGACGTCCATGTCAGATGAGAAGGGGCAGGGGGGCATCGGGTGAGTCTCCTGTTTTTGTTTTGGTTTGGGTTTGGTTGAGGATTTTATTTTATTTTATTAATGAATAATTCGGTTAAGTGTTTTAGTTTAAATGTAAGGGGTTTGAGGGATTTTGTTAAGAGGAGGGCGGTTTTTAGTTTTTTGGAAGGGGTAGGTTTTGATGTATGTTTTTTACAGGAGGTTCACCTGAGGGATGGAGGGGACGTTGAAAGGTTTAGGAGGGAGTGGGATAAGGGGGAGTCAGTTTGGGGTATAGGTGGGGTGCATTCAACGGGGGTGGGGATTTTGTTCGGGAATAGGGAAGTTAAATTAGAGGGCACTTTTGTGGTGATGCAGGGGAGGGTTTTGGGGGTAGATATTATGTTTAGGGATAGTAGGTATAGGTTAGTGGTGGTGTATGGGCCACAGGTGGCGGCAGACAGGAGGGAGATGGTGGACTGTCTGACGCCCCTGTGTGTTACAAATTTGCACTTGGTGATAGGGGGAGATTTTAATATAGATTTAGGGGTGGGAGGGGATAGTAGTGCAGGGGCCATCACCGGGCTAATGGCTTGCCATGGTCTGGTTGATGGTGGCCTGCACACTACTCCGACAATGGCCGGTCCTACATGGCGCAACTCCAGGGGGGTTGCACGGAGGCTCGACTATATTTTTGTATCCAGGTCTTTGGGTCAGTTGTCTGGGCGTTTGTTGCCTGTTTTCTTCTCGGACCACGACGGGGTGCTCCTGCAGGTGGGGGCGCCAGTCTGCCTCTTCGGTAGGGGGTACTGGAAGTTAGATCGGGATGTGCTGGAGGAGCAAGCTTTCGTTGACTCCTTTTTTGGTTTCTTTCGGGGGCTTGAAGGCCTCCGGTCCATGTGCGAGGGGGTGTTGGAGTGGTGGGATTTAGTAAAGGTGAGGATTAAGAATTTTATAATAGGATATTGTAAGAGGAAAAAAAGGGAGGAAAGGAGGGAGGTGGATGGTATCCAAAGGTTGCTCGAACTCGAGTACGAGGCAGGCAACCTTGGAGGGTCCTTTGACTGGGAGAGATCCGCAGCCCTGAAGGCGCAGCTCAGGGAGATGCAGGAGCGGAAGGCTCGAGTTTTCCTGGAGCGGGCGCATAATGGCTTTTTAGAACATAATGAGACTTGTTCCGCAATGTTCTTTAAGTCGGTTAGGGCTAGACAGAGTAGGAAGGTAATGCATGGGGTTAGGGAAGAAAATGGCAGTATAGTTAGAAAGCCGGAGGAAATGGTCAGGGTGACAACTGACCATTTCCGAGGCTTTTTTAAGGAGAGGGAAATAGATGTAGAGCAGGGAAATGTGTTTTTAGAACACTTGTCCCGGCGATTGCCGGAGGGCATTAGAGACGTGATGGAGGCTCAGATCTCCCTAGAAGAGGTTGAGAGCGCCCTTAGGAGGATGGGAAAAGGGAAGGTGCCTGGGATGGATGGGCTGCCGGCTGAGTTTTACCTCAAGTTTTGGGGTATTCTTGGACCGGTGGTCCTCGAAGTCTTGAAGGCCATCCTTGAGACGGGGGTCCCGGGGGGATCCGGGACGAGGAGGTCAGACGGGCAGGGAGTCCGGCTCCTGTGGTGGGCATCTCGGCGGGGGTCTGGGAGGGAGTGCAGGCGCGGCGTCTGGACAACAGGCTCAAGGACCTGAATTGGTTGAGCCTCCACAAGTGCTTGCCGGTACGTACTATTATGTACCGGCATAGTTTGGCGCGATCCCCCACCTGTCCAAGATCCTCTTGTGGCAGGGAGGAGACTGTGCGCCATGCCTTTTGGGACTGTGCCTTTGCCGGAGTAGTATGGGCTAGGGCACGGGTGTTGTTAGGAATGGTAAGAGGTGATTTTGTGTTGACCTGGGCTAGGCTAGAGAGAGGTGTAGGGAGAGCGGGGGGTACAGTTAGGGACAGGTTTCTGCTCTGGCTTATTATGAGTCTCTTTAAGCGGGGGCTGTGGGAGGCCAGGCAGAATTTGGTCAAGACAGGGAGAGATTGGGGGGTGGAAGGGATAGTGAGGAGGGTGGAAGGAGATATGAGGGGAAGGATGAAGAGGGAGGAGAGGAAGTGGGGGCAGCATGCTGCCAGGGAGAGATGGAAGGGGGGTTTAGGACTGTGGTAAAGGGAATAGATTAGGTATGTGGAGATAGGGACTTAGGCATGTATTTAATGTGAGTATTGAGGGGGAGGGAACCCGCTCCCCTGAGAAATTATTTTGAGTTTTTAATTTCTGTTATAATTTCCAATGCCTTGTGCTGTGAAAATTTGGTATTGATGATTATGATTGATGATGGTTTGTTTATTATGGTTATGTGTTATGAAGATTGTGAGTTTTGAGGGAGAAGGGATTTTTCCCCTGAGTATTAATTTGGAGTTTCATTTGTGTTGTAATTCCAAATGCCTTGGTTTGAGTTTTGTTAGTATAGATGAGTTATTGGTATTGATGACATCAACATTGTCGATGGTGTTGTTTATTATGCTTATGTTTTTGAATAGGAATAAAATCTTTTAATCATCATCTGTTCTTATCAGTTTAATATCTGATACGTCCCCCATCGGGGGACTACATATTAAATGGATTTTTCGAACAGGGAGTCGGAAATGGGGCTTGCTCCGTCCGCTCCACGCATCGACTCGGTATTGCAGTACCTCCGGGAACGGTGCAACACATTTCTCCCGTTGTCAAGGACAAAAAAAGACACAAAGCTATCTAAACAGCTAGCTAGCAGCAGAAAGAAAGGAAAAAGAAGAAACATCCAAAGTGAAAGTAGGGCGAAGCGCTTTTCGTGGGTTCCCCCGTTTCCCGCCATTTTACATAAAAAATAAAAAACGTTCGCCAGGATAGTGAGTGAGTGAGTGACTGTGTGACTTTTTACCCACACACAGCCCTCGAAAAGTTGGCAGAGTGGGTTGGGTGACCACCCGCGAGATCCCGGCCTAGAGTGCACAGAGTGTGTCTCGGGCCCCGACCTCTGACTTCCATACGACTCTGGTTTCTCTTCATTACGCACAAGCCTTTCGCCTTTTACTAAAGACTTCCGTGGAGAGGAACACTCACGAGTTCAACGTATTTTTGTAAGGGCTTTGATTCTGGCAGAGCCCGCTATATCTTGTTTCAAGAGAAAGTGACAGAGATGATGACGCCGCCGCCGCAGAGACTTTTTGCTCATGCGTTTGACTTAGAATCGGACCGGTGTATTTTTCCACTCAAAGTAGTCGCTAAGGGCAATTGAGTTGCCGGGCTTTGAACAAATAGTCGTCGCACTAGGCGTAAAGAGCTAGTGACTTAAAGAAGCATTGGCGACTTAAAAAAAAAAACACCTGCCTGCCTGCCTGTCTGTCGCCAGGGAAAGGTTGGGTGGGTGGGGAGGAGGAGCCACCTTTTGCCAAACCGCCAAAGTCTGCCGAGACCCTCGGGTGCAGGAGTCCATTTGTGGGTTATCGCTTCTCGGCCTTTTGGCTCAGATCAAGTGTAGTTACTTTGTCAGTGCTGCACTTGATCAGAGAAGCGATCGCAGGCCGGAGGGCGCCCGGGAAATTGTGCTATTTATTTTTGTTTAAAATCATTATTATTGTTGTATTGTTTCACCATTGTTTTTCTTTGTCCTGGGTTAGGTGGTGGTTTTGGTGGTGGACTACAGGTGCACCAGCACCTGTAGGGTGAGTTTAAAGGCCCTCTGGTCCTTTTCTTTCTTATTTAATTTAAATTTAATTTTCCCTCCTGTTTGTCCTGTTTTGCATCTCTCCTCCCCCTTGTATCCTACCCTCCCCCCCTTTAGCTCTTCCTACTGTTTTGAGTTTTGTGTTGTCTGCTAGCGTGAGTGGCTTTCGGGCTTGTGGGCCTGCTAGCTTTAGCTTGGCTTGGCCTGCTAGCCTCCTGGCCCTTTTAGGCGTGGCAGGCTTTGTTTGTTGTTTGTTTGACTGCAGTCTCTTTGTTCCCCTTGTCCCTATCCACCTTGTATCTTTAGTTTGTCCCCCAAATTGCCTGTTGTCTCATTTCCTTGTGGTTTTGTGTTGTCAACTGGGGGACCTTTGCTGGCCGGCCTGCTAGCTAGTTAGCTTAGCCTGGTCTGCTGGTGAGGCTTGCTAGCTTCCTCGTCCCTCAAATTTGGCAGGTGTTGTTTAGTCAATGTGTTTTCATTTCCCTTTTACCTCAAGTATTTTGTTTGTTCTTTAGTCTTACCTCCTAGTTTGTGTGCCTTGTTTGTTTTGTTGTAAGGCTTCTTGGCTTGTGGGCTTGCTAGCTGGTAAGCTTAGCCTGGCCTGCTGTCGTGGCCTGCTAGCCTTTGTCTAGTTTGTGTGGTTTATTTTTGTCTCTCCCTTTTGTGCCCTTCCCTTTGTGAAAATTAACAAAAAAAAAAAAAAAAAATGTCCCTCCTTGTGTCTCCTCCTTCCTTTCCCATTGTTGATTTAGTTTGGTGCTGTGCTAGATAGGTTGTTGTGTGTCCCGTGGTACTGGTAGGCCCTGGTTAGCATTGCCTAGCAGAGCCTGCTAGTCTCCTCGGGTCACTGTTCAGCAAAGGGAGGACCCTGGGGACTATGGTGGGTTGAAAGCCATCCCATCCACCATAGTCCTCGGAGAGAACAGGGGCCATGTTCACTACCAGGACCAGCCCAAGCTGTGCCGTAAGTTTGGTGAACATGGCCACCTTGCAGACGCCTGTCAAAAGGTTGTCTGCATGAAGTGCCGGGAGGTGGGCCACCGCTACGAGGAGTGCACGAACGGAAGGTCGTGCAACCTCTGTGGCGAGCGGTCCCACCTCATCCGCGACTGCCTCTCCTCCTGGGCCAACAGGGTCAAGGCTGGAAGGAGGGAGGGGGCGGCTGCGGACCGGGCTTCCGAGCGCCAGAGGGATGGAACGGCAGTTGCCGGTAGTGGTGGAGGAGGCAGTAGTGGAGCCGGCAGGGGTGGTGGAGGAGGCAGTTGTGCAGCCAGTGGTAGTGGAGGTGGTGGCTGTAGTGGAGGGCGCGGAAGGTACAGTGGTGGAAGAAGTGGGAGGAGAGGACAAAACCCTCCCCACCCCAATCCCCCTGCCCCAGACTAATGTGACCCCTGAATGAGAAAGGGCCGAGAAAGACGGCTCTGGAGAGATTCTTAGCCAAAACTCCCCAAGCGGGTCAGACATTATAGGGACGGTGTCAGAAAGCACCATGGAGACGGTGTCAGGAGACATGGGAGAAGGGGGGGAGATTCTGGAGGAACACCTCCCTCCACGTAAAAGAAATGCTGAGGAGCTCTCTGACCCCGAACAGGGTGATGAAAAAAAGGGAAAGGTGGAACGGGAGAGCTCCCAGGGGGAGGAAGAACCCAGGACCTTCCCCTCCAACTCCCCCAATCAAGTCTCCTTTTTAAGTCCGGTTTTAACCTCCTCTCCCTTCCAACCCCCTTTACCCCGGAGGGAGAGAGAGAATTCCCCAGAAAAGTAACCCCCTTTTAACTGTTCAATGCCTTTTCTTTTAGCACTGTTTTTACTCACCCCTTTTATGGCTTTTAAAATCACCACTATAAATGTGAGGAGTGTAAAAACAGCAACAAGAGCACAGTCGGTTTTATCCTTTTTAGAAAGGTTTAACTCAGATGTGTTTTTATTACAGGAGTGTGGTCTACCCTTTTTATCTTCTTACAGGAAATGGGAGGATAAGTGGCAGCACAGGCCCTCCATTTGGAGTGGTTCCAATTTTAACAAGAACGACGGTGTTGCCATTTTAATCAAGACCCCACAGGTGGTGGTGAGGGGGAGCACGGTTGTGGTATGCGGGCGTGCTCTTTTAGGCAATTGATTTTAATGTGCTAAATGTGTATGGTTTTAATGACAAACATGACCGGTGCGCACTTTTAGAAAACCTGCAGTCCCACATGCTAGGGAGGGATCCTCTAGTGGTGGGTGGGGATTTGAATTGTGTTTTAAGTAGAGCAGACAGGAGAGGGGCAGGAGAGGATTTTAAGGTAGACAGGTCAAGTGTTTTATTGCAAGGGCTGTGCAGGGATTATAACTTCTTATGGCTCAGTATTGAGTAACTTGGAAAAATGTGCCCATTTCAAACGGCCTCGTACTCAATTCTTGCTCGTACAATATGCATATTATTATTACTATTGGATAGAAAACACTCTCTAGTTTCTAAAACCGTTTGAATTTTTTCTCTGAGTGAAACAGAACTCCTTCTGCAGCCCACTTCCTGACAGGAAGTGAGATTTCTGAAATCGAGGTCTCTGTTCAAACGCTTGCCTATAAATGGGCATGATACGTATTGGTATACATACACGTCATACACCTTCCCCTAGATGTCAAGAGGAAGTGAGAGAAGAATTGAATGGATTATCTTGGTCTGAAGTGGAATAAATCCTCTTGGAGTGACTTGTCCGCCATTTCTTGTTTTTTCGAAAGCGCGAAGTTGGACCTGGAATCGCCTTCTGGAAAGCCGTCGTTATAGGCGAATACTATCTCCGGCTTTGATTTTATTTGATACATGTTACAATATCATCGTAAAGTATGTTTTATTAGATTATTGAAATTTATTCGGGACGTTAGGCGTGTTGCGTTGTCTGCTTTTGTTCAGGA